>NC_044976.1:103656413-103981413 GCF_008728515.1 Papio anubis | reverse complement strand
TGTAGGCATGTGTGTGTAGTAAATCAAAATAAGTTGAAAAACAATATTCTCTGATAACCTCTACATATTACAAGATAATTTTTATCTGGATAATTTATAGAATTTATATTTTCAAATAAATTTTATTTTTCAATTGTCTATACCACCACTGGCAAGCCTAAAGTCTCCCAATACACTCTTCATGTGCCTGTGGGCAACGGAATATGATACAGAGTCCAATATTTTCCCCTTTGCCTATTGGTAATGGATAGGCAAGAGGCTTGCCAAAAAAAATCAGATCTGATTCCTCAGATCCCAAATCCTATAAATAAACAGATGCTGTCCCAAATATCAATAAGTTGAAATTGAGATCTGAAAAGCCTTTGTGATAAGATGTCTCTAAACTGGCTCCTAAATATCTCTATTTCTGGTATTTGTACCTTATGAAATGTTCTCTTTTTGAGTGTGACCTGGACTCTTTGAAATGCTACTAATTAGTAAAATACTGCATATATAATGAGACATTACTTGGAAAACTACTTTACAAAATTGACTGTTGACTTTCATTTAAGGTGCTCTTCCTCACTCCCTGGCTTGCGCACTTTCTGGGAAGATATTTGTCATACTGTGAGATACCCTGTGAAAAATCTCAAACTGCAAGAAGTGAGAGGCTCCAGACAATAGCCAGGTAGAAACTGAGGCTTTTCATTCAAAATCTTTGAGGACCTGAATATTTCCATGAACCAAATAAATGAACTTGACATTCCACCCTCCCCAGGTTGCCCTTTAGATAAAACTCCAGCCCTGGCCAAACAGCGTGATTAAAAAAAAAAAGAAACTTTAGCCAGACGTATTCAGCTGAGCCACTTTCAGCATTCAGTCATTAGAAACTTTTAAGTTGATCAATTTGGAGTAAATTGTTATGTAGCAACAGGTAACTGATATAATATTCTACCCATTGTTAGGATATATGGAGCTTAAGGAAAAAAATGCAGTTTTATAGAGATACAGTGAGAAACTGCAGAATGGCATGCACAGGTGGAAATTAATTAGGGAATTGGGGCATGTGAATATGCTTAAACTGTTTGAGCCTCTTAGGTACATATTTGCTTTAGTGGGATAAATACATTTTAAAAGTCCAGGATGGCACAGACATTTATATTTTTAATTCACTTATCTCATATTTTATTTCAGTGTTAACTACTCCTCTATGTCAAATCAATTATGCTCATTGGATTATTTTACTTTTATTCAAATTTTGTTATCTGGTACTTATTATATAGAATATGCAAATTGAAGTCCTGTCCTTCAGCAATCAATAAGGTAAAGCAGAAGAAAGACAAAAATAAGTAGAATTTTATGATACTTTAAGATACAAACAGACTTCGCTTTGCATAATAGTGTGAGACCATAAAAATTACCATGAAAGCTGAAACTGTGCAAATAAACCTTAATAATCAATGGGGAAAATTATGATTGTTCCATGACCTATAAAATATTTATTAAAAATTTTAAAATGCTCCTACTGTGGGTGCAAAAGTATATAGGGAAATAAAAAATAGTAAAACTAATATTTAGTACACTGTAATTTTTAAACTTAAAAAAATTAAATGTTTTATTTCTTTGTAAAAAAAACTTATCAAGAATATTTTGAATATTGATTGCCTTCTTGTTGTATAACTTACACCACAAAGCAAGAATCTTTTTGTATGCCTTGGAGAATTGTTATATTCCTTTCTAAATTTGGATCAGCCCCCAATATTTTATTCTTTACACTTCCAACATTAAGAAATATCTTTGAGAGTTATTGGAATGTGAAGCTTTGTGTTGTTTTTGCTTCCTGTATGTCATCTCCAGTCTTTTACCATAATCAGCTTCTTTATTTACAATGATAAGTTCACCTTCACTAAATTAACTCTGGCTGCCTATTTAGAGCCTTTCAGGCAGTGGCAGCGTCGACATTGCCACAATCTGCCATTTCACCTGTAAAATCTATATAGTGTTACATATTATGTATTAAATAGGGATTACATATATTATCATATATTATATATGTGAAAGGAAAATAAACCTCAGGACTCCCAAATCACTAAGCCAAAGCAAAAGTCAAGCTGGGAGCTATGTCAGACAAACATACTTTCCATTATATTTCTAAATATGATTGCTGCAAATATAAAGCTACGCATCTCCCTCACAATTTTCCCACAAGGAAATTCCTTGTGGGCAAAGGTCAGACAGAAGTCAAAGTCATCCCTCTGAGGCTCACCTGAGACAAATACATATCTGATTACTACCTCTGTCCTATTGTTTATGTAAAAATGCAGATTCGAGCCAGACTAAATTGTGTGTTCAGTGGAAAGCTGATCAAGAACTCAAATTGTGTATTCAGTGGAAGGCTAATCAAGGACTGAATATAATACAACCTTTGACTCTCATCTAATTATAGCTTGGAAGCCCCCACTTAGAGTTGTCCCACCTTACTGGTCCAAATGAGCATATATCTTATACATATTGATTAATGTCTCTTGTCTGCCTAAAATGTATAAAAGCAAGCTGTATTCCCCCCATTTCAGGCACATGTCATCAGGACCTCCTGCAGCCATGTCACAGGCATGTCCTTAACCTTGGCAAAATATTAAATAAACGTTCTAAATTGATTGAGACATTTTTCAGAAACTTTTTGGTTTACACAGGCAATAGTATATATAATACAATAATGGTATTATACTACTAATATATACTATATTCTATTAAAATACTATATTATATTAATATATAATGGTATTATATATAATATATGGTTTCATTTTTGTAAGACGTCATGTAAGTTTATCACTAGGAGATAAGGAAGCAACACTACACATTTGTTATCTGTGTGTAAACTGAATCACAAGAAAAGCTGTGATTAGTCATTTATGAGGACATGAGTCTACTGTATACATAGTAATTTGTGGGCTGCAGAACCAGCAGCAAACTTTATACTTTACGCAGTTACAGTTTACATTTTGTGATAATTAAAAATTGCACTTTGTTGTTTGTGGGCTGGTGTTATTTTCTCTAAGTCATGGAAACTGAAATTTGCACATATCATTTCCATGAAGAGTGAGGTTTTATTTATTTAAAACCTATAGTTTGAGAACATCAAAGCCTAAAAAAAAAGGTAGCTCCTTCTATTTAAAGGAGGAAATGGTTAAATCATCATGTGCAGGTTGCTCAAACTCTACATATTCAGGAAAACAGAGTAGCTTGACAGTTTAGGAAGAAAGATGATCTCTGAGATCTTAGAATATTTTGTTTGTTGGATAAGTGTGTTTATGTATCCCTAAAGCTTTGGTCCTGAAGGACCAGTGTGATCAGGTAGTTTATGCTTATACTGTGATTTATGGTGGCTGAATGTATTCATCCTAAGGGACTGGAACCTGAGTAGCTGAAGTCAGTCATGCAGGGACTAGATGCCTATGTGGTAGGACCCTATATTAGTCCATTCTTATGCTGCTAATAAAGACATACCCCAAACTGGGTAATTTGTAAAGAAAAGAGCTTTAATTGTCTCACAGTTTAGCATGACTGGAGAGCCTCAGGAAACTTATAATCATGTCAAAAGGCCAAACAAACACATCCTTATTCACATAGCAGCAGCAAGGGAAAGTGAAGAGCAAAGAGAAAAATGCCCCTTATAAAACCATTAGATCTCATGAGAACTCACCACTATCAAAAGAGCAGAAGCATGAGGGTAACCATCCCCATGATTCAATTACCTCTTACTGTGTCCCTCCCTCCACACATGGGATTATGGGACTAACAATTTAAGGTGGGATTTGGGTGAGGATATAGCCACACCATATCATTTTATCCCTGGCTCCTCCCAAATCTCATATCCTCATAATTTAAAACACAATTGTGCCTTCCCAACAGTCCCCGAAAGTAGTAACTCATGCCTGCATTAACTCAAAAGTCCAAGTCCAAAATGTCATCTGAGACATGGCAAGTCTCTTCCACCTATGAGACTGTAAAATCAAAAGCAAGTACATCACTTCCTAGATACAATGGGTTTATAGGCATTGGGTAAATACACCCATTTCAAATGGAAGAAATTGGTCAAAACAAAGAGGCTACAGGGCCCAAGCAAGTCCAAAATCCAATAGAGCAGTCATTCAACCTTAAAGTTCCAAAACAATCTTCTTTGATTCCATATCTCATATCCTGGTCAGGCGGATGCCAGAGGTGGGCTCCCATGGCTTTGAGCTTTGGCTCCCTTATGGCTTTGCAGGATATAGCCCCACTCCCAGTTACTTTCACAGGCTAGTGTTGAGTGCATGAGGCTTTTCCAGGCACACAGGGCAAGCTGTTGGTGGATCTACCATTCTGGGTTCTGGAGGATGATGTCCCTCTTCTCACAGCTCCACAAGGCCATGCCAGTGGGGACTATGTCAGGGATTATGACCTAACTCTGTCTGGGGTTATGACCCCACATTTTCTTTGTCCACTGCTCTCACAGAGGTTCTCAGTGAGGGCTTCACACCTGTAGCAAACATCTGCATTGACATCCAGGCATTTCCATACATCCTCTGAAATCTAGGTGGATGTTCCCAAACATCAATTCTTTACTTCTATGTATCTGCACACTCAACACCATGTGGAAGCTGCCAAAGCTTGGGACTTAAACCTTCTGAAGCCTCAGCCTGAGCTGTGCCTTTACCCCTTTTAGCCATGGCTAGAGTGGCTGGGACATGGGGAACCAAGTCTCTAGGTTGCACACAGCAGGGATGCCTGGGCCCAGCCTAGGAAACCATATTTTTCCTCATAGGCCTCTGAGCCTGTGATGGGAGAGGCTGCTGTGAAGGTATCAGGTATGCCCTGGGGACATTTGCCCCATTGTCTTGGTGATTAACATTCAGCCCCTTTTTACTTATGCAAATTTCTGCAGCAGGCTTGAATTTCTCCTCAGAAAGTGGGTTTTCTTTTCTATCCCATTGTCAGGCTGCAAAATTTTCAAACTTTTTTGCTCTGTTTTCTCTTGAATGCTTTGACACTTAGTATTCTGCCAAATACCCTAAATTATCTCCCTCAAGTTCAAAGTGCCACAGAGAGCTAGGGCAGGAATAAAATGCCACCAGTCTCTTTGCATAGTAAGAATGACCTTTACTCCAGTTCCTAACAAATTCCTCATCTCCATCTGAGACCACCTCAGTTTGGACTTCATTGTCCATATCAGTATCAGCATGGTGGTCCAAACTATTCACTAAGCCTCTAGAAAGTCTCAAACTTTTCCACATTTCCCTGTCTTCTTCTGAGCCCTCTAAACTGTTCTGACCTCTGCCTGTTACCAAATTTCAAAGTTGCTTCCAAATTTGGGGGTATCCTTATAAGAGCACCTGAATCTCTATCACGAGAAGAGCATCATGGGGGTAACTGCCCCCATGATTCAACTATCTCATACTGGATCCCTCCCACAATATGTGGGGATTATGGGAATTACAATTCGAGGTGAGATTTGGGTGGGAACACAGTCAAAACATGTCAGACCCCAATTTGAGCTCTGGACACTCATAGCTGCATGGGTTTCTTTGATTGATAACACTTTAGCTTTCCATGTGTTGTCACAAGTTGTTGCTGGGAGATCTAAACAGGTCCTTGAAATTCTACCAACAGAAGACACCTAGAAGATTGAGTCTGGTTTTCCTTGGACCTTGTCCCATAGACTTCTTCCTTTTGTTGATTGCAATCTATATTCTTTCACTCTTAAAAATGTAAACATGAGTATAACAACTTCCCTGAGTCCCTCTAGTGAATCACTGAGCCTGAAGGTGATCTTGGAGACCCTTGACATACCTGTGTATCTTCTGTCTTATGGCATTACATCCTCTTCTTAAGCATTCTTTATTTTATATGAGACTATATATATATGTATATATGTATACGTAAAATATATATTTTTCTTTTTCAACTTTTATTGTAGGTTCTGAGGGTACATATGCAGGTTTGCAGGTTTGTTACATAGGTAAATTGCATTTCTCTGGGTGTGGTGCACAAATGATGTCATCATCCTTGTAGTGAGCATTGTACCTGATAGGAGGGTTTTTAACTCTCACTCTCCTCCCACCCTGCAAACTCAAGTAGGTTCTGGCATCTATTGTTCTTCTCTTTGTCTCCAAACATATGCAAGTTTAGCTGTCACTTATAAGAAAAGAAAAGCAAATACTGCATGTTCTCTCTTATAAGTGAATTAGGATAATGGCCACCAATTTTTTTTTCTTTTTTTTTCTTTTTTTTTTGAGATGGAGTTTTGTTCTTGTTGCCCAGGCTGGAGTACAATGGTGCAATCTCGGTTCATGATAACCTCTGTCTCCTGGGTTCAAGTGATTCTCCTGCCTCAACCTACCGAGTAGCTGGGATTGCAGGCATGTGCCACCAAGCCCGGCTAATTTTTGTATTTTTAGTAGAGACAGGATTTCGCCACATTGGTAGTCTTGAACTCCCAACCTCAGGTGATCTGCTCGCCTCGGCCTCCCAAAGTGCTGGGATTACAGGCATTAGCCACCGTGCCCGGCCTCCACCAAATATTTTTTATAGAAAAATGAAACAGCCATGATCCTTACCCACATGAAGCCTGATGAGAAAACAGAAAATTGGGGTAAACAATCACATTAACAAAAATATGATATTATTTTCAACTGGGTTAGTGTTGGCTGAGAAAAATAGAAGTTGATGCAATTTTAGGTAGGGAGGAAATATTTAGGAAAGTAGCATGTGAACAAGCACTAGGATAAAATACGGGGACAGTAAGATGTAAGAACAATAACTGAAACAACTCTGAGAGGAGGATATTGAGAAAGCCACTGTGGCTTAAGCAGATTTAGTAACAATCAGATTTGTAGAAAACATCTTTAGAGAGGTAGGTATAGGCCAATCATGGAGGATTTAGTTGAGTATAAAAGCTGTTCTTTGTTTTATATGTATGATGAAAGTAACAAAAGTTAATGTACATGTTAAATATATGATTATGGTTTCTCCGCACAGGATACAATAAAAAGAGAGAACAAGTTAGCAGTATGGAGATTAAAAAGACAACAAAATCAAAGTGAAGATATCCAGCTACAGTTCCAGCTGCGACTTGCAAGACTCTGTAATTTCACATGTGTCAATAGAGATGTATATATGGGAATACTTACTCTATAAATTGTAAGTTATATTAAAATGCATATGATTTTTTCAAAAAGCATCCAGAGTGATTGCAGAGCATGTTCAGTAATAAGAAGTGAAGTTCTTCAACATTTTAAAGGCAGGAAACATATTTAGGTGGAGTTTCCAAAGTGGTAGGAGAGAAACCTTGATGATATGGAGAAATATTTCCAAATAGAGGACAAGACTAACTGTGTCAAAAGCTCTGAGGTGAAAAATATGTTGAAGATTGAAAAGCAACCATTAAATCACTCTCTGCGGATAACTTTCCCTCTCAACTTCATATTCACTCACCCATTCAACGATTATTTCCTGAGCTCCTGTCCTTTGTAGAACCCTCTTCTAGGCACTTAGGCTATATCACTGAATAAAGTGTCTTGTTAAAAAGGATAAGTATATAAGTAAAGGAAAGAAGTACAACTACATGAATAAAAGAAAGAAAAAGTAAGATAAATCAGAAGTATAAGTAAAGGTGTATTAAATAATGTGGTTAGTTATAACCTTCAATGAAACAGTAACATGTAACTAAAGACTTGAAAGAGCTGAAAAAGTGATTCATGAAAATATAAAGTCTAAGTGTGTTCCAGGAATATTTCTTGTGCATATATTATAAGGTGAAAGCGTGCCTGGAGTACTGGGGGAGCAGTAAGGATACCTATGTGCTCAGAACACAGTGAAAGGGGAAATTACTAAGATAGGTCTCAGAGAAGACAATTACAAGATCTGGTATTTACTCTGCATGACACGGAGAAACATTGCAACATTTTGAGCAGAATGACAATAACACATTTGGTTTGCAAAGACTATCTGCAATAGAATCCAGTTTTCTGGGGTAAGAATTAAAACAAAAAGCATTAATTAATTGGCAGCTTATTACAGTAATCCAAGTAATAATTTATGGTGGTTTGTTACAGGACTATAGCAGTGGAAGAGATAAAGAACGGTTATATTTTGTTTATGTTCTTAAAAATAGACTCAATACAATTTCCTGATGCAGTGAACATGGATTACAAAAGGAGGCAAGAATGACTCCAGTGTTCTTAATCTATACAACAGTAAAGGCAGTTTTAGTAAACTGAGGTGGGGACTGTGGATGGAGCAGGTTTGGGGGTGATGGTCAAAATGTCAGCTATTGATTTATTAATATTTAGGTAAAAAAATAGTCATTCAAATAGCAAAGTTAATAATGTAGTTGAATATAACAGTCTAGATTGTGGTAGAGAGATTTGGGTTTGAGAAAATAGCATGAATAAGCAGGAGTAATATAATTCCCTGTTATCATCATTTACTGGCAGTAACATCCATCCTTTTCCTTTCTTTTGTAATGAAAGGCATGACCCTTCCCTGAATATAGCCTAATCTTTCCAATATACCTGGCATTCTATCCCCACTCTTCAGAGTAATTATTGTGCCATTTTTTCCACTGACTTTTTCTCATGTATTAAAAATATTTCTCTGGTAGAGATGAAAGCTTCTGGTAAAAAAAAAAAATATATATATATATATTATATATGTATATATATAATATATATGTATATATATGTATCAGTTGTTTTACATCTGTTCCTTGAATCCACTGACAACATCAAAGCCAATAAGAAAATGGAGGAGAAATGTTTCTCCTTCATTGCAGTTAGGAAAAATGTCATAACTCCAATGATGATCCATGAAGAACAGCTGAGAAATAATTTGAAATACCATCCAAAAGAGGAAAGATACTTAGAGCCAACATATATTTTCCTGAGAATATATTCTTATATCTTGATCAAGGCAAGTTTTTGTTTTGTTTTTAAGTAAAAACATTTGTTCTTAAACGCTCATCTGTGTCTCAATGTTAGCAGTATGCCTTTTTGGTAAGAAATAACCAGAACATTGTAGGATGTTTAGCTCCTCTGAGTCCACATCCTAGATGTCAGTAGTATCAGCTTACATTGTCACAACCAAGTCTGGCTCTAAGCGTCCCTGAACTCATTTTGGGAGCTGTACTCTGTACTGTTCTAAATGTTAAATAGTATTATTTACAGTTATTTGTTTTAGGCTTATAACTGGCAAGTCAAAATGGAAAATGAGCTCAGGTTCAAGTACAATAAGTGTCAGGCTTACTGATAGCAGAGGAAAAACTGTGTAGAAATACCACCCTTATTGTCTATGACATAGGCTTCTAATTATAAGACACTAGAGACATTGACATCTACTTAAAAAAGGAAGATATGATCACAGAAAAGCTGTCATATAAAAGGTCTACAATATAAAATACATCAACAGTTACGAAAAACCAATGACAGAAAACATGCAAATGTTTATGTTAGCTATTTATGAGTAAATGGCATTACAGGACAGTTTATCTTTTTATACTTTTACATTTTCAAAATTTCACAGTGTGTGTATGTGTGTGTGTGTGTGTGTATGTAAAATAAAAAAATGAATTTAGCAAAGTATCTTGTAAATTTAATGATGAGAATATGTTATTAGAGTCTTTCAGAAGCAATTAATACTACTATAATTTGCATTGTTTAAAATACATCAGTAGATTAAATATATTTGTAATTATAAAATAGAAACATAATGCGTACCTTAACCTTAATAACTATAATGTCATCTAAAGAGAAGATCAAGTAAATGTGTTATTGGAATAAATTATTTGATAATTTAGTGAATAAAATGATACAATTTGCATTTGCAGTTTTTCTGGAACTTAAAACAGTTTAATTAACAGGCTAGCCTTGACACAAGAATATATAGAAAAATAAGTCAAGTGATATTGTAGTAAAGCCAAAAACATTTTAAAAATGATTTTAATTTTAATCACAATATTTTTATTATAAATATGGTACAGTCATGCACTGCATAAGAATGTTTCAGTTAATAATGGACTGCATGTATGACTGTGGTTTCATAAAGTTATACTGCTTTGTTTTTATTGGACCTTTTCTATGCTTATATACACAATGGTAAATACCATTGTCTTACTACAACTGCCTACAGTACTCAGTACAGTAACGTAATGTACAGGGTTACAAACTATGAGAAGTAGGCTATTCACATACCTTAGGAGTGCAGTAGGTTACACCATCTAGGTTTGTGTAAGTACATCCTATGTTGTTCAAACAGTGACAAAATTCTCTTAACGATGAATTTCTCAGAACATATTCCTATCCTTAAGAATAGGATTTTAAAATGTCTGCATTTAAAAAATTTTCTAAGTAGTATTTCAACACCAGAAATTATGATTAGTAATGTTGATAAGGAATAAGAAAACAGCTAATAGATTTAAGCAGTCTAATTTTTAATCTCAGTCAATACATACGTTATATAAATCATCTAAGTCGCAGAGGTAATTAAATACTTATATTTCATGGGAAGTATAATAACCAATAATTTATATATTCTGATTTATGCTCCAAATTTATTTGTAAGGAATAAAGATGTTGTCAGAATAAAAACATCATTTTAATATGCTTAAAATTCAATTAACTCTCTTTTGGCAGAATCAATGAGACAATAATTATAAGACATGAGCATACAATAAGCAAATTCTTGAGAAGTGGATTTTATTATTCTTCAGTCAATATGGAATCAGCATGACAGTGTATTGAAATTTCATTTTTATCACACTTTTAAAACTGTCATTTCTGGAATAGTGGAGTTAAAGATCTGCAATAAAATAAAAAAGACTGCTGTTTACAGCAATCAGAGAAGGAGTATGTATTTTAATCTTAGCATTGTGAAATGCGCTGAGAGCTCATTTACCCATTGCCATTTACAATTTGTGAATCAATTTGTAAACAATAGTGCCTGCCTATATAGTTGGTCCGTTCTGTGAAATTTTACTTCAGGAATATTTTATGGGGTATTTAGGAGATCATACATCCCTTTATTTATTTTGGTCGCCATTTTCAAACTTCTATGTTTTTACCCTTCCATTTTCTGTAGATTGCCATTTCAGGACACCTCCTATATCTGAGGAAACATGCATTGGTCTTGCAGTATTTTTCTCCTCCAAATAAAAGTCAGTATGATCACAACTAAACTATCAGAAGTGAGTTTATGGGTAGCGTTAACCACCTCGTTTATCACCCAAACTGGGACACTTATGGTACTTCATTGCAGCAGGCATAAATTGAGACTTTTCTAGGCAAACTGAAGTGTTTGTTCACTATATTTATAGCACATTTTTAAAACTGCAAAACAATTACATTGCTATTTGCCTCCGTGTGTCATAAGAGACAATTGACTTGAATCCCACGGGTTGAGCAACAGCCCACAAATTTGACTTATATTTAGTTATAAAGTTTATGTAACAGGTCATTGGATATTCAAACACATATTCTAGAACAGGAGAAGAAACTCCACCTTCGTAGACGACATTGAATGCAGCTACTAATTATGGTATCTCTAGTTTGGTTTTAAGAGAATAGTTGGGACTATAAATTGCTTCTCATGGAACATATAGTGAACATATTACATCAACTTATCCTGAAAAAAGGTGTTGTTCAATATCTATGTAACAAGCAATACTGTACCTTTCTATTGTTAAACGTGTGAAAGGCACCTCAAGTTCACATTATTCTGATTATGCCTACACAGTGCTTATGGGCACTGAGATTCTTCATGTGAAAAATAGTAAGAAATTTTAAGGCAGCTGCTATGCAGTAAAATAAAACAAATAATAATAATTACTACTAAGGCAGCTACTAGGCAGTAAGATAAGGTACATGTGCAGCTATGCACATTTTATACTGCCATTTGTGAAGATTAAACAAATTTAAAGCATGTAGAATGTTGAGTGAGAAGTAATAACAAACTATGGTATCTGTTAAAGTTCTTATGTGAAAAATATTATATTCATAATTTAAATATTTGTTTTGCTTTTATCAAAAGACACAAATTGGCCTTTTCTTTGCATGCTACAGTTATGAATGTAACAGTTCTTAGAGATAAAAAATTATTTAAACTATGGCATAAAGAAGCCATTCATATTATACATACATGGGTAGATATTTTTTAAATTAGGGATTATTTATTACAGACAAAGTTGTTAGTAAGCTTGTTTTAAGTCAATCTTCAGTGATAATTAAAAATGAGAAGATACACAAACAATTTAAACATTTATTTGTCTAGAAATTAAAATAAATTTAATTAACATTTTGAATTATGTCCAAAACCACACCTCTAATAAATAAGAAAACATTAGGCTGGGTGTGGTGGCTCACACCTGTAATCCCAGCACTTTGGGAGGCCAAGGTGGGAGGATCACAAGGTCATGAGATCGAGACCATCCTGGCTAAAACAGTGAAACTCTGTCTCTACTAAAAATATAAAAAATTAGCTGGGCATGGTGGCAAGAGCCTATAGTCCCAACTACTTGGGAGGCTGAGGCAGGAGAATGGTGTGTTTTCATCCACAGTCAGATAATGTTGTTATTGTTGCAGTAACTTTTATTTGTCTTCTCAAATCTCACGTCATTTAAGAAGTACTCAGTAGAGAATTTAATATAAATTTTTATTAAAAGGCAACTGTGATTTACTAATATTTACTGTGAGGCAGAGCTTACAGTGAGCCAAGATTGTGCCACTGTACTCCAGCCTGGGCAACAGAGCGAGACACCATCTTAAAAAAAAAAAAAAAAGAAGGATTGCTTCAAAGAGAATAAAATACCTAGGAATCCAACTTACAAGGGATGTAAAGGACCTCTTCAAGGACAAGTATAAACCACTGCTCAGTGAAATAAAGGAGGACACAAACAAATGGAAGAACATACCATGCTCATGGATAGGAAGAATCAATATTATGAAAATGGCCATACTGCCCAAGGTAATTTATAGATTCAATGCCATCCCCATCAAGCTACCAATGAGTTTCTTCACAGAATTGGAAAAAACTGCTTTAAAGTTCATATGGAACCAAAAAAGAGCCCGCATCTCCAAGACAATCCTAAGTCAAAAGAACAAAGCTGGAGGCATCACGCTACCTGACTTCAAACTATACTACAAGGCTACAGTAACCAAAACAGCATGGTACTGGTACCAAAACAGAGATATAGACCAATGGAACAGAACAGAGTCCTCAGAAATAATACCATACATCTACAGCCATCTGATCTTTGACAAACCTCAGAAAAACAAGAAATGGGGAAAGGATTTCTTATTTAATAAATGGTGCTGGGAAGATTGGCTAGCCATAAGTAGAAAGCTGAAACTGGATCCTTTCTTTATTCCTTACATGAAATTAATTCAAGATGGATTAGAGACTTAAATGTTAGATCTAATACCATAAAATCCCTAGAAGAAAACCTAGGTAATACCACTCAGGACATAGGCATGGGCAAGGACTTCATGTCTAAAACACCAAAAGCAACAGCAACAAAAGCCAAAATTGACAAATGGGATCTAATTATACTAAAGAGCTTCTACA
This sequence comes from Papio anubis, assembly GCF_008728515.1. Classification (NCBI taxonomy): domain Eukaryota; kingdom Metazoa; phylum Chordata; class Mammalia; order Primates; family Cercopithecidae; genus Papio; species Papio anubis. The sequence goes on along the minus strand of NC_044976.1, from coordinate 103,967,838 downwards.
CAGCAAAAGAAACTACCATCAGAGTGAACAGGCAACCTACAGAATGGGAGAAAATTTTTGCAATCTACTCATCTGACAACGGGTTAATCCTACAAAGAACTCAAACAAATTTACAAGAAAAAATCAAACAACCCCATCAAAAAGTGGTCAAGGGATATGAACAGACATTTCTCAAAAGAAGACATGCATACAGCCAACAGACACATGAAAAAATGCTCATCATCACTGGCCATCAGAGAAATGCAAATCAAAACCACAATGAGATACCATCTCACACCAGTTAGAATGGCAATCATTAAAAAGTCAGGAAACAACAGGTGCTGGAGAGGATGTGGAGAAATAGGAACACTTTTACACTGTTGATGGGATTGTAAATTAGTTCAACCATTAGGGAAAACAGTATAGCGATTCCTCAAGGATGTAGAACTAGAAATACCATTTGACCCAGCCATCCCATTACTGGGTATATACCCAAAGGATTATAAATCATGCTGCTATAAAGACACATGCACACGTATGTTTATTGCAGCACTATTCACAATAGCAAAGACTTGGAATCAACCCAAATGTCCATCAGTGACAGACTGGATTAAGAAAATGTGGCACATGTACACCATGGAATACTATGCAGCCATAAAAAAGGATGAGTTTGTGTCCTTTGTAGGGACATGGATGCAGCTGGAAACCATCATTCTCAGCCAACTATTGCAAGAACAGAAAACCAAACACTGCATGTTCTCACTCATAGGTGGGAACTGAAAAATGAGATCACTTGGACTCGGGAAGGGGAACATCACACACCGAGGCCTATTATGGGGAGGGGGGAGCGGGGAGGGATTGCATTGGGAGTTACACCTGATGTAAAGGATGAGTTGATGGGTGCTGACGAGTTGATGGGTGCAGCACACCAACATGGCACAAGTATACATATGTAACAAACCTGCACATTATGCACAAGTACCCTAGAACTTAAAGTATAATAATAATAATAATAATAATAATAATAATAATAATAATGAACATTCAAAGTGATAGGCACTCCAAATACCCTGACTTGGTCATTACACATTCTATGCAGGTAAAATGTATTCACATTTACCCATAAATATGTACAAATATTATCTATCAATAAAAGAAAAAAAATAAAGTGAGCAATTCAGTGGCAAAAAAAAAAAGAAAACATTTAATGCAGTGACCTTCTAAGTGTTTTTCCAGTATGTTTTAAAGTGCGGACCCAAAAAAGCAAAAGCGTATAGTGTTTTTCATATATAACATAATATTTGACTTTATTATTTAAACATTATATTTACACAGAAGGAAAGTGTTCTATACATTTAATATTAAGCATTTGTGAATAATTTTCAAAGGATATTACCGAGTTTTCTTATGCTTAAGAAATAGTATATGTAGAATGGAGGAGCAATTTTAAATAACTGCTAGGTTTTGTATAATAGGAATACATTTTAGTGGTCTTATAATTTATTTACTCACTTCTCTTTGAAGAATTGAACATAGTGATGTTTTTATTTTTCATATTTGTCTGTCGTTTCTCAGGTCTAAGCCAAAGGACACTTCAGTTATCCAATCTTGTAACAAATATATTTAAGTACCTAATATGGGCTACTGTCGGTACTAGGGGCACTGAGAACTTCAGATTTGATGAACACCCAAGAGCTGCTACCATAAAATAAACTAGGCAGCTACTAGGCAATAAGATGAGGCACACGTGTAAAACTTCTGCTTTTAGCTTGGTGAAGAGTGGTTACATAGCCATTATTACAAAAATTACTTTTTTCCACAAATAAAGACATCACTTGTCTAGAGAGTACATGCTGCCACTTGCTTTTGTCATTTAAGAAGTGCTCAGTAGAGAATTTAATATAAACTTTTATTAAAAGGCAACTGTGAGTTACTATCAAAGGCAATACAGACACATCATTGAAAAAAGGAAGATTCTTAAACCTCCTTAGGGACCATCCAGATGCATTATACTCTTTCAGAGTTCATTCTTTCTTTTCCAGGCCTTTCTTCATTTACCACCCCTCCCCTACTGGTAGAAGAGAGATTAGAGGGATTATTTTCTTTATCCACAGTCAGATAGTGTTGTTATTGTTATTTGTCTTCTCAAATCTCACTAAGTTTTTTCAACCTTTCACAAAGAAAATTCAATTATCTGCAACCTCCCAAATATTTTATTTAAACCCATCACATTTATTCATTTGTCTGTTTCTTTCTAGCTATTCTGAGACATAGATTATGTAGGTATTTCAATAACAATTTCTTATACAAAATGTAATACAAAAAATACATATTTAACATGTAAAATCAGTTTCTTAATAACTATTAAGATTTCAGTTAATTCTAAACTTTATGTAAAAGTTAAAATGAGCTCAATTTGCGTAGACATATTATGTTTTCTTAGGCTATTGATTTTTTTGCAATGTTTAGTAAATGAATAGGATAGTGCAGGGCTTTTATCATATTTCTTAAGAATTTTATGTTATTAGCCTTACTTTTCTGGTAACTGGTTTTCTAGTATATTCATTAGCAACCTCCTAGTACAACATATCTGAAAATGCTTCACAATTAAAATAATAATAACAACTTTTTATATGAATCCCTAAGCAGAAAACTACGAAGAAAAGTCAAAGTCCAGAAACTATGGGAAATCATAAATTAAAAATGATTTTCAAATATTAGAGTTGATGCTGCCTCTGGGTCATCTGTCAATCTCTAAATTACCTACAGCTTAAAAACAGAAGACAAAATTTCAGACCATGCAGAATAGTAGATCTTATCAGAGAATATGCATAAAACCAGGATTAACAAATATAAGGAAAATACAATTCTTCTACTGAAGAAAATAAAATTCTTATTCATTTTTATTTAAATTCTAAGTGTATGTGTGCACACACACACTCACACACACAATATTCTAATAGCAATCTTACCTTCACATGGATTTGAGGACCTAATTTACAATATCACTATGCTCTAAGCAGCTCCACGATGGCTCTATAATTTAAATTTTAAAACTACTACCTTGTCATCATTCAGAAAACTAGCAAACAAAAATTTAAAAATATTTTTAGAGAAAATTATTTTTAAAAATTTAATAATTTTATTTAGAATTAAATTTCCTAAACATCAGTCTCTGAAGCATACCGAAACAAAGTACCATGAATGAAAGTAAAAATGAATATAGCAGAATCAGACCCACATGAACAGCAGATACAAAAATAAAATAAAAGCAACATGTCTCCAGGTTCCCAGGAGAAATGGATCTATATTTATACACACATACATACAGAAAGAAATGTAGTATAAGAAATTAACTCCTGTAGTTATGGAGGCTGATAATTCTCAAGATGTGGAGTCAGAAAGCTGCAGAGCCAAAACAAACAAACAAACAAACAGTATAGTTTTATCTGGGTCTGATGCCCTGATATTAAGGAGTGCTGAAGGCATAAGTTCCAGTCTGTCTTAGTCCAAAGACAAGAGAAGACTCTCCATCTCAAGGACAGTCAGGCAAAGAGAGTGAATTCTTCCTTACTCAACCTATTGTTGAGGCCATCAATAGATTAAATGACACCTACCCATGTTGGGGAAGGAAATCTGCTTTACTGTCTTTTGATTCAAATATTATTCTCATTAAGAAACACCTTCACAGATACCACCAAAATAATGTCTCATCACATCCCTGGGCACCCCTTGTCCCAGTCAAATTTATACATAAAATTAAATATCACACAATATTTAATAGAAATAAAGAAATAAAGCAGGAATTGAAAACTATGACAGGAAAAAATTAGGGTATAAAATATAAAAATGAGGCTATAGGGTAGATTTGATTGAAAATTCAAATCCACAAATAAGGGAAACAAATTTATAAATTCTGTAGGGGTACGTGAAATCAATGTGATCACACATCTTGATAAAGTATTTTACATATGGAAAGAAAAACATTCAACAGAAGGTACATTTGTAAGATAGAAATAATAGATAAGATAACCTGGAACTAATATTCTAGGTGATATCGATATAAGGGAAGATGAAGGGCAATGATACAAGACTGAAACAACTATTTGCTTTTTTTATGAGCAGTTAATTGGAAATGGTCTTTTTTTAAAAGTGAAGAAGAGAAAGATGGAAACATTAAAAAAACTTGCAGAATTTGAAACATACGTATAGTTAAGAAAACGATTATATTCTAAACAGTATAAACATAAAGGACTACAAAGTAGACCAATAAAATTAAAATCAGGTCTTCTAAAAATGAGAACAACTTCAAAGCAGCAAAATGATAAGATAGCTCACTTAAAGAGTAATAAATAGACTTACCGAATACTTCATAAAAGCAGCAATGAAAGTCTAAAAAAGGGAAGGAATATTCTCAACATGCTTTGAGAAATAGATGTCAATATTGAATTCTATATCCACCAAAACTATCAATTCAAGGGGGAGCAAAAGTATATTAATTTCCAACTGAGAATCACTAGTGGAATTTTTAAAGGTATATTTCTGAGATTAAAAAATGGATTGTGAAAAAATGTGTTTCTGGTTAGAATGAGATAATGAGGACAATATTTGGCCTCCCATTTTAAACAACCAAATATGGAAAAAAAGAAAATAAATGTCAGTTCTCAAGAAACAGAATTTGAGACAAAAAAGGAGAGAAAACTTTAAAGTATAGAAGCAAAGGACTTGAGCCTTATCAACTCACTGCATTGACCCAGTTTCCAAGTCATGATCAACAAGGTAGATTCAAGCAAGTCTGCCAAATTGCCTGAGTTAAAGAGAGAGCTGAGCATCCAGGTAGATCAAGACTGCTAGTATTTGCTAATTGGAAAATGCCAGAATATTTTAAAAGAATGATACATAAGGAGATACATGGGTTTATCTGAATAGTGTGAGATTGGTTTATCATTACAAAATTACAATATGCTTCTTTTTTTTCATACAAATCTAAAAAAAGAAAACAACTATTTGTCTTAATGTGTATAATTATTATATAGTATCCAGAATACGTTTCTAATAAAAATCTTAGCAAATTAATAGTAGAAGAGCACTGTCTTGATCTGATGATGAACATCTAAGAAAGGCCTACAGATAAAAATATACTTAAGAATAAAAAATAAAATATTTTCTTCCTAACATCAGAATTAAGATAAGGATTCTTGCTTCTCAGCATTTCTATTCAGCTTCATAGTAGAGGTACTAGCTAGTACAGTAATCAAGAAAATAAGTAGCAGGCATCAAGTATGAAAGGTAGAAATAACGTCGTTTTTATTTGTGGATTGAAAAAATATGATATAGTATCAAAAATCCATGAGAATGAACAACTATGTTTATCAAGTTAAAATATTCAAGAACAATAGACAATAATCAATTGTATTTTTATATATTGTATATACTACCAAAAAGACTTGAAATTGACACTTAAAAGTAATACTAATTAAATTAGCATCAAAAATATAAAATACTTAAGAATATATATTTTTTTAATGTGAAAGACCACATCTACTCATGGTTTAAAAAAGAAAAAAAAAAAAAAAACTCTTAATGAACTAGAAACTAAAAGTAAATTCCTTAACTTGATAAAGAATATCTGTCAAGAAAATAGAAAAATTCAAACATTAAAATAATAATAACCTCATAGTTAATTGTGAGAAACTAGAAGTTTTTGCACTAAGGCCAGAAAAAAGGCAAGAATGCTCTCTCTCATCACTCCTTTTCAACATTATACTTAAAGAAATAGCTAATGCAATGCAAGAAAAATAAACAAAAGCCATACATTAGGAATGAAGAAATAAAGCTGCCTTCATTCATAGATGGCATGATCATCTATGTAGAATATAAAATAATCAACAAAAAACTCAAAAAATTATAGAATGATTACAGTGAGATTGCAGGATGCAAAGTCTATCACTGTCTTACATGACATCACTCTCTCTTATGTACTAGCAATGAACAATTGGAATTTACAAGTAGAAGCACAATACCCTTTATGTTAACGCTCCAAAGATGAAATCCTTAGGTATAAATCTAATAAGCCAAAAGGCTCTTGCAATTGATAAATGATTTCAGTAATGTTTCAGAATACAAAGTAGATATACATAAATATTCATGCTGAGAACAAAATTAAGAACAGAATCCATTTATGATATTAACAAAACACTAAAATACCTAGGAATACATCTAACCAAGGTGGTGAAAGATCTCTACAGGTACCACAAAACACTACTAAAGGGCATCATAGATAATAGAAACAAATGGAAAAACATTTCATGCTCATGGATTGGAAGAATCAATACTGCTAACATGGTCATATCTCCCAAAGCAATCTAGAATCAGAACTTTTTTTAAATCAAACTACCCACATCACTTTTCACAGAATTAGAAAAAAAAAAAAAACTATAGTAAAATTCGTATCAAAGGGCAAAATAGCCAGAATAGTTAAAGCAGTCCTAAGAAAAAAAAGAAAAATTGAAGCATCACATTACCCAACTTCAAACTCTACTAGAAGGATACAGTAGCAAAAAACACCATGGTACTTGTGGTACATAAACAGATACACAGACCAATGGAACAGAATAGAGAACCCATAAATAAAGCTACACACCTATGGCCATCTGATTTTTGACAAAGTCAACAAAAATAGGGAATGGAGAAATGACTACCTATTCAATAAATGAAGCTGAGACAGCAGCTAGGCACATGGAGAATGAAAATGGACCCCCACTTTTCATTACATACAAAAATCAACTCAAGATGGACTGAAGACTTAAATGTAGGACTCCAAACTATAAAAATCCTAGAAGAAAACCTAGGAAACATAATTATAGACATTGGCCATGGGAAAGCATACACAACTAAGGCCTCAAAAGCAATTCCAAGGAAAACAAAAATTGACAAGTAGGACCTAGTTAAACCAGAGATCTTCCTCACAGCAACAAAAACTATCAAAAGAGAAAACATACAACCTACAATATAGGGGTACATATTTGCAAACTAGGCCTCCAGAAAAGATTTAATATACAGAATCTATGAGGAAATTAAACCATTGAACAGGTAAAAAACTAAATAACTCAATTAAATAATGGGAAAGAGACATGAACAAACACTTCTTAAAAGAATGCATGCACACTGCCAACAAATATATCAATAAGTGCTCCACATCTCTATTCATCAGAGAAATGCAAATAGAAACCACAATGAGATACTAAATGGCTATTATTAAATGTCAAAAAGTAACAGATGCTGGTGAGGCTGTGGAGAAAAGGGGACGCTTACATGCTATTGGTGGGAATGAAAATTAGTTCAGCCACTGAGGAAAGAAATTTGGAGACTGTTCAAAACACTTAGTATTACTATTTGACTCAGCAATCCATTACCAGGTATTTACCCCCCAATATATATCATATATATAATATATATTATATGGAAAGATTGTCTTTTTCTTCTTAAATTATTGAATATTTTATTTTATGGGTGGTCAACCATAGACCCATTAATGGGTCAATAGTTGAATTTATGGATTATGGATTTATTATCACAGATTTATAATTTATAATTTATTATTATGTATTTATCCAGATTTTGGCAATAATGAGCAATGCTGATATAATTATTCATACACAAGTTTTTGCATGAGCATTACTTACTTACTTCTCTAGGATTAATGTCCACAACGTGCACTGACATGTTCATCACAGCACTATTCTCAATAGTAAAGACAAATAATTGGCCAGGTGCAGTGGCTCACACCTGTAATCCCAGCATTTTAAGAGGCCGATGCAAGCAGATCACCTGAGGTCAGGAGTTCAAGACCAGCCTGGCCAACATGGCAAAACCCTGTCTCTGCTAAAAATACAAAAAAGTAGCTAGGCATGGTAGCACACACCTGTAGTCCCAGCGACTCAGGAAGCTGAGGAAGGAAAATTGCTTAAACCCAGGAGGCAGAGATTGCAGTGAATGGAGATCTCACCACTGTATTCCAGCATGGGTGACAGAATGAGACTCTGTTTCAAAAAATACATACATACATACATACATACATACAGTGAATCAACCCAGATGCCCATCAGTGATGGATTGGATAAAGAAAATTTGGTATGTATACACCATGGACTAATATGCAGACATGAAAAAGAACAAACTCATGTTCTTTTGCAGCACCATGGATGCACCTGGATGACATAATCCTAAACAATTTAACACAGAAAACTAAGTATAAATTAACATAGAAAACAAAACATTACACGTTCTCACTTACAAGTGGGAGTTAAACACTGGGTACTCCTGAACATAAAGATAGCAACAATAGAAACTGGACACTACTAGAACAAGAAGGGAGGAAGGGAGACAAGGGTAGAAAAACTATTTATTTGGGTACAGAGCTCAGTTCCTGGGTGACGGAATCATTCATATCCTAAACCTGTAATGCAATATACATAGGTAACAAACCTGCACATATAGTGCCTGAGTCTAAAATAAAAATGGAAGAAAATACAAAGCAAATAAATAAATAAAAGAAATAAACAGATTCCTCCAAAAGTTAAACTTTTTAACATAGAAATAATTAGAAATTCACATGCAGTTTTAAAAATAAAAATAAATAAAAATAAAAATAAATTATCATATACCCATTACTTAGTTTTCCCCAGTGGTTACATCTTGAAATGTGTAATACAACATCATAAACAAGATAGTGACATTGATACTGTCAAGAGCTGAGCCATCACAACAGGATCCCTCATGACGTCTTTTTATAGTAACACCTATTCCTCCACTCTAAAATGCTGGAATCCACTGATCTGTTCTTTATTTATGTAATTTTGCCATTTCAACTTGTGAATGGATTTATGTAGTATGTAACTTGTCGAAATTAACTTTTATGATTTTGCATAATTCCCCAAGATTCATCCAGATTGTTGTATGTGTTAATAGATTATTATTTTCTTTTCTTTTTAAATTGCTGAATAGTAATAGTTTTTTGTTGTTGTTGTGTGTGTGGTTTTTTTTGTTTGTTTGTTTGTTTTTGTTTTTGTTTTTTTTTTTTTTTGTGAGAGTCTCATTCTGTCGCCCAGGCTGCAGTGCAGTGGCGCAATCTCCGCTGACTGCAAGCTCCACCTCCCGGGTTCACGCCATTCTCCTGCCTCAGCCTCCCCAGTAGCTGGGACTACAGGTGCCCGCCACCATGCCCTGACAATTTTTTTGTATTTTTACTAGAGACGGGGTTTCACCATGTTAGTACGAATGGTCTCGATTTCCTGACCTCGTGATCCGCCCACCTCGGCCTCCCAAAGTGCTGGGATTACAGGCCTGAGACACCGCGCCCGGCCTGAATAGTATTTTGTTTTATGAATGTTTGACCACAGACCCGTTAATGAACATCTGGACTTATCCAGATTTTGGCAATAATGATTAATGCTGTTATAATTATTCATACATAAATTTTTCATGAATATTACTTATTACTTCTGATATTAATGTTCAGGAGTGCAGCTGCTGGATTGTATAGTGGTTGCATGTTTACTTTTAAGGCTCTGCCATCCAAACTGTTTTCAATAAAAGTTGTAGAATTTTACATTCTTATTAGCAATATATGAGTGATTCAGTTTCTCCATATCTTTCCTAGCGTTTGATATTGGCACTTGTTCTTATTTTAGCCGGTGTGATATGTAGGTAATGACATGTCATTGTGATTTTAATTTGAATTTCCCTAAGGACTAATAATAAAGAACATATTTTTGTGAGCTGATTTGCTAACTATAGATTCTCTGGTGAAATAGCTGTTCTTTTATTTTTGCCCATTTTCTAATGAGATTGGTTTCTTACTGTTATCAGTGTTCTTTATATATTCTAGACATTGGTTCTTTAGTGAATATTTTTAAAATACTTTCTTTGTTTAGCTTGTCTTTTCATTCTCTCTTAAAAATGTCCTTGGTGGAACAATTTTTTTAAATTTTGATGAATTTCACTTTAAACTTTTCTTTGTTGTGCTTTGTTGTTTAGTTAAGGACTCTTTGCCAAACTGCAGAGACCAAACTTTGCCTCACTATAGATCTCCAAATTTTTCTATTTTCTTAAAGGTTTTATAGTTTTGTGTTTTACATTTAAGCCCATAAACCATTTTAAGTTAATTTTTGTGTAAGACATGAAGCTTAGGCATTTTGAGTTAATTTTTGTGTAAGACATGAAGCTTAGGTTATATGAACTGTATTCCATGCTCACCATTAAAATTATTTGTAACAGGGTGTATAACTCCCAAATCTGATGAGAATGAGCATAGATTAAAGTTTAAAAAATCATTGCATTAAGTAAGGCAAGAGAAGGATAAATTGTTGAAAAGAATATATAAAAATAGAAAATGTTTAAAAGTCAATTAAAATAATTCCAATTAAATCTAATCACAATAACTTAACATAAAAATTTGCAAAACACTAACAATGTGCCAGACACATGGTTTCCATAAGGATGCTAATTAAACCACATTAATAGATTAAAATGTATGGCAGATTGGAGATAAAAATGGTCACAACCTATTCATAAAGTTTTAATTCAAAGAAAATTATAGAAATTAAATTTTCATACTCCCATTCCTGGATTAATGGGTTATTGGATTAATAGTTTATTAAGGGAATGAAACAGGTGGCTTTACAAGAAGAGTAAGAGAGACCGGAGCTAGCAGACAGCCTTGTTACAGTGTGATGCCGTGTCAACTTAGGACTCTGCAAAGATTCCCTGCTACCAGGAAGGCCCTCATAAGATGCATCTCCTTGAACTTAGACTTCCCAGTCTACATAATTGTAAGAAATAAATTCATTTTCTGTAAAAATTATCCAGTTTTAGATACTCCGTTGTATGCAATAGAAAACAGAGTAAGACAAGGTTATTCTTGAAGAACCTGAGAGGATTCTTGAAAGTAAGTCATTAAAGTGAAGTGTCCCCTGTAATATTATGACTGCCAGCTGTTTCCTTAGCCTTCAGTTACTCATCAAAATTAGTATTTAAGTGTTCATATCAGTTTATGACTTGGTGGCCTGGGCTGCGAGTAAACAAAGTTCAGCTAGAACTCATATTCACCTGTCTCTCCAAATTTCTGAATTGTATTTTACTATGAAACTACAGTTCTCTGATGGGTACAATATAATTAATTAATTTTAAAGTTGTCCAAATTTTTCTTGTAGTATGATATTGCGTGCTTATTTGGAAGTTTCGTACATGCCAGAAATGAACTGAAAGCCCAAGATTAGCCTTTCACCCAACAAAGGAAGATATTATCTAAGGTCTGATTCTCTAGGTCTAACTCATTTCCTAGGGAAAACATGTTAAACAAAGGCCAAGAGAGAATACTCAGGCTCTCAGTAACTTTTAATTGCTGACAAAAAATAAGCCTTTCCTTTATTTAGACTATTTTAATATCAGGAATTTCAGAGCAATAGATTGGTTACTCAGATTCTCTGTATTCTTCCATGAGGCTACATAACTTTGTAATTTTCATGTAATTTTGTGTTAAAATAAAATTACTTTATGTTAACATTCATGATTAGCAATTATTGCAAGATTCTGAAAGAATATGACATGTTTCAAAAAGTTTATATACCATATCATGAAATATAAGGTATTTTATGGCATTTGCCTTTTATATATTAATACAAGAGTCTTGCCCTGCCAATAAAATCTATTTGTTTTATTGTAGTCATTCTAGCTGTCAAATTTATTACTATATCCACCTGGAATGTGAATCTAAATTCTTAGCATTCTCCTTTTATTGAACAGAATTTATGATCACTTTCAAAGCTCAACGAAATAAAATAAACAATTTCCAACATGATTCACCAGCAGAGTAGGTGATTATTTTGTTGATATCGTGCACAGGAGTTTGAGTTTAAAATAACATTTGAAGATTGTTGTAAGAACAGGCTGTTTAGAGGCATGGTGAACCTAATTTAAGTACAAGATGACATCTGGTAGCACTATGTTCATTTATTGTTGCTGCAAGGCAGTATTTAGGTGGAAATATTCTATACTAAGCTTATAATTATCGAAGAAATTTTAGTCAGTTCTTGATGTCAAGTAGCATAATTCAGCATTCTTAGATTATTATTTGGAATTATATACAATTTTAGATTGTTACTGCCACTTGAACCTAATGAACTTTAAATCTGTATATAGTGACAGTCCATTGAAATGTCTACGATAATTATGGTTAAACTCTATGTTCCATTCTTCCCTTGCCTCTAATTGAAGAAACTTTGCCATTATCCATAGTAGTCATCTCTTTACACAAATGACTGAATGTGAAAATAGGCCCACATCTACATCACTTCATACAGTGTGTTACTTAAAAGTGTGTGTGCAAGCCTATATGCAAATGAATGCTTTTTGCTTGGGTAAGTTTCATTTTAAAGCAAACCAAGGCTAACTCATATTGTTAACCGGAGACTCATTATGTAAAGAACTCTATCATTTAGCTATACTGGTTTGCACTATTAAAAATCACTAAACTATCCAGTGACAGTGACAATGTCTTTTCTTCTTGCTTTAGGCACTGCCATTCACATTGCTAGGTTAAACATAAAAGAAGTTAACATTGTTTAACAAATACGCTGGGCCGGGTGCAGAAGCTCACGCCTGCAATCCCAGCACTTTGGGAGGCCAAGGTGAGCAGATCACCTGAGGTCAGGAGATCAAGGCCAGCTTGACCAATATGATGAAACCTCGTCTCTACTAAAAATACAAAAATTAGCCGGGTGTGATGGCGCAAACCTGTAATCCCAGCTACTTGGGAGGCTGTGGCAGGAGAATCACTTGAACCCAGGAGGTGGAGGTTGCAGAGAGCTGAGATCACTCCACTTCACTTCAGTCTGGGCAACAAGAGCAAAACTCCATCTCAAAACAAAAAACAAATACACTCAGCACATTAACTGGACTGTGAATACTATTATAATTTACTGGTTTACAATCAGATGAAAAGATAATGTATACACTTAGGAAATATTTATTGAATAAACTAGTTCTATATGTATAAAATAAATATTTAGTATTACAGACTAAATGATGCAATAATTAAATTATTTTTATTAAAAGTGTGTAAAATTGGTCTTTGGTGAAGTTTTATTCAACAAGTTATTTAAAAGTAGGAACACCTATAGAAATATCTCTCACCTGTCTGAAGTCCAGCATATATTGTTCTGCAGGGTAAAGAAGGAATAATGACTCTCCCTCCAGGTCATTTGATGAGGTGGAAGTAAATTTACCTCTGGTTAGTTTGTGGAGAACTTTCTATTCCAATGCACACAAAAAAAACCGCAATGTTTTGTGTTCACATACCTACATATTTTCTAATTTACTTATCTGTATTATGAATATTCTAGGCCTAAATGCAAAGTTGCATATTTTATCTACTTTATATTGCTTTCTTGCTATAAAATTAGAAGTTCTACTCACCAAACGGATGCAAAAAGCTATTTAAAAATTATAGAAAAGTAGCAGGTAGAGCTCTATGGATTTTGTTTTCCTTGTTGAATATAACAATGCAGTAGGTAAGCTAGTAAATCAGAATGAAAATAAAGAAATATATTAAAGGAAATTTACCAAAAATCAACAGGAAATTTTTTACTAAATAACAAAATTCTGAAGCAATTTTCATCAAAATTCCAGTAAAATAAACATTTCTACTATAACAAATATTATTAGCTATGATTGAAGAAAGCTAAAGCTACTGTAATAAGAGATTATAGTTAGCATACTTGTGTTAACACCCAAATCATCAGGATTTATGAATGACATAATTGTATGTGACAAAAACAGGAATACCTTGTACAATTACTACAGTTACTAAGATAACTTATTAAGATGGAGGGATAAAAGTATTATAATACGTTGGTTCCAAAGAAAATGAAAAGTCATTCTCTGGAAAATTGTGACAAAACCTATGAAAGGTGTTGGCATATACATATCAGGATTTATACTTGTTATGTAAAATAAATAATATAGTATTAAAGATGTAAAACATGATGACATAAGGGAGAAGTATACAATATTTACTTAAAAATTTTGTTACAACATGATGTTTTGAGATTAATTTTTTGGAGTGTTAATATTTTGAATGTTAACACAAAATAATATAACAATCAGTATAAATTGATTTATGATTATCTGGCAAAGTATTGTATAACCATGATGATTATTTCCATTTGATAGAAATAGAAGTGTATTCTATTATATGGGTTAAACATATGCTTATTTAAAAAACACCAATTACTCTTGTGTCTGAAAATAAATAACAAGAAAGCTGGACCATGCACAAATTTTGACATGTCAATATAAGTGAAATCAAAATAATATGGGAAAATACGGCAAAATAGCAATCAGATAGTTCACATTCCTAAGGGCTTTGAACTTCTATATATTAGTAGTTAAAGTATTCAAAAAATGTAAAAAAAAAAAATCAAAATATATGAAGACCAAAAATACAGTATCTACTTTGATAATAATTAGAATTCCAAGTTAAATTATTATGATATATCACTATTGTCTATTAGATGGCAAAATATTTACAAAGAAAAATAATTTCCACTAGTAGGTTCAAGGCAGATCATTCTAATGTGCATAAAGATTGGCCAATTTCCTCACACCTGTAATCCCAGCACTTTGGGAGGCCGAGGCGGATGGATCACGAGGTCGGGAGATCGAGACCATCCTGGCTAACATGGTGAAACCCCATCTCTACTAAGAATACAAAAAAAAAAAAAAAATCAACTGGGCTTGGTGGCAGGCGCCTGTAGTCCCAGCTACTCAGGAGGCTGAGGCAGGAGAATGGTGTGAATTCGGAAGGCGGAGCTTGCAGAGACACGAGATCACGCCACTGCACTGCAGTCTGGGCGAATGAGCAAGATTCGGTCTCAGAAAAACAAAACTAAACAAAACAAAACAAGATTGGCCAATTTCTTCAACATTTTAGGAGGGAAATCTGAAATAATATATTCAAATTGCAAAATAAATTTACCTTTTAACATTTCATTTTAAGCACCACGTTGCCGTAAAAGCACTTGCAGTAAAAAGATTTGTCATATAAGCACTGTATAGAAACATGTTTACAAACTTGTTATTTTGTTAGCAAAAACAGAAGACTTGAAGTCTCAATAATAGAGAAGACTTTGATAAACAGTGTGGTATTTGTAACACGCTAATTTGGAGCTCTTAATAAAATCTGGCCTAGAAAGAATTTAAGAATGTATTCTTAAGTGAAAATAACAACAACTACAACAAACCAAAATAATTTGTATATTTTGTATATTCTCATTTCTAAAATATCAAGCCGGTTGATAACATCACTCACAAAAATATAGCTATACATATTTACCTTCTAGATTAGTGTGCAAATAAAGCAAAGATCAAAAATGTAAGAGAAAAATGTAAAGACCTCTATCATTAAAACTCTTACAAAATGTATAAATTATGTAAGTATTCTTATTAATACGACTTAATTTAATACAACCTCATAATGGAAAGATTAACTGAATATGGCCCATATTATGAGAGAAAGGATTTCACACGTACTAAACTAGATGTTTCCATCTCCTTATATTTTCATTTTTCCCCAATTTATTGAGATGTAATTAACAAATTGAAATTATATATGTTTATGATGTATTCTATATTTTGATATATGTATATGTTCTAAGATGATTACCACAATCAAGCTGATTAATATGTCCGTCTCTCACATAATTACCATTTTGCATGTGTGTGGTGAAAACATTTAAGATTTTTACTTTCTTAGCAAAGTACAAGCATGCAATTTAGGCACCAAGCTGTACATTAGATCTTTAGAACTATTCATTCTGCCTAACTGAAACTTTGTATCCTTTGACCAACATCTCCCTATTTCCACTGCACCCCAGACCCTGGCAATGATCATTCAACTCTGCTTCTGTAAGACAGACTTTTTTAGATGATTTCACACACAGTGGGATTATGCAGTGTTTGGTATCTGTGCCCGTCTTATTTCACTTAGCATACTGTCCTCCATTCATCCAATTTGTAACAAATAACAGAATTTCCTTCTTTTTTAAGGTTAAATGGTATTCCATCTAATCTATTTTAACGTTAAAAAGTATTCCATGAAATAGTCCATTAAATATGTGTGATATACACACACATATACATTTTCTTTTATTTTTTCCTTTTTTTCTTTTGAGACAGAGTCTTGCTCTGTTGCCCAGGCTGGCATGCAGTGGCGCCATATCAGCTCACTGCAACCTCCTCTTCCTGAGTTCAAGCGATTCTTCTGCCTAACCTCCGGAGTAACTGGGATTACAGGTGCCCTCCCCACTCCTGGCTTTTTTTTTTTTTTTTTGTCAGACAGAGTCTCGCTCTGTCACCCAGGCTGGAATGCAGTGGCGCAATCTCAGCTCAGTGCAAGCTCCGCCTCCTGGGTTCACACCATTCTCCGGCCCCAGACTCCTGAGTAGCTGGGATTACAGGCGCACGCCACCATGCCTGGCTAATTTTTTTTTTTTTTTTTTTTTTTTTTTATTTTTAGTAGAGACAGGGTTTCACCATGTTAGCCAGGATGGTCTCAATCTCCTGACCTCATGATCCGCCTGCCTTGGCCTCCCAAAGTGCTGGGATTACAGGCGTTAGCCACCGTGCCTGGCCTAATTTTTGTATTTTTAGTAGAAATGGAGTTTCACCATCTTGGCCAGGCTGGTCTTGAACTCCTTACCTCATGACCCACCCGCCTTGGCCTCCCAAAGTGCTGTGGTTAAAGGCGTGAGCCACCACACCCAGCCACATTTTTTTAATTTACCTGTAGATGGACATTTACATTATCTTTGTATCTTTGCTGTGACAAATAATGTTTCAATGTGTTTGAAACTCCAGATATCTCTTTGAGATACTGACTTCAGTTCCTTTGGATATACAACAAAAAATGGGACTCCTGGATTATATAACTTTATTTTTAATTTCTGAGGAACTTCCATAGATTTGTGTAATGCTTGTACCAATTTACACTATGATCAAAACACTATACAAAAGTTCCATTTTCTTCAGTGTTACCAACAATGTTTATCTTTTGACCTTTTATAACTACTCTAACATATAAGAGGTGATAATTCATTATAATTTTAATTTTTCTGTCGATTAGTGACATTGTATATTATACCATATACCTGTTGGTCATTTGTATGTCTTTTATTGAGAAATGTCTATTCAGTTCCTCCACCCGTTTTATAACTGGATCCTTTTTTTATATTGATTTATTTGAATTTCTTATACAGTTTGCATATAACTTCTTACTACATACATGGTTGCAAAGATTTTCCTTATCTTTGTAGGCTGCCTTTTTACTTTGTTATTTTGTCCCTTTCCTGAGCAGATGATTTTTAATTTGACATAGTTCTATTTGTCTATTTTTGCTTTTGTTGCCTGTGCTTTTGGGGTTGTAGCCGAAAAGAATTCACTGCCAAAACCAATGTCAAAAAGATTTCCCTTTGCTTTCTTCTAGTAGCTTTGCAGTTTCAGGTCTTCTATTTAAATCTTTAATCCATTTTGAGTTGACTTTTATATATGGTGTAAGAGATGGTTCTCATTTCAATCTTCTGCATGTAAATTTCCAGTTTACTCAATACCATTTGTTGAAAAACCTTTCCTTCCTCTATTATATTTTCTTGGTAACTTTGACAAATATTAATTGACGGCAAATGAATTATGAATTCTGCTAAAATTGAAGTAACAACAAATCTTAAATTTATAGTGAACGTTGGGTGGAAGAATGGAGAAATCATCGATGCTTTACCAAAAGTTTATATGGGCAATGCCCAAATAAATCATCAGTTTACAAATACCAAACTCGTTTTAAGAAGAAACAAGATAATGTTGAAGATGAGGTCTGCAGTGGCAAACCATTCACATCAATTTGCAAAGAAAAAATTTATTTTGTACATGCTCTAATTGAAGAGCACCAATGATTAACAGCAGAAACAATAACCTACACCATAGATGATCTCAATTGATTCAGCTTACATAATTCTGACTGAAAAATTAAAGTTGAGCAAATTTTCCACTTAACGGGTGCCAAAACTATTGCTCCCAGGTCAGCTGCAGAAAAGAGCAGAGCTTTCAATGGAAATTTTAAACAATTAGATAAAGATCCTGAATATTTCTTTGAAGAATGATAACAGTGGGTGAAACATGGCTTTACCAGTAAAATCCTGGCGACAAAGCACAATCAAAACAATAGCTACCAAGAGGTGGTAGGTAGTCCAGTCAAAGCAAAAGTGGACTGCTCAGGAACAAAATCATGGCAAAACTCCCTTGGAGATGCTTAAGGCAATTTGCTTGTTGACTTTCTGGAAGGCCAAAGAACAATAACATGTGACTATTATGAAAGTGTTTTGAGAAAGTTGGTTGAAGCTTTAGCAGAAAAAAAAAAAAAAAAGCCTGGGAAATCTTCACCTGAGAGTTCTTTTCCATTATGATAGTCTCGTGCTCATTCCTTTCATCAAATGACGGCAATTTTATGAGAGTTTTGATAATCATTGGGCCTCTACCATATAGTCCTGATTTAGTTCCTTCCGAACTATTTTTGTTTCCTAACCTTAAAAACATGCAATTTTTTTTTTCAGTTAATAGTATAAAAAAGACTACACTGACATGCTTAAATTCCCAGGAAACTCGGTTCTTTAGGGATGGACTAAATGGCTGGTATCATTACTCACAAAGGTGTCATGAAATTGATGGAGATTACGTTGACAAATAATGTTTATTTATTTATTTTTTTTCTGGTTTAATTCCGTTTTTCCACAAACTTTTTGATGTCCCCTTGTGTGTGTGTGTGTATGTATTCATGTGTGTGTGTATACAATCTCCTATTGGCTCTGTTTCTCTAGAGAACCTTGACAAATGCACACCATTAGATTTCTCAGAAAGGAAGTAATCATGTGATACTTTGATTCTGATGCAGTAATACTGATTGTATGGTAAGTTTTTATAGCAGCAATTGGAAAGTAATACAGTTTTTGTACAGGAAACGACGTGTTACTGAAGCAATTATCTATAAATAGGTAACAATATGTGGCAGGGCACAGTGGCTCACACCTGTAAACCTAGCCCTCTGAGAGGTCACAGCAAGCAGATCACTTGGGGTCAGGAGTTCAAGACCAGTCTGGCCAACATGGTGAAACCCAATGTCTACTAAAAATACAAAAATTAGCTGGGAGTTGTGGTGTGCATCTGTAGTCTCACTGACTCAGGAAGCTGAGGCAGCAGAATTGCTTGAACCTGGGAGGCAGAGATTGCAGTGAGCGAAGATTCTCCCATTGCACTCCAACCTGGGTGACAGAGCAAGACTGCATCTCAATAAATAAATAAATAAAAATAAAAATATGTAACAAATACCTGCAAATTTGTTACCTTACCTGGGGGGAATAACTTTCTTGAGATGTGATTAAGGATATTATAATGAAAAATAATCCTGGATTACCTGAGCAGCCCTAATGTAATCACAAGAGTCCTTTAAAAGTGGAAAAGAAAGTCAGATAGACATCCAGAGACATGGTGCTGTGAAAAGGACTCACTTTGAAGTGACTGGCTTTGAAGGTGAATGAAAGGAATTTGAGTCAAAGAGAGTGGGTGGTTTCTAGAAATTGGAAAAAACAGGAAATTGATTATCCTCTAGAGCTCCCGAAAGGAGCACAGTCATGCCAGCACCTAATCTTAGCCAAGCTACATTCAAGACAAGATTTCTAACCTCCAGAACTACAATAGATTAAATCTGTGTTGTTTTAAGCCATCAAATTTATAACAGTATTAATAGGGAAAAAATATAATTCCTTAACACTGTCAAATATAATGAGAAACCATGAAATTCTAAAATGTATTTGACATTCTAAGGTATACACTGTCACTAGTAAAAATAATTTCTAATATTCTGTCATTTTGTCACAGTGTTTTTAATAAACATAGGTTTTCAATTAAAGAATTTTTAAATATATTTATAATACCTTCTATATTCATTAATTTTAGACTTAATTATATTTTATATCATAGTAACAATATAAATGTCATTTCCATCTTGGCATTTTTAGATTTCGTGTGTAGATACAATAGCATGATAACTTTATATGTATTCACTCACATAATATGCTTCTGTTCTTTTTCAGAGTCATAACTTAGTAATTTCTCTTAAATTTGCTCTGTCCTATGGTTGAATTTAAGTTTGTTCTCCCTGTAGAAACATAGTTTTAACTTTACTTAATAGTAAAATGTATTTCTACCACTGATTCTGTTTTATCCTGATAAAGAAAGTAGCTTTCAGTAATAGAATTTAAACATGTGAATGAATGTTCTTATATAGATTCTTGTTGAGAAAGGTTCACATAAAGAGGTTGGTGTTTCATCTAGACCAAATGGTATTTAAAATACATATTATCTGTTTGCTTTGTACAGACACATACTATTAAATTGAGTACGCTATAAACAAATATATGGTTATGCTGAATATGTTAATGTTTATGAAAAATTATAGGGGTGCCTTACATTTGAGAAAAACATGAAATCTATGATACAGTATACATGGTGATCTTCATGCTTAATGAGATATACCACATGCGAGCTGCTGACATATTGGCCAGTGATCTGTTTGTAAGATAAATAAAGAATTATCTATTTTCATTTTAATTATTTTAAATAATATATTAGGAGTGTGTAATATATTTTAATTATATACAAAATGATTTATTTACTTAATTAAATTTTTAATTTAATTATTGTCATGAATCTTTTACTAAAACCTGTAACTACAAATAACTTCCACATTACTTTGCCATATTAACTAAAAGATCTGGGTTATGGTATTAACATGTAGGAGGCTGCCGGGCGCGTTGGCTCATGCCTGTAATCCCAGCTCTCAGGGAGGCAGAGGCGGGAGGATAGCTTGAGCCCAGGAGTTCGAGACCTGCCTGGGTAATATAGCGAGACCCCGTTCTCCATAAAAAGAAAAAAAAAAAAAAAGACAAAAAAATAAAATGTAGGAGGCTATTAAATTAATAACTGTGTAATGGCATATATCATGCCTACAGTATAGTAATAGATCAAATACTATATGGCATACATCATGCATATAATACTTTCTCTTAGTACCTGTTAATCTTATCAAATGTTTTATTCACAGTGGTGTGTGGGAGGATATCGGTTGTGTGGGACAACAATCAATCTCCTATGATACTAGAAACTGAGAATTTTAGTTAATGCAAGGAAATTATAAGGTACTTGGATGATCTATGAAAGCATGAGGAAAATGCTTCAAGTCCATTAAGATTGAAAAATAAAAGTAGAAAAGAGATAGACATCTTCCACTTCTGCACTGAAAACAGAAATTTCCTAAGGCACTAAATTAATATGTGACATAAGCTAAGTTGATGCTCTTTTTATAGTTTAGATTGATACTTACTGGTATGAGAGGGAAAAAAAATATGACAACGTAGTTGAGGAATGGGAATGATAAAACGTTAGAAGTCTAGTTAATGCATCCTGCAAGCAGGAGTGGAACAAGCATCATAAGATTATGAAATGGAAACATAGTGAACTGTATCTATTGGATGTTACTGTTGAGATTTTTATTAATGCATACCTGTAGAACAAATTTCACTAAGATTTTCTTGGGAAACAATTTCTTATCATTTTTCTTAGTTATTATTTTATAGACAAGAAAGTAATTTCATATATATAATGATCTTATTTTGACACTCATGAGCCATTTTTTGCTTATTTAACTTGTGGTAGATTTTAAATTTTCACTTCATAAATGTACACATGAATGTGTATTTAGCATACATACACTGCTTAGATTGTAGCATGACAAAACATCTACATCTACAGGTTATCTGAATCTCACATTTCTGTCGGTACTTGACAGGCAATTTTAATGAAAAAGAGCCAAGATTATGCACAGTGAGCTGGTCATTCTTGAATCATTTTACTCACTCATGCTTATGAGGATTAATTTTCTTATAAGGTTTCAATATAATATGAATATATAGCTGTTAGACTTTTTTAGTAAGGTAGAGTAAAAATATTATTAAGCCCAGAGGAGTTAAAAGCCTGACTAGGCAGTTGTGTATATTTTGTAAGGACTATATATATTGTTGTACTTAAATTTTTCAAGTTTGACATGAAATGATGGGAATTTTATCCCAAAGGCAATCATCTTCCAAACAGTATAACAGTGTGAACCAAAATACTGAAAATGTCAACATTTCACAGATCATTGATTCTTAATGTTTCTGAAGTTGTTTTTTAGTGTCCTGTGGCTACTGTTAAAAAAAACTGACATTCTTTTTGTAGTACTTCTCAATGTCTTAACATCTTTTGAGTCAGAGCTAGCAATGTTGTGTTAGTTTTGATTGTTATTTTGTTATAAATTACATTCCATACCTGTTAGAATTTATCACTTGTGTTTTGATAAACTCCATATACAAAAGATGTTTAACATTTAATCCTCTAGAGCTTAAAGTAAAATTCTCTGTCAAATTATAAATATAAAATTATTTCTTCCTCATCTTAGAGGAAAATCTTTTAACTTTTCGTCATTGTGTACGATGTTTGCTGTGGGCTTGTTTACATATAGTCTTTGTTGTGTTGCAGTGTGTCCTTTTTATACATAATTTTTGAGTTTTTATCATAAATGATGTTGAATTTTGTCAAATGTTTATTCTGCATCTATTGATATTATTGTATAGTTTTTGTTCCTCATCACTAATGTGATATTTTATTTATTGCTTAGTATATCTTGAGCCATCCTTGCATCCCAGGGATAAATCTCACTGGCTTAAAGTGATAGATTGCTGAGGATTTTGAATCTATGATCATCAGGTATACTGATCTGTAATTTTCCTTTCTTGTGATTTCTTTGTCTGGTTTTACTATCAGGATAATTCTTGCCTCACAGAGTGAGTTTGGAAGTAGTCTCCCCTTCTCGATTTTTTGGTAGTTTGAGAAGAATTATAATTAGTTATATAAATATTTGATAGTGTTCCACACTAAAGCTACCAGATCCTGGCCTTTTCTCTGATAGGAGATTTTTTATTACTGATTCAATTTTCTTACTCATTATGAGTCTGTTCAGATTATCTATTTTATTATTTAGTCTTAGTACCTTATATTCTCCTAGGAATTTGTACTTCTATATGCTATACTACTGGAAGTCTTAGCCAGAGTAATTAAGTAAGAAAATAAAATAAAAGCCATCTGAATCAGAAGGAAAAAGTTAAATTGTCTCTGTTTGCTGATGATATTTTATTATATACAGAAAACTATAGAGACTCCACCAAAAATAAGACTAATAAACAAATTCAGTAAAGCTGCAGGATAAAAACAACACATAAAACTCAGTAGCGTTTCTATATACTAACAATAAATTGTGCAAAAAAGAAATTAAGAAACTGATCTTATTTGTAGTAGTTTCCAAAAAAATACTTATGAATAAAGTTAACTAATGAGATGAAAGATATATACACTGAAAAAAGAAAACATTCATGGAAGAAGTAAAAAAAGGCACAGAAAAATTGAAAGATACTCTGTGTTCCTGAATTATAAAAATTAATATTGTTGAAATGTTTATATTGCCCAAAGCAATCTACAGATTTTATGTAATCCTTATCAAATTTCCATTAAAATGTTTTGTAGAAATAGAAAATAAATTTTTTACAAAACCACTAAAAATCCTGAATGGTGAAAACAAGTTTGAACAGAAATGAAGTCAGAGGCATCATACCACTTGTACCTGGGCTAAAATATACTACAAAGCTATAGTAGTGAAAACAGCTTCGTGCCAGCATAAAAACAGATACACAAACCAGTGGAAGAGAATAGGGAGCTCAGAAATAAATCCACACATTTACAGTCAATTGTTCTTTTTAAGTTTTTCTAATTTATATATATTAAATATATATATACACACATATATCCTTTTTAATGTGCTAAGAATATATATATGTATATCATTTGTATATTTTATAGGTGTGTGTGTGTATATATACACACACACTCATATATATTTACATCTCTCTATCCTATGTATCGATGTAGGAGTTTATATATATAGGAGATAACTATATATAGGAGATATAACTCATATATGCAACAAGGCCTCACTGTGTCACTCAGGCTAGGATGCTGTGGCATTATCATAGCTCACTGTATCCTCAAACTCTGGGCTCAATTGAGCTTCCTGCATCAGTCTCCCAGGAAGCTGGGGCTATAGACATGACTGGCTAATTTTATTTTTATTCTGTGGTCGGCCTATTTATATTTTTAATTGGTAAAAATCATGCCTATTTATCATGAAGTATGAATAAGTTGCAGAATGACTAAATTAAACTTATTAATATTTGTATTACTGCACAAACATCCTTTTTGTGTGTGTCAATAACACAAAATCCACTCTCTTAGTAGTTTTCAAGAAACAGTACGTTATTATTAATCATCCCGAAACTTCTTCCTCCTATCTGACTACAATTTTGTATCCTTCACCAAAACCTTCCCAATTTTACTCCCATATCCAGCTCCTGGCAACCACCACTCTACTCTGCATCTATGAGTTCAACTTTTTAAGATTCCTTATATAAGCAAGATAATGCACTATTTATCTTTCTGTGCCTGATTTATTCGGTTAATTGATTTTTTAAAAATGTGTGAAAAATACACAGTGGAGCAAAGAGTCTCTTTGATAAATTGCGTGGAGAAAATGGGATATATATGTGCAGAAAAAAATTGGACTCAACTCACATTCTATACAAAAAATAAACCTAAAATGGATTAAAATGTAAACTTAAGATAGAAACTGTTATAAGAAAACATAGGGAACAGTATTTTGACATTTATCTGGACAAGAACGCTTTAGAAATGACTTCAAAAGCAGAGAACAAAAGCAAAAATAGGCAAATAGGACTGTGCAAAAATCTTCTGCACTACAAATGAAAAAATCAACAGAGTAAAGAGACAACCTATAGAAGGAAAGAACATATTTTCAAGTCACACTCCTGATAAGAAGTTAACATTTAAAGTATATAAGGAAATCAAAGGTCTCAATATTAAGCAGAAAAACATTAAAAAACATGGCTTAGGGCTTGAAGCGACATATCTCCAAGGATGGCCTACAAATGACCAACAGGTTTATGAAGAAATGTTCAACATTACTAATGATCAGGAAAATGCAAAACCAAAACCACAGTGAGATATCACCTCGCATGTATATTAGGGCTTTTATTAAAGAGACGAAGATAGCATGTTGATGAAGGTGTGGAGAACAGGGAACCCTTGTGCATTGTTGGTATGAGTGTATATTGGTTCAGGGTTTGTGTAAAAAAGTATGAAAATGTCTCAAAAAATTAAAAATAAAATTGCAATATGATCCAGCAATCCTGTTACTGTGTATATCAGAACTCCTATCATTTGTGAAAACAAAGATGAATGTGATGGACATGAATTTAAGTGAAATAAGCCAGGTACAAACAGTTAAACACCATATGACCTCCCTTTTTGGGGACCTTAAGAATTTGTACTCATAGACTCAGAGTAGAATGGTGTTTTCCAGTGGCTGGAGGTGGGAGTGGGATTGAGAAGATGCTAATCAAAGGATACAAAACTTCACTTATAATGAAGAAATAAGCTACAGAGAACTATTGTCAACATGGTGACTATAATTAATAATGATGTAACATATGCTTAAGGATTGCTAAGCGAGTCAATTGTAAGTGTTCTTACAACAAAAAATGATAAGTATATGAGGTAATGGATATTTTCATTAACTTGATTTAACAATTGTAAATTGTTTTGTACACAATAAAAGTATACAATTTTTGTCATTAAAAATAATTTTAAAATAAAATAAAAATTATTAGCTAAGGAATATTTCCTTAAGTTTATCTTAAGAAAAAATCAAAATAATAATCCTTTGTGCAAATATACTTTATCAATGAGCACAATATTCCATGCCTGCCTACATAGTCACTTTGGGGGAGAGTCCTCTTCTTCATTATGAAAGCTGTACTTGATCATGTGACTTGGTTTTGCCAATTAGCCAGTAACTAATTTGACTCAAGTAGAGGTCCAGAAAAGAAGCTGCATATTTGTACTGTCACTCTTGATTCTCTACCTTCTCCTTCAAAACTTAATTAAGATGGCTCTCTCTTTTGGCTATCTGTTACTACTATGAGAGCAAGTCTTGTGTAAGTCTGAGAATTAGAGAACACGTGGTGGGGAAAAACTCCCATTTTTAAACTGAGGCTATTCTAGATTATCCAGTCAAGAGCCAACCACACAGATAACCACAGATACAAGAGTAAGCCCACCCAAAGTGAGCCTACCCTGGTCGAAATTAGAAAAACAGTCTCACTTACTTATCAATCTGTATCAAATAGTAAACCGGGTATTTAAGGCACTAACTTGTGGTATGATTGTTATTTACCAAAGCTAATTGATACAAGCCTAAACCTTAAAAAAAAAAAAAACACTAAAGTAAATCCCCACCATTGAACACTGTGCAGCTATTAAATATAATGTACATATCTATATGTACATATATTATGTATGCATAAAAGCTTGTATGAAAATAGAATGAAAGATAAGAAGTTGATAGCAGTGTTATCTCTGGGTGGAAAAATTAAGTATTACAATGACTGTCTCAATTTTGTTTTTCTGACACTTATCAAATTATTTAAACCTGCAATACATTTGAGTTCTACATCTCTGATTATAAGAATATCTTTGGTTTAAAATGTTTGCAATTATTTGATTTACCCATGTAATATATTGAAAGAGTAAGAGGTAATTTACATGATACGAACATTGAAATAAGCTTATAAAAAAACTAATCCCTTATCAGAATTCTGCTGTATTAGAAATTTTTTTAAGTTTTTTTTTTTTTTAATTTAGTGCACTGTCTCTAAAACATTTCAAACAAAGTGTAGTTTCAAAGGAATTGAAAATTTTAGCTGGTTTCACATATGTCATGTATATGCTCCAGTTTTCATCTCTAAAGGAGGGAAAAATAGATACAATTCTTTTGAGGGCTAAATGAGTTAAAATATAAAAGATTCTTAGGGCAGATTGAATGTGCAGTGGTTCCTTAATAAAAATTAGTTTTTATTATGTAGTACTGAGTAGTGCAGTTTGGAGGAAATACTTTGAGAGTCAACACCAAAAATAACATTTTAATCTATAGACCTGGTGGGATAAGATCATGAAGGAAGCATATCTAGATTGCTACAAGAGAAGGTCAAGTGTTAGAATTTTGCAGGATATCAAATGTAAGAGTGTGCAAAAGTTATTTTCTGAAGTCCTGAAATCAACCTGATCTTTACTCACTGCTGATCCTTAATGATGATGATAGCTAGTAAGCTTGACTGACTGACTTATTTGCAAATAGTAGTTGTTCTCTGAATGGACTTGAAGATCTTCTCTTGCATATGCGCGCGCGCGCGCACACACACACACACACACACACACACACACACTACCCTACAGCATGAATCCAAGATACTATGATCCTGGCTATGAAGCTAGAGAGCCAGTCATGCTGGAGTAGTTTGTCTTGGCATGTGGTTTCAATAACTGGAAATAGGGGAGCCATTAGAGAGGACACAGCTTGAGAAAAAGCCAAACTGGGTGTTATTGGTTCAAAGGTTGGTACATATAGCAGTTCCTTTGGAGCAGACAAGGAAGAACAAATTAGAGAGAAAGTTTTATACATAAGTGGAAGTGCCAGACTTGGAAAATTTTTGTGTGCTGAAAAAAGGTATTGTTGAATAGGATGCTCCTTATTGTAGGTTTGGGCAGAATATTGGCCGTTAAAAATCATGTTCGATATGAATATGTGTTCATACTAATTTCATATCCCTGAAGAAACAAAGCAAGACAAAAAAAGTCATTTTCTAAAGAAATATCTTTCTACCACTCTAGCCAAATATGCTTCCTTTTTTACACTGCTTAAACAAATATGACAAAATCATATTTAAATATATTCATAAAATATTAATATGTCTAATACTGTAAAGGCTAGTTCTCAAGGACAGATATAATTACCTGTTCTTGTTCTTCCTGTGTGCTTCCAAAACTTATTGGTACAAGTGATGAATTCAGAACAAAGCAGTACACAAGGAGAACTTTCTGGGTGTGAAAGAGCAAATGAAAAGATGGATGAACTGTGATATGAACCATGAATTTTGCATTAAAAGTAGAATACAGGAACATGGAGTCAGGAACATCAACTGTACACTAGTGCCTAAGCAAAGAAAACATTAAGAAAAATTAAATAGATTTCCCAAAGGAAAACATGATTGATGAAAGAAAGAAGTCACATTGAAAGCATATTATAAGTGGTTAGGTAACTAACGTTTTGTGGAAGGTTGTATTTACACACATATATACACATATACACATGTATACATATATTCTGATAACTTTCAATATATATTATTCTGTGTATATCTGGGATTGTGAGAAAAAAATACAAGATTGGTAACAAATTCAGGTAGAAGGATGGAATATGTCTGTTGGCCCTCCTCAAACAATGTTTATGTAAATGGAAGGAACCTGGAGTTGGCCTGTGGAGAAAAGGTGATGGAAGAAAAAGAAGACAATGGCTTCTTCCTCAAGGACATCACATTTTGACAGCTAAGACTGACATAGTGATAGCAGTCTTATTGTAATTGACTAATCAGAACAGGATTACAACTTCCTCGGGTTACTTCGCTAAGAGTTACATAAATGTACAGAGGTTAAAAAAAATGTGCAATTTAAAAATGTTTTGCTCAGTTATAATAGTGGTTAATATGTAGTATGATACAAATGGCCTTCTTTTGTAGAGACAAAACATTTGAAAGCACTGCCTGACACTGTTTTGTCAGATATGCATGCTAGACATTTTGTTCATGTATTCTTTTCACAGCAGGAAGTCAAGAAACTGGAAAAATGACTGATTGAAACAGAGATCTGTGTGCAGAAAATAACTGAGTTATGTTAGTAAATTGTGGGAGAAATCTTAAGTGGGACAGCAATGCAGCAATGCATTGTTATTAATCTTTTCTCATTCCAAATATAGAACTGCAAACTGGCACACTTATATGCACATATATATACACATACTGTTCTTAAAAGATATATAATTTTCAATGTAAATATTTTATATATAATAATATATAAGAAAATTATATTAGTAGGTAACATGGATTTCAAACTTCTTTCTTTTCAATTTGAATAGACTCTGAATATATAGGTTTTATGTAGTTCCCACATCCTTAGCATACAATAAAGAGAAAAGAATCTCGTAAGCTTTGGTTGAGCTGCTGGTAGGTTTATAATCTAATTTCTTTGGAGGGATAGGAGCATGATATATGGCTATCTCTTTTGGAAATTAGTTTACATGAGAAAGCAAAGTTGATTTTTCATGAAATATAATAACCACTGGATTCCAAAGTGCTGACAATAAAAGATTTAAAAACTATATGCAAACATTTTCTGTCAACTTCAATGGCTTTTCTTTTTTATTCTATCTGATAATCATATACTTATTTCTCTTAGGATATAAAAACAATGATAACTATATCTATTTGGGTTATATTGTAGTGGTTTTTATTTGTATTGAAATAACTGTTATAGTATTAAGAATAATAAAATATGACTATTTTGTTAGGCTCCATTTTATTTGGTGTACTTCAAAAAATGCATGAATGTATTCAGACAACAAAAAAAACGAGTTTTTCTATTTTATTTATTTTATTACAATCATAAAATACAATTGTAATTGTTTTATAATCAATGAGTCAAAATGTGATTATTTTGCATGTACGATGTATTATCGGTGACACAAAGGGCAATAAAATAAAATCCTAGCAATTTATAGTCAAATTCCTATTGTGTAGTCACCGTGATTCTATTACAGTAATCACCTAAAGCTTTCACAACAATATTTTTCTTATACTGTATACTTACTAGACACTGGGTTAAACATTTTTTATACATTATAATAGTCGACTCTCATGACACAGCTATGAAATGGGAGATTTGAATCTGAGAAGACTCAGCATTCTTGAGCAAGATTACAGAATAATAGATTACAGAATAATAACTCTCAGCTGACTCATTCCCAAAGGCCAGCTTTCTTGCCAATAACATGAATTGTCATTATATGTTAAGAGAATCATTAACTAAAGTAAATGTTATTTGTAATGTTACAGGCATTGGTTATGAGTAGAGTCTATGTATACCAACTTTTTCTTAATATAATAATATTTTAAGGTTACTGACTATTCATATAACATGCCAATGTAATATAGTGATTGTGTGTAAGTATACTTGTTATGAAGACATAGCTATTCCTGAACTTTGGTTTTACTATTTACTAGCTAGTAGACTTAATAGGCTATTATATTAGTTCTAAGAGGAATACATGTGTTTAGATACACAGTAGGAAATGTTAGCATGCACTATTCTTACGTCCATTCCCCTTTTTTCAGGGGTTTTCAGCTAACACAACTCGAGTCTATTTAACTGGCATTGTTTTCCAGTCTTTACTGCCTTATGCCCCATTAACCAGAAGTCTTGTATTATGGAATAGTTAAAATTCTCAGTATGTATCACCAGTAGGGTTATTTCTATTTAAACCTTTACTCACTGTTCAAAATTGCACACTTTTTCAATACCTTCTTAGCAGTCAGTCCCTCAAACTTTAATGTCTCTCCAAGTTTTCCCAAGATTCAGTCTGGAGGCAGAAGAAAGACTGTAGGGAGGGTAGTGAAAAAAGTAAACAAAATTCATTCACATGAATGCTGAAAATACACCATCTGCTGAATGTGTGTAGTAAAGTCTCAGCTACATTCCAAACACTTTATAACTTTTGTCTCAGTAGGAGTTGTGTTGACTTCCATATTCAGAATTCTTCCCCAGTTTTGCTGTGCATAAGTCTGCTATGGTAATTTCTCTAGTGTTCAACCAATATATGAATTTGATTCTTGAGATAAGCTATATCATCTGATTTATCTGTATTAGTAATAAAGATGTCATTTTTGCTACTCTATTTCCTTTTTTCACTCTCAAATTTTTAGAATTGGAGTGAAGGAGTAAGAAAAATATTTCTGGGGAGTCCTCAAACCTCAATATGTGTTATATAATTGGTATGTCTGTAGTTTATGTATTAATATATTGAAGCTACAGAAAGGAACCAAAGCAATAAATGGAAACATAATGAGTCCTCAACTATTTAAGGAGTGTATCACTGAACTAAACTAAATTTTATAAGAGAGGACGTGACCAAGAAAGGGGAAATGTTCATGACTGTTATTTCCACACAATATAAGATTGACTTTAAGTTCTAAATTAAATTTAATTGCAATCTTTCATATGTACTGCTCCAGAAAGGAAAATAGGACTTATATTATTTAAATAAAAAAACTATTGACCAATTGCTAGATATTTGGTGGAGTTACAATAAATATAACTTACTGAGATCACCAAAAGAGATGAATAAACAATAATGTTTTATGTATTGATCCACTTGTGTGTAAAACTAATAAAAACTAGTATAGATATTTTTATACCACCAGACTTAAAGATTTTTAATTGTAGGGACTGAACTGTATTTATCTCTGTATCTTTAGTACTGCAGATAAATCAAGTAAATAATTTAGAATATTTGATAAAGTCAATTGCACTTTAGTGCAAACCGGTAGCTTATATTATATTTGTAAAAGAATTTACTGCTGAAAAGCTTTAATCCACCCCAGTACAGAAATTCAGCCAGCTGTTCCTCAAGTCTTGAAACCATTACTTTTTCAAATATGAGGTCTCAGATGGATATCTTTCTAAATAACTAATTGACTTTGATTAACTAAACAAATAAAAAAATAATATTTAAGCCAAATATCATGTGGTTTATAAGATAAAAATGAACAGATATCATTTGCATATACAAAGGTCTTAAATATGAAAAAATAGTTTTTCAAATAACCAGAAATATTTAAAATGTAGGCAAAATTTGAATGTTTGTTTCTAACCTATAATGGGAGTATCTGATGTACAGTGAGCATAACTTAAGTGAGTCAAAAAAACATTCATATACAGAATTAAAATACTTGAAAAGATAGTTTATCTAATCACTTTAAATTTTGATTTTATATACATCTTATGTATGTAATATTTCAGAACAGAATTATATGCATGCATTTACAAATATAGTTGTTGAGAGTTTGTTACCAAGTTATTTAGTCATGTCAAGAGTCATCACAGATATAGAAATTATGTACATAAATGTAAATAAGAATATTTTATTTTTTCTTCTTTAAATAAATTTTTTAATCTGTATCCATAGATTATTAGAAGATATTTATGAATCAGATAAATGCCTTTATGTAGTTTCTGATATTATATTAAAAATTATCCATATATATTCTTGTTAATTTTGTGAGAGGAGTGTCTATACTTTTAGTGTAATCTCAAAATAAATAAATACATAATCTGTGAGTAAACAAAAATTGGCAACCCCTATTACAGAGTACTTTGTTTGGCCATGGCATCTGTGTGCCAATTTACCGCTTCTGCTGCAAAGTTAAATAGTAACATACAGTGAGAACGTAACTTGTTAAACAGCTAACTGCTCAAAATAGCCCTCTGGGTTTGAGAATGGACTGGAAAATTTACAGTTGGCACTCACTGTTTTAGTAGTTATCTTGGTATTTCCTAAAGGAATAGATAAAATTAAAGAAAAGATGCCAATTACCAAGATTTTAACTTTAGCATTTTCTCTAGTATTTTAACTTTCAGTGGCTTCAGTGAGTAGTATTTAAATATTTAAACATAAATTAACCAACCTTATGTTAATTAATTGAACATTATTATAACAGAACATTTCATTCTGCCATCACTCCGCTAGAGTGTTGTAGACTGAAAATATTACCACTGAGTACAGAGGAACTTTGCCATGCCAAAAGATTTGTCTCTATCTTGAGTTTCCCCAAGTTTATATCAAATATTAAATTTATAGTCAAGGAGACGGTGACAGCCCAACAATAGTTTCTCTTTGGTGAACACATTTTAAAATTCTCAAAATATGTGTGAGACTCTCATATAATTATGTGCTTTTCTATACTTAATCTCCATTTTCTTTTTCCTCCTGCTTACACCTAAGCCAAAGATTTATACTCATGTTAGTTTGCTGCAACCTTCAAACCCTTCTCAATTAAGATTTCTGTTTTAAAATAATAAATGTTTCCTTTTAAGTATAACCTTTTTACACATATCCTCCATTAACTATTCCTGAAATGTTTATGAAGACAGCGAGTAGTTAAATCCACATTTTCCTCTCATTATATATTATTGTATTTTGTAGAATGGTCATTATAATGCTTAGTTGTAAATATGTACATATGGGTGTTACCAATATCTTCGAATAAAAATAGCTTTGAGTAACCTACTCACCATTTAAAAAATTCCTCCTGATGCAGTGTGTACAATATTGTGTGTCATACTGGAAGATATTAAAGAGAAATTTGGAAGTTTATTGAAGGAATCTTCAGCAGAACCCATTTTACATCACTCTCATTTTAGAGCAACAACTAGGCACAGGCATTGCAACAGACAGTCAGACAAAACTTAGCATTGCATAACCATGTTTCTAAAATTTTACAGCTGATCAAATCTCATTTCTTATACTTCATCATCTCAAGCAAAATGTAAAATTTATTATCCTATTATTAAAATAGTGCTTTTAATATATTTTGCATATCTCATATTTTTTTAATATTATGACATTTATTTACTTATTAGTTATTTTAAATTATGCCCTTTGCTTCAAAGCCTCAGAACACAAGCTGGATAAAGCCTCTCATTAAATATTTAAATAATAAGAAACAATCAAACAGCAACATAATAACCCAACAATAATTCCTAGCATAAAACCACAATTCTCATTTATTGAAACAAACTCCATATTGAGAAGAAAAGAATTGTGTGTGGTTTCCTTAATATTATGCATTATTAATGGAAAAATCGAGAACAATGAATTCTGAATTTTGTGCAGGAATCCCTATCTTCAATAATTAAAAAAGTCAATCAGTTTTCCACTTCTTGCCTTCCATGTTACCCAACTTGTTAAATAATTTAGGTATTTTATTAACAAGAGATGATTTATGGTTAGATAATGTATACAATTCATTATGATATGCTGAAAACCTGTAGAGCAATCAATCCCTTGAGACAGAGTTTTATATGTATATAGTAAACAATCATTGCGAGAATTATTTTTTTGGTATACTTACCAAAAGGAAGAATTTGTCCTATGACAAATAAATATAAGAGTAAAAATTGTACATTACTAAAGCATGATTCTCCTCAAATGTGATTTAGACTAACATGATCCACTGTTACATTAGAAGATAATCACATGTTTCCCTAAACATTTTCTACCATTTTTAAGAGTCTTTAGAACACAGTCTGATATATAGTAGATCCACAATAACAGTTGACTCTTTTGCATTGATTCAGAAAGGTACTTTTTTCTGAAATAAGGTGTTTTTATTTTAGTACATTGTGCATACTCATTTCCACTGACTCATTTGGTTTATGTCTTAGTCATTTGCATAAATATAGAAACTATATTTAGTTTTATAATTCAAATTTTCATTAAAAAGTTTTATAATGAATTTAATTATTTTTAATTATGCATCCAAAGGTTAAAGTAAGTCATTTGACACAATAATGGGTGGTTTTGCTTTTGATTTTAGCTCAGGAGCACACTTCAAGTGGCCAAATATACAGATTATTTATGAAAATTTGCTCAATACTGGTTTTGAAAGTGACAAATGTTTGCTCATTCCTCCTCCGATAGAAGATCTCTGGTTTTGAACATGAGAGCTCTATTCAGACTCAAACTAAATTAGAGGTAACATGCAATGTATAGTTTAGGGAAGGTTCTCCACTTTATTAAGTACTTTTGGGTAACTGGTATTAGGGCTAAGTGCTTTACATTCCTTTCAAGAATTCTTATGATTTGTGGAGAAGTAAATAAATGCAATGTTGTTTTATGAAGTACTTTGAAATTCTTATTGCTTTAAGCCTTTGAAATAAAGAATCTTGAACTGTGATTTAAAAATTTAGACCATTTTTCTCCAGCTACATATTGTCAATGAATCTAATTTGTAACAATCTCAATTAAAATCAATTTCCTTTTACTTATAGTTTATACATATTTTTCTTTCCCTTGGAAAAGCTTTATAACAAACATATATTTCCAATTTATCTGTAATTATAACATTTTATCTTATAAAATATTCCCAAACCAAGATAATTATGGAAAAAATCATTGTTTAATTTCACTTTATGTTCTACACCAAAACATCATTCTTTTAATTTCCAATAAAACCTAAGTTATATTTCAAAACAATTTTTTCCAACACAAATCAGAATTCTATTTGAATTTATTTAGAAGCAAATGAGACCTTTTATTTTTTTTCAAAAGACAAGATATGGAAGTGCTTTTTAATTTGCCTTTCGTTTTGTTTTACAATATAGAGTTCATAGTTTTTCTTACAATTCTATGGGAAATAATAATCAGGCAAAACACAAAATAATAATCAGGCAAACACAAAAGCTCAACTAATCTCTTCTTGGACAAAGATGTCTGACCAACTTCCAAATTTTAGTTCCATTTGCAAAGTTATGGTATCAACACTCACTTTAAATATGTTTTAGTATTTATTTTTTTTTCAGATGATTCAAGTGCTGCTGTAATTATCTAGAAATACAATTCTTATTTCTCTTCCTGAAGCTTATATTTCCAATGTTTACATGATAATCCCAGTATTTGGAGGCATGAGTCTGTGGAGAATTTCTCTGCTATCACCGCTCCTTGTACCTCCCCTGCATGTCTTTAAGCCTTTCTGACCATAACTAACACTAAGAAAGAGGGAGGTGATTATTTTTTACTTAGACGGTTTCCTTCATTATTAGGTTTTCCTGAAAAGGAGGATGAAGTCATAATTTCTTCTTCAGCCAGTATGAATTGCCTGCTTTATTTGATGACACAGGTTTCTGTGCTTCCTGGCCTGCCTAGATTACACTTCCAAGAGTCCCTTTTAATCCATACAGCATGAAGCTAGGAAGGTAGACATGAAAAAAAACTTGATCTGGGAATCATTGAAAATGTTGATAAAAGACTGTACCCCATATGAAGGCAACAGGATGGAGAGAAGCTGCATTAGTCCCTCGGGAAAAGGCAAGGGGATATATATATATATATATATATCACACAGAAAGAGAAGCCAAAGCGCTATCTAATTCATATTTTTCTTGTCTCAGTGCAAGGAAAACAAAGTTTCCTATATGGATCAAGAGTGAAGCTGATACTATTAAGCTACCTAGACCTCCTGAGTTATCTACATGTCTTTCTCACCAGCTGATATTACTCATTTAAAAGCTTTTAATCCCTGTGTCACAGAAATTTGCAGAACTATTCTGCAGTGTGTTTTTAGCTTATAGCCCATGTATGGGGTATGCACTGGTTACTGCATGAAATTTTGCAACTAGAAGAATTTGCTCATTTGATGGAACAAGCACATCATGGCCCAAAACACAACATTGTAAAGTATTTTGGTTAAGGGGACCCAATTATCCACCACCTTCCTCAGCTATGAAAAAAACTAAAGGTGTTAGAGACCCTCAAGAGGGGATGTTAATGGCACTACTTAAAGTCTGTTTATTAAAGGTGAGCTGGAAGGAGTTGCAGTTATGTACTCAGAAGATTGGTGGGACTCTGTCAATTTCCATCAGCAGATTGCTAAGCTTTTTCAAAATTCTTCCGACGGATCAAGCTCATGCTCTCATCTTAGAAAACTTGTCTTGGCTTTCTTGCCAACTGTATAAACTCAAGTTAGAAAAAAGATAGTAAATGGCAAAGATAGATTATTATTCAATCTTAGCACCAGCTGGTCAGTTTGAGATAATTTAAAGAAAGACGAAGACAAAAAAGGAATTAAAGACTGCTGTATTGGCTGCTCAGTTAAACCTCTTCACTAAAGGCAATTATCCTGACTTTGGCCACCCTTTCTATAAAGAAAAGAAATAAATAATAGTTGTTGTAAAAAGCCAGTCATTGTTGCAAAAAGCCAGTGTGTTGGGAGAGGGATTGTAAAAAGAGATTCTGAAGGGTAAAGAAACTGTACAAACATGAGAATCAAGAAAGCCCAAAAGCCTAAGGAATAACTGACAGTTGTCTTAAAATGGACAGATTTAGGAAGTCTCAGAGGCGGAAATTGAAACTACTGCTGCTACTTAGTCTGCAATGCCCTCAGATAATTTGGCTTTTCATTTGGTGAAAGAACACTAAAAAATTATTGATACTTTGAGTAAGTCTTCTACTTTTTCATTTTTCTCTGCTATTCCCATACAGATAGGTTATCTTGCTGAGGAACATATGTTCTTATTTTCTCCTGTTTCTCTCATAAAGCTGTTTGGGAGACACTTGTTTTAAATTGCTGTGCAATTTAAAGGTTACCATATTCTGTACACCAATGAGTGTCTGTAGAATTCCTTGGGGAAAATGCATCTCATTTGGTTACCATGCACCTTGTGAATGTAAAGGGTTATAGCAGAGAGTTGTAGGCTCATACTGTATTAGAAAATCACCCAAGCTACATTGCTTTGGGGAATGGCAGAGAGTGGTAATTTCACACCATGTTGGAAAAGCACGCCTATCTGGACAAATCAATCTATTGCTTTCAGAGCCAGGGACTCTTGATACTGGTATACTTTGAGATATAGAGCCAATAAAACTATTTCAATAAAAGCAAAGTGCATGTCATATGCAAAGTGATATCTGATATCAAGAGCTCAATCAGAAGAAATAAAGCCTATATAATGGTAAGAAAAGCTAAATAATAATGTAAATAAGCCACCCACCTACAATATTATATTGTTCTTCTGGTAAATGAAAAATATATTTTTTCCAGACTTACGGAGGTATAATTGACCAGTAGAAAGTGTATATGTTCAAGGTGTGCCATCTGTTTATTTGCTGTACTTATTTTCTACTGTTTCAAGAGCTCAATCAGAAGAAATAAAGTCTATATAATGGTAAGAAAAGCTAAATAATAATTTAATAAGCCACCCACCTACAATATTATATTGTTCTTCTAGTAAATTAAAAATGTATTTTTTCCAGACTTACTGAGGTGTAATTGACCAATAAAAAGTGTATATGTTCAAGGTGTGCAATCTGTTTATTTGCTATACCTTTACATTGTGAAATGATTGCTCCAATCAAATTAACACATTGATTTCCTCACACAGTTACCATTGTGTGTGTGTGCAGGTTTGTTTGTGTGTGTGTGTGATGAGAATACTTAAGATCTACTCTTTTAGCAAATTTCAAGTAAACAATATAGTAAAACTATGGTCACTATACTTACATTAGATCCTCAGAACTCATTCATCCTATAACTGATAATTTGTATCATTTGGTCGATATCTTGCTATTTTCCTCAGCCCCTGTCATTATTATTATATTATTATTATTATTATTATTATTATTATTATGTCTGCTTATATATAAATTCATATGTTTTAGATTCCACATATAAGTGGGATCACACAGTATTTGTCTTTCTGTGTTTGACTTAGTTCATTTAGCATAATGTCCTCTAGGTTTATCCATGTCATTGCAAATGACAGGATTTTCTTCTTTTTCACTACTGAATATATTCCATTGTATATAATAAATATGCTATTTTAATCCATTTATTCCTTCAGCAGCACTTAGATTATTTCCATATCTTGGCTATTGTAAATAACATCACAACAAATATGAGGATTCATATATTGCTTTAAGACACTGATTTAATTTCCTTCGGCTACTCAAAAGTGAAATTACTAAATCATATGGTAATTCTATTTTCAAGTTTTTGAGGAAACTCTAGACCTGATTTTCATAAATATTGTTCTAATTTACATTCCCATGAACAGTGCACAAGAGTTTCCTTTTGTCCATACCCTCAGCAATATTTGTTATCTCTTGGCTTTTTAATAACCACCAGGTTTGAGGTAATACCTCACTGTGAGTTTTATTTGCATTTTCCTGATAATTAGTGATGTTGAATATTTATTTATAAATATGCTGGCCATTTTATGTCTGAGGAATATAAATTTGATAAAGATGGTTGACCACTGTATAGATTTGTATAAAAGCTTAACCTTAGTTCCTGTATTTCCTAATTCTATATCCCGACTTCTGATCTTGGTATCATTTTCTGAAAGTATTTATAATTTATCTATGTTTTAATTTTTGTTACTTTATATTCCTCTAGAGAATGGAATTAGATTCTTATTTGCTTTCACCTATGAAAGAACTCAATATTTATCACAACTGTTTCCTCAAGGGTTTTGGGATTTGCCTACAGTATTTTCTAGTCATTTATGGAACTTAGAGAAATTTTTCCAACCAGAGGGATTTATAATTATTCAAACTATAGATTATTTGCTGGTATCCTCAGAAACTAAAGAGCATTGCAAATTGATACTTCAGCTTTGTTACACTTCTTGGCTTAACAGGAACATAAGGCTTCACTGAGGAAATTGCAGTATTGCACAACTGAGCTCTAATATTTCAGTGCTACAATCTAGGAGTCTTCTAATTTTATAATAAAATGACCTATTACAAAAAAGTAAAAATTTTGGAGACTACTACAGTATTGTAGATAGATTTCAGCTTTTGCAAAGAAAACAAAATCTCTGATGGAACAATTACACAATAATTATCTAGATCTTCTGGTTTGGTCCCTAAAATCTGAATAAATTTTTAAATAAGTTAAACTAGTCATAGCTTCCCCCCAATTTTAAAAAATACATAACATTTTAAATAGAAAACATTGCATTTCAACAAAAACTAAACTACCTTATGAAAAACTGATAGCTGATAGCTGATTTTTTAGAGATACAACTTTATAACTGCCTGGTTAAATATTAGTATTTCATTGTAGAGTTCCTTAAAGGCAAAAGGACATTTCCAAAGGTAATAATTTTGCTGATAGATCTGTAAAAGCAGTTGTTGAAAACATGATATAGTTCAACCTTATATGCTTCACTTTTAAAACAATAAAAAGTTGTTCATTTTAAAGCTA
The DNA here is from genome assembly GCF_008728515.1 of Papio anubis. Lineage (NCBI taxonomy): Eukaryota > Metazoa > Chordata > Mammalia > Primates > Cercopithecidae > Papio > Papio anubis. Next base: position 103,927,660 of record NC_044976.1, on the reverse strand, counting down.
TGTAGAGATAAATAAATGGACATATGGATTTAAAAATGGGCTAAAATAAATGTGGCTGACTGTGTGAATTACGTAACAAAATAATGCCAATATCACAGTTTCTATTGGCTTGGGGTTGTTATGCCACCAATAAAACAATCTGTGTGAGAGAGAGATTTTAAACACACTAGAGTCTTAACTACACCTAATAATAACATAAAATTGTTCAAAACATAAAAGAGATATGCTATTTGTGAGTAGAATTATTTTCATGCCACACCCAAACTAAGTATAGGAAGTTTTCATTTAACAATTTTACCAGAAATATTATGACAGCTGGATTTCAAAGAACAAAAGCTTATAGAAGCTAAGGTGAGATTTTTTTTGTCTATTTGTGGTGTGTATAACATCTGGGTGGTCTGATATTTTCCCCAATTCATGAAACTAATGTTTGGGCAATGGTAAACACTCTGTTGATAAACGTAATTTCTGCTTTTGGGATGCCATAGGATTTAAGTCAGACAAAAAAAAATATGTTATTTCTACAGTTATCTAGGAATTATGGAAGTATTACAGATTCCTATAAGGCTCAGTCCTCTGGAAAATAGAGCAAACAAATCAAACTCAAAAAAAAAACTCAATTGTCTAAAATTCTGCCACTTCCTATATTAAGATGACCTAGAACTTTGCCACCACCTTCAAGTTAGAGCAACCTCTACAAGCAAGTATGGAATCTTTTCTTTGAATTTCTGTTTGGCAGACTTATGAATTCTGGTCTGACTTTTTCTGTGCCTGATTTAACTGAATCCTCTCATAATGATGTTTATTACCTCAAATGGCTTCTCTCTTCCCTGGTAGCTCTGAGACAAAAAGTCATAAGAACCCGATAGGACCCACCAGAAGACTGCCAAGCCTATTGACCAAAAGGTTTCACAAATTAAGGTGTTCTGATGAGAAAAAAGGCTTTTATCTCCTTTAGAAAGACAATTTTAAATGCTCCAAATCACCCATAGGCTGTCAAAGTAAAAACAAACTAACTAAAAATAAAACAAAAACAAAAAACAGGATTCATACTTTCCACGTGAAGCAAACATCTCAGGGAGACTGGACTGATGGTCCTACAAAGACTGGAAACTTAAGTTTTCTGACGTAGCTAATTGTTGTACTGAACACAACTGAAAGGAGACATTCTAGCAAATTTATTACTGTTCTTATAGATTGCCTCCTGTCTTAATCACAGTAGGGTTATTTCAATTTCTTCTTTAAGAAACACATTTTGGACTGGGCACGGTGGCTCACGCCTGTGATCCCAGCACTTTGGGAGTCTGAGGTAGGTTGATCACTTATGTACAGGAGTTTGAGAACACCCTGGCAATATAGCAAAACTCTATCTCTAAAAAAACTACAAAAAATAACTGGGCGTGGTAGCATTGTGCCTATAGTCCCAGCTACTCGAGAGGCTGAAGTGGGAGGATCACTTGAACTCAGGAGGCAGAGGTTGCAGTGAGTCAAGGTTATGTCACTGCATTGCAGCCTGGATGAAAAAGCAAGAGCCTGTCAAAAAACAATAATAGTAATAACACAATAAAATAAAAAATAAAAAAAAGTTAAAAAAGGAAAAATGAATCATATTTTACTAGAAAACCTACATGTTGTCTCTTGTACTTCGTTTTTTCTGTAATCCCAGTGTTATGGGTTAAATTGAGTCCCCCAATATTTATATGTTGAAGTCTTAACCCCTGGTACTCCAGAATATAACTTTATTTGGAAAAACAGTCATTGCCAATTTAATTACTTAAGACAAAGTAATACCAGAATAGGGTAGACTCCAATCCATTATGAAAGCTGTCCTTACAAAAAAGGAGAAATTTGGACACATATCACACAAGGACACAAGTTTAAAGCCATGAAGAGATGAAGGAGGAAGTTGGGCTGATGTTTTTCCAAGTCAGGGAACACCAAAGATTGTCACGAAACCACCAGAAGGTAGGTGAGAGGGATTGAACAGAACTACTTTAACTGTCCTCAGAAGAAACCAGCCCTGCTGACACCTTGATCTTGGTTCTATCCTCTAGAACTGTTAGACAATAAATCCCTGTTGTATAAGCCACCGAGTCTGGGGTACTGTGTTACAGCAACTCTAGCAAACGAATACACCAAGTAACGATTCCCACAATCTCATTTCTATCGTTCTCAATTTTACTTCCAATAAAAGCAAGGTCTAGACTCATAAATAGAACAATCTGATTACTGATAGAGTAAAAATGACATCATTTTCATTAGTAATGTTTGAAAACAACAAAGTAAAATTAGTTAATATGCATCCAGACACTGAAGCTCCAATTTTATACTAAAAAATATTAGAAAGATAATGTAAAAACAAATAACATGTAATAAGTAGACAAAACATATTATCTGGCACTTACAGATAGAGATTACAAAAAACAGGTGTAGTGTCAATAGGATAAATTGAGATGCAAGGTCTCTCCAATCTTAATATAGACAGATAAACAAAGGTGAATACTTGCTATTCATAAATATTTATTTGACTATTATAATAAGATAACTATTGATTCTTTTCTCATGCCAAAAGAAAGCAAACCAACAGACCAAAAAGACTCATAGAATTTGTCCATAAGACTTAAAATAGTTACGGTTGTATACAGTAATGATAGAAACATAATCTGTACCTTTCAATAGTGTCTCATAATAAAACTTTCATACTAAAAGATGGCCATGAATATTTTATTGCATTTCACATCAATAAAAAAATTGGAAAAAAATGAAAAATTGTTAAAAGGCCTAATTGTTATATAATTGTTATGATATTTATGTGATGAACTAAAACTCAGATGTTATTTGTTATCCCTTGCAAGAAAAGCTTCTCATTAAAGAGTTATATTATCTGGATCCAGAATCAAGCTAATCCTTAGGTTTGGATGAGACAGGAGTTTATAAAGAACTACTAAATGGTTATTTGGTTAATCATTTGAAATACATTAAAGACAATAATTTGTGTAATTAGCATATAGCTAAGAAACATTTTTGTAGCTTGCTAATCAATAATCTGATTTAACCATTCATCATTGGTATGGTATATTCAAAGGTTATCTCTGATATCATTTGCTGTGTCTCCACATGAATCTCATCTTGAACTGTTGTTCTTATAATCCCCACATGCCATGAGAGGGACTTGATGGGAGGTAATTGAATCATGGAGGCAGTTACTCTTATGCTGTTCTCTTGATAGCTAGTGAGTTCTCATGAGACCTGATGGTTGTAAAAGGGGCTTTTTCCTCTTTTGCTTGGCACTCATTGCCTCTCCTGCCTCCCTTTGAAGAGGTGCCTTCAGCCATGATTGTAAAGTTCCTTAGGCCACCCCAGTCATGCAGAATTGAGAGTCAATTAAACTTATTTCCTTTATAAATTACCCTTATTAGCAGCATGAGAACCGATGATTACAGTAAATTGGTACCAGTACAGTAGGGTGCTGCTATAATAATACCAAAAATGTGGAAGCAACTTTGGTACTGGGTAACAGGCAAAGGTTGAAACAGTTTGGAGGACTCAGAAGAAAATGGGAAGATGTGGGAAAGTTTGGAACTTCCTAGAGACTTGTTAAATGGTTTTGACCAAAATGCTGATAGTGATATGGACAATGAAGTTCAAGTTGAGGTGGTATCAAATGGAGATGAGGAACTTGTTGGAAACTGGAGTAGAGGTCACACTTGCTATATTTTAGCAAAAAGACTGGTGACATTTTACTCCTGCCCTAGAGATCTGTGGAACTTTGAACTTGATAGAGATAATTTAGGGTATCTGGTGAAAGAAATTTCTAAATAGCAAAGTGTTCACGAGGAAACACAGTATAAGAGTTTGGAAAATTTGCTGCCTGATGATGCAACAAAAAAGAAAACCACATTCTCTGGGGAAAATTTGAGATGGCTGCAGAAATTTGTATAAGTAATGAGGAGCCAAATGTTAACCACCAAGACAATGTGAAAAATGTCTCCAGAGCATTTCAAAGACCTTCATGGCAGACCCTCTTATCACAGGCCCAGAGGCCTAGGAGGAAAAAATGATTTCCTGGGCCAGGCCCAGGAGCCCCCTGCTCTGTGCAGCCTTGGGACTTGGTTCCATGCATCCTACCCACTCCAGCCATGGCTAAAAGGAACAAATGTACAGCTCAGGTCATTACTTCATAGACTGCAAGCCTCAAGCCTTGGCAGCTTCCACATGTTGTTGGGCCTAGAGTTGTACAGAAGTCAAGAATTGGTTTTGGGGACTTCCACCTAGATTTCAGAAGATATACGGAAATTCCTGGATGTTCATGCAGAAGTTTTCTGCAGAGGTGGAGTCCTCTGGAGAAACTCTGCTAGGGCAGTGTGGAAGGGAAATGTGGAACTGCAGCCCCCACACAGAGTCACCAATGGAGCACAGCCTAGTGGAGCTCTGAGAAGAAGGCCACTGTCCTCCAGATCCCAGAATAGCAGATCCACCAACAGCTTGCACCCTCTGCCTGGAAAAGTGCCAGCCCTTGAAAGCAGCCGGAAGGGAGGCTGTATCCTGCAAAGCCACAGGGGAGGAGTGGCCCAAGGCTGTGGGAGCCCACCTCTAGCATCAGCATGCCCTGGATGTGAGACATGGAATCAAAGGAGATCATTTTGGAACCTTAAGGTTTGATGACTGCCCTATTGGATTTTGGACTTGCCTGGGGTCTGTGGCCCCTTTGTTTTGGCCAATTTCTCCCATTCTGAACAGGTATATTTATCAAATGCCTGTACCCTTATTGTATCTGGAAAGTAATTAACTTGTTTTTGATTTTACAGGCTCACAGGTGGAAAGGACGTGCTTCGTCTCAGATGTGACTTTGAACTGTAGACATTTGAATGAATGTTGACATGAGTTAACACTTTGTGGAACTGTTGAAAAGGCATAATTCTGTTTTGAAATGTGAGGACATGAGATCTGGGAGAGACTGGGGTGGTTTGGCTGTGTCCCCACCCAAATCCGTAACGGGAGGGAGGTAGTGAAAGGTAGTTGAATCATTAGGGCGGTTACTCTTGTGCTGTTCTAGTGATAGTGAGTGAGTTCTCATGAGATCTGATGGTTTAATATGGGGCTTTCCCCCCTTTTACTCAGCATTCATTCCATATCCTGCCACCCTGTGAGAAGTTCCATCCACCACAATTAGAAGTTTCCTTAGGCTTCTCCAGCCACGTGGAATATGAGTCAATTTAACCTCTTTCCTTTATAAATTACCCAGTCTCGGGTATGTCTTTATGAGCAGCGTGAGAATGGACTAATACATTCCCCAATGCAAATAAAGTACTGATTTCTTACAAAATCAATAACTGTATTATTTTATCATAATTTTGATGTCGGTTTTGTTTTCTATTTTACTCTGGATTTGCTAGATATTTGGATAATTGCAATTTCCACAGAGAAAGGTAGAGACAACAATAAAAATAATTAGAAAATAGTAATATTATTATTGTTTAGTAACACAGGAGATTGTAATGGCAAATTCAAATTTAAAATAAAAGGCTTAATTCTCCATGATCAACTTTAAAAGAGCTCACCTTTTTGTAAGAAGATTAACTTGTAAATTCTTTTTTTTTTTTTTTTGAAATGTATATACATCTTTTTAAAAGCTAAATAAGACTCTCACCATCTTTGTGACCTAAGAATGTTTTTCTTAAGGACTTGAGAAACATCTCTTTGAAATATTCATACCACAGAAGAGAACTTTCTACCTTCCAGTTTTTTAGAGAAAATAGAAACCTAACTTGGGCAGAAGAGCCTCCCTTTAAATTTCAAAACTATCTTTTATCGTAAAGGAGCCTGAAGTGTGTTTTTCATTTCGATAATCACAAATAGCTAAAACAGATGGTTATCTCAACTACCAAGTGAGTTTAAGATGAACTATGTGTGACAAATGTTGTTATCAAGTTATCTTACTTGAGGACTATTCTTTTTTGAGAACTCGTATTTAATAAATTGTACCTGCTTGGCTATATGAAAGGGTGAAATTTTTTCTGTCTTTGCAAACCTTTAACAGATTGCCTTTGATGCACATCACATTCAGGTTTTATGCTCATTCAAAAATAAAACTGTTTTTCTCTTTTCTATCTTTGGGAAGAGATTTTCTGGGTTGGGAGAAGACTTTTTTATATTTTATTTTCCTAACACATTATAGCAAAACTTAACAGAGTTATTTCAGAAGAGTAAAGAACAGACCAATCTCACTTGTAGACATGTACACAAAATTCTTAAATAAATGACTAAACATGACTGGTAAAATATGTACTCTTCTACTATTTACAATAACAAAGCCTGCAAAAAATTTAATCTTCAACTCACTCAAGAAAACATTACAATATAAACATCTATTTTATTAAATATACAGCCAACTAAAAAACATTTTAAAGAAAGGTGTGGAGTATCAAAGTTAGTGTCCAATTTTTAATTTGTGGTTTGATTTTGCCTTTTTGTTTATCCTCATCTACTCCTGCCTTTGGTCTGAGTTCACTTGATTTTTATTTATTTATTTTTATTATTATTTTTTTCAAGATGGAGTCTTGTTCTGTCACACAGGCTGGAGTGCAGTGGTGCGATCTCGGCTCACTGCAAACTCCACCTCCTGGGTTCAAGCAATTCTCCTGCCTCAGGCTCCAGAGTAGCTGAGATTATAGACACTCATTACCACACCCAGCTAATTTTTGTATTTTTAGTAGAGACAGGGTTTTATCATGTAGGCCAGGCTGGTCTCAAAATCCTGACCTTGTGATCTGCCGGCCTCAGCCTCCCAAAGTGCTGGAATTACAGATGTGAGCCACAGTGCCTGGCCCCACTTGATTTTTTCAATTGCCTGTAAACATTTAAGTGGCTGACACTCAGCCTTTTCTTGTGCTGTGTCCTCTACCAAGGCAAAGATTATCTGACTTCATTAAGCCTCTTCTACAATGTCTTTAAAAAAAACATTTTTAAAATAAAACAGGATCAATATTGAGATTATTGGATAATCTACTTGTGACAGAAAAGAAAGTCTAGCAAGATATTTTCACAAAATATAATCACCATACATAATTTGAAATTTGGTTGGCATTTCTGCATAGAATATCTAGACAAAAAAACTTTCTGAAAAATATCTGAACCATACCTTACCTCCAACCCTTCCAGGATTGAACATGGTGATATTAATGTTCATTGAAATAAGTAGAGACACTGGTAGCGAAGTCTTCCACTCCTCTTGGGAAAGATACGTTACCAACCTGATATGTCCTTTCTTCAACCAGAGCACTTTTTATGTAAAACCTTTGCATTTTTTTCCCTATTGTCCATGTTATCATATGCACTAGAGTCCCATTTCAAACTGTCTTCATTTCACATTCACTTATTTAAATGCCCAGCATCCCAACCAGATCCTGATTAACTTGTTCTCCACTGCCAATCATCAAAATTTGGCACTACATATTATCTCTCAGAATGCAAAGCACATGGAAGATCTTTAATACTCGTAAAGAAGGGGAACCTTTTATAATTCTTTGTTTTTAATCAAATTTACTTTTCTACTAAATTCTTGTATTAATACAGATAATTTAAGTACTCATTTGTCATGTCAAACTGAATAGAGTATTATTTGCTGACATTTATTCAATTATTAAATGATTATGTTAAATAAATATAAACATTTTGATAATTTTTAAAAATATGAATGCTCAAATAAAATGCATGAAATGGAAACTACTTCTAAGCAATTGGTTTCTGATAAGTTGGCATCAAAACAAATTTTAGAGATTCATTCCACTTTTTTTTTCTTTTCTGAATTCTAATTTTAATGTTGTTACATTTAATGAGCAGGATTTATTATGTGATGTTATTAAATATAGATGTAACACTCAAAACAACAATGTCAAACCCTTGTATATCTTCTGTTTCAGGTTACTCCAATTGTCAATGGTTTCTTCCTGAAAATAAAAATTATTAATCTATATTTCTCATTTTAATAATATATAAATTAATTAATTAAAATTTTGCAATAAAAAGTCTTGTCCCAAGGAATTCAAAAATTAGTTCATGTAACAAATAGTTATTTGACATATGTGATAGGCAGAGCAACATGATATTTAAGAACTTGAATGCTGGATACTCAGACAACCTGGGTGCAAAACAGTCATGTGGTCTCCCCATGGTACATGGATGGTAAATGGGATCATCTCTGCACCCTAACTGGGTGTGATGTCAAGACTGCTGATGTCACAGCCACACACATCAAAAGAATGTACATTTTGTAATGGAAATAATGAGATTTTTTTAGGTAAGAAAAGTAGGCATCCAAGCCTGTCTAATGCCTGGAGCTGAAGAGGCCAGTGGCTTTGGTTTATACTGTACTCAGGGTGTGGGCCTGGGTGAGGGTTTCAACAGTCAGGAAGAGAATTGTGCTTTGAATATCCTTCCGTTGACAAGAGACAGAATACCTGGGTTTTCTTATTGGTTGTCCAGATGCGACACGAGAAGGAATGAAATACTGCTGGTGATTGAACACTGTCACTGGTCAAGCATCCAAATGTAGTCAGACTCTTAATTATATTAACCTAAATCCATCACTTCCCAACTGTGGCACCTCAAGTAAATCACTTATTTTTACTATATAATTGGCATAGTAGTAATCTCTACTTCATAGATTTGTCTCACATAACTTCATATATACAATTGTCATGATATAAGTTTTTATTACATAGAATAGTTACAGAGATTAGAGGAATAATGAATATATGTATCTTTTAGAAACTTCTCTGGCACATAGAATCATCTCAGAGATGGCTGTTCTTGCAGAACCATTATGAACTAGTCTCTATGCTAAGCAGAATATGTGCCAATTGCCTGTCATCAAGAGCTCTCCATGTCATTGGAAAAGAAGCTAAAAATACCTCTAAGGTTGGTGCCATAAATTTCATATATAATAAATTTATATGTAACGTTTATAAATTATTTATGCTATGCATATATTTATACATTTTTTAAATAATTAAATATATGCATATATACACATATATAAATACACACACACACGGAGAGAAAAGGGAGAGCTTAACTCTAACTATGGAGCAATAAAAATTTGAGGTTGACTTTGAAAGCTGAATAGAGAATCACATGGAGAGAAATTGAGAAAACTATTTTTAGACAAATAAAATAGCATAAATAAAAGCATTGAGGTATGTAACTGTAAGTATTGAATGAAATGGAAATTACAATGCAGGCTTTGGGGGATAACTAGATATTCACAGGACAACCAGTGATGTCTAAAATATATATAATGGCCAAATTGTTCATTATAAATTATAAAACTATAAGAGATTTCAAAAATAGAAGTGAATTATAATGATAACTAAAGAGTATAGGCTGGGCATGGTGGCTCACGCCTATAGTTCCTGCACTTTGGGAGGCCAAGGCGGGTGGATCACTTGTGGTCAGGAGTTCGAAACCAGTCTGGTCAACAGGGTGAAATCCCATCTCTACTAAAAATACAAAACAATTAGCTGAGCATTGTGGCTTTAACACAGGAGGCGGAGGTTGCAGTGAGGCTAGATTGTACCACTGCACTCCAACCTGGGTGATAGAGCAAGAACCCGTCTCAAGAAAAAAAAAAAAAGAGTCATTCATGGAGGTGATACAATTTAATAGCTCTCCAAGTTAGTGGAATTTGCCTAAACTCAGAAAGTTAGTTAAGTGTATTTGATGTAGTAAAGAATACAAAGACAATCTGTCTCTGAGACTTGAGAAGACCTGCCTGACCCAGTTAAAATATATATGTGGAGAAATTGTTATGAATAAATTTTGCTAAACCTTATGGTATCATAACACTTAAGTGTGGTAAGCAAAATGTGTTAAAACTTTAAGGCAACCCCACATAAAGGAATGAAAGAAACAGAAAAGTTCTGCCTATGAATATAGTCAGAAAGTCAACTACCCATAGATAGAAACTCTACTTGCTCCTCTATTACAGGAATAGTTTTATCTGCTTAGCCTAGAGCAGTGATCAAGGGAGAAGAGGCCCTGGGTCTCATGAAGTCTATGCTTTAATAATGGAGATGACCAGGCACGATGGCTCATGCCTGTAATCCCAGCACTTTGGGGGGCCGAGGCAAGTGGATCATGAGGTCAGGAGATCGAGACCATCCTGGCTAACATGGTGAAACCCCGTCTTCACTAAAAATACACACACACACACAAAGTACAAAAAATTAGTCAGGCGTGGTGGCAGGTGCCTGTGGTCCTAGCTACTCGGGAGGCTGAAGCAGGAGAATGATGTGACCTGGGAGGTAGAGCTTGCAGTGAGCTGAGATCATGCCACTGCACTCCAGCCTGGGGGACAGAACGAGACTCCATCTCAATAAATAAATAAATAAATAAATAAGACACAGATAAATGAATAAACAAATAGAATGATTCTAGTTAAAAATTTTACAAAGTAAACAAAATAAGGTAAACTGATAGAAAATGAACTGAGACATGGGGTAACTTTAGAAAAGTTCTGTTGAAAGTTGACCATTGATCTGAAACTTAAACAATAAGAAAAGCTTATTTATGCAAAAATCTAGAGGAAGAATATTCAGACGTAACATACTTATGGAAAAAAATAGGTACAAAGCAATAGGGCCCAATTAGCATGTGAGAAACTGAAATAAATGTGTAAATAGAATAATCCTTTTTAGGAAAAGCAAACACTATTGGATAACTGGATTATTAGATATAACAGATAAAGGAAGAAATATGCAAATGAATTTCCAAGGAGAGATCTAATAATTATTGAATGTCTCAGTGTTTTGATGTACATTTTTGAAATGAGTTTTGCAGCAATAAAAGTGCATGGTAGAACTCATTTAACATATGTGAAAGCAGTGGATTTCAGCTGTTGTGAGCTGTCACAACGTGATAATTCACAGGATTTGAAACTGGTTCTACTAACTTTAAAGCCCATACCAGTGACATTTTACCATACTCCTTTTACTGGCTTAAATGATACATAATGATATGATTGATACAGAGAAGATATTAGAAAAGAAAGTTAACATACTTACAAAATAGATTTTCAGTCATCTACATGGGGCTGCTTACCAGGTCATTGTAGATGGTTAACAGATAAAGAGGAGCCCAAAAATATATCAATTTGAATAAATTCTATAAAGCAGAGAGTTGGGGGAAAAATAGAAGCCCTTGGTAATGTTTTTTCTAGTCAGTCTATGGGACCTAAAGATACTGATTTGATAAAAGCATTATGATTTTTAAAGTACATTTACCATTTGGTTACCAAACATTAATATTTCAATATTTTCCAAATATTAAAATTTGGGATTTAGGATAACTAGGAATAACCAAATTTTGGAGGAAGGTTGGTTTTTACCTCATTGGGATACTAATCATTTTTAAGGAAATCTCTATTGGAGTAATCCATCTGAAAACAAATCCAACTACTTGTGAAACTTTGGCTTTATTTTACAGCAGTTCTAGGAAGTGACGACTATATTAATACTGAAATACAGAGAAATAATAAAAATATTTGCTAAAATATGACAATTTAAATAATTAAATTTGAGTAATTCATGTAGAGAATGATACAATAAAAAAGCTACAAAATCAGTGGGAAAGTATTTCTGCCTTTTTAGCACACTTAATCTTGTTCAGAGTAATTTACATGGAAGAAAAAGCAGTGGATGACATGAGAATTCTGGGAAGATGTCAAGGTAAAATGTATTAGGAATCGGTCTTCTCACCTAGACAACAATTGCACTAGCAGAGTTTGTCTGGTATAACTATTTTCCAACTTTTTAGAGTGTTGGACCCTTACAACTTTCAGGAAGAGGCTTGGGCAGTAAATTACAGTTAATTTCTGTCAATATCATTTCTTAGCTCAGAGACAATTATCCATTTTCGTTCTCCAGCCCTGTAGCAGACAGCAATGTATTTGTTCCTGGAGCAGCTGTCATACAGCTTGCAGGAGCTAGAGTGGGCAATAAAGAGCCTGTCTTCAAAATATTGTTGACCTGTGTTCTGATTGTTGATTGCTATTTCTGATCACATAGGTGCAAGCACAGTGGCAAGCAGCTATTTTTGCACTCCCTCCTCAGTTGTTGGAAGCCCCTCTCTCTTGTTCTGAAACAACTTCCAGGGGATCCTAAAGAGCCAGCACCTTTATCCTCCCTTTCATTTTTCTATGTTTTTATTTTCTTTTTGAGATACATACTTTAAACACTATGGCATTCAAAAGTAACTGCATGTACAGGAGAATTTGAAATTTACCACAAAAGCACAGGGAATGGCTCAGAAAAAATATGACAAAATCTTAATTTTACACCTCACACTTCTCTTGAGCACAGAAACAGTCTTTAACAATAAAAGAAAAATAAACAACAGCAAATTCTAGGGAAATAAAGAATTCTGATTGCCAGAAATAAAACATTACTTCAAATGTTCAGCTTTGAACAAAAATTGATAAACCATACAAAGAAAGGAGAAAGTATGACTCAAAGAAGCAAAATGAAACAAAACAGAAACTCTCTCTGAGAATGATTGGATGATAGACATACATACTAGACAAAGTCCTAAAACAACCATCATAAAAATGCTTAAAATCTGAAGAAACATGAAGAAAGTGAAAAAAACAAGTATGAGGAAAATTAAAATATCACTAAAGAGACAGAAAAGCTAAAATAATACAAAAATTCTAGATCTGCAAAGTACAATAACTAAAATGAAAAACTATCTGCAAATATTAAAAGGCAGATTTGAACAGAAGGTAGAAGAATCAGTGAATTTAAAGGTAGAACAATGGAATATACCGAGTTTGAGAAACAGAAAGAACAATGATTGAGAAAAGCAAATGGAGCCTAAGGAACATATGGGACACATCAAGCAGACCAAAATATACATAGTGGTGATTCCATTAGGAGAAGAGGGAAAGAAAGGAGAAGAATTATTTGAAGATCTTTGGCTGAAAATTGTGTAAGTTTGATAAAGGACAGGAATATAGACATCCGAGAAGCTCAATCAACTCCAAGTAGGAAGAATTCAAAATGATTCACACCAAGATATTGTACTCAAACTGTCAAAAGTCAAAGACAAAAAAAGTAAAAAAAATTGTGAAAGCAGTAAGACCAAGTACAAGGGTCCACCAGTAACATTATCAGCAGAATCATCATCAGAAAGTTTGGAATCTAAAAGGAGGATGATATAGTTTAAAGTAATAAGCAAAAAAGTCTGTCAAACAAGAATCTTATATCTGGGAAAACATTTATCTTCAAAAGAAGGGAAGAATTAAAACATGCCAAAATTAATGAAAGCTCAATAAGTTTATTTCCACCAGACCATCCCTGAGGGAAATGCTAAAGGAAGTCATATAAGTTGAAATGAAAACAAGACAGTAAATCAAAACTATATAAACCAATGAATATCTCAATAAAGGCAATTGCATTGACAAATTTAAAACCTGCACAGCAAATCTGTAAAAATAACCATACTGCCAAAAGAAATCTACAGATTTAATGCAATTTCCATTGAAATACCATCATCATTCTTCACTGAACTAGTAAAAAAAAAAAAAAAAGTTGTAAAATTTATATAGAACCAAAAAATAGCCTGCACAGCCAAGGCAAGACTAAGCAAAAAGACCAAATCTGAAGCCATCAAATTACCTAACTTCAAACCATACCACAAGTCTATAGTCAACAAAACAGCGTAACACTGGTATGAAAATAGGCACATAGACCAATGAAACAGACTAGAGGACTCAGAGAAAAAGGCAAATACTTAACAGCCAACTGATCTTTCACAAATCAAACAAAAACATACAGTGGGGAAGGGCATCCTATTCAATAAATGGTCCTGAGATAATTGGCAAGCCACGTATAGGAGAATAAAACTGGATCCTCTTCTCTCACCTTATACAGAAAACAACTCAAGGTGAATCAAAGACTTAAATGTAAGACATGAAACCATAAAAATTCTAGAAGGTAACTTCAGAAAAACTCTTCTAGACGTTGGCTTCAGCAAAAAGTTCATGATCAAGAAGTCAAAAACAAATGCAAAAATAAATAAAGTAAAATAAAATAAACAGATGGGGCCTCATTAAACTTAAAAGCTTCCAGATATCATTAAAAAAAAAAAATCAGCAGAGTAAACAGACAAACCACAGAGTGGGAGAAAATACTTGCAAATCACGGATTTGACAAAGGACTAATATCCAGAATCCACAAGTAACTTAAACTAATTAGCAAACAAACAAAACACAAATAATCTCATCAAAAAGTGGGCAAACAACATGAATAGACAGTTCTTGAAAATATACAAATGGCAAACATATGAAAAAATGCTCAAATCAGTAATTATCAGGGAATTACTACCTTACTCCTGTAAGAATGATCATAATAAGGAAATGACAAATTGATATGTTGGCATGGATGTGGTGAAAAGGGAACATTTTTTCACTGCTGGTGGGAATGTAAACTAGTAAAACCACTGTAGAAAACAATATGGTGATTCCTCAAAGGACTAAATGTAGAGCAACCATTTGATCCAACAATCCAATTACTGGGTATCTACCCAAAGGATAAGAAGTCATTTTGTGAAAAAGACACTTGCGCACACATGTTTATAGCAACACAATTAACAATCGAAGATATATGGAACCAGATTAAAAACCCATCAACCAATGAATGAATAAACAAATTGTGAAATACATGTGCACGCACGTGCGCGTGCGCACACACACACACACCATGGAATACTATTCAGCCATAAAAATGAATGAAAGAATGACATTCAAAGCAACCTGGATGGCATTGTAAAACTGACACAACTGACCCATAAACTGTTATTTTTGATAAACATAGATATGGACCCTTCTGGTCTTGAAAAGCTTTAAATTTGTATCTGTTTTTTTTTTTTTTTTTTTCCTGCGTTTCTTCCTCAGGAAATATGTAGGTCTCTTACAAAAAGTATCATAGAATTGAAAGCAGATCACTTCATCAGATGCTGGACCCCCTTATTCATCATGATTGTTTTCTTGCCCCTCCTAAAGTTTCTGTTTCCTTACTCATTGTCACATTTCTTACCGTTTATATAAACCTTTGGTTTAATCAGGGAGATGGTTTTGAGACTGAGCTCTCACGTCTTTAGTTACAGCACCCAACTGAAGTTTTCTTCCTTGACAATACTTATTGTTTCAGTGATTGACTTTCTGTGCAGGAAGCCTCAGAACCTAGACCAAACCCTTGGACACCATTATTCCAAGTGAGTAAGGGTTGGACACCATTATTTCAAGTGAAATAAACAGAAATGGAAAAACAAATATCACATTTTCTCACTTATAAGTGTGAGCGAAGCTATGAGGGCATAAAAACATAAGAATGATATAATGAACTTTGGGGACTCAGTGGAGAGGTTGAGAGAAGGATGAGTGATAAAAGACTACACATTGGGTACAGTGCATACTGCTTAGGTGATGGGTGTACCAAAATTTCAGAGATCACCACTAAAGAAATTATTCTTGTAATCTAAACCACCTGTTCTCCCAGAAGTATTGAAATGAAAAAAAAAAAAATTAAATTAAAAAAAAGAAATCTTAAAAAATGCACAATTAAATAAAAAGTACAGACTAGTATTTTGTATGAACATTGATGACAAAATAAATTACATTTGATGAAATTCAATAATCTTTTATAATAAAAGTACACAATAAACTAGGAAAAGAAGGAAACTACCTCTACATAATAAAATCCATATTAGAAAATCCACAGCATAGGCCATATGTGATGGTGAGGCACTGCAAGATTTTTCTCTGAGACTAAGAACAGTGCAACAAATCCAAACTTCTCCACTTCTATTTGACACAGTATTGGAAGTCCTTGCCAGAACCGTTAAGCAAAAATATAGAAATAAAGGCATTGAAATTGAAAAGAAGGAGGGAAAATTATCTCTGCCTTTAGATGATGTGTTCTCATACACACAAACTCTAAAGAACGTACACATACACATACACACACACACACATATACACACACAACTTTTAGAACTAATAAACAAATTCAGCAAAATGGATACAAAGTTGACACAAAAATCAGTTTTATTTTTATACATTACTAATGAGGAAATGAATTTACCAATACAACTTCATTTACTATAGCATGAAAGTGAATTCAATACTTAGGGATTAACTAAACTAAGCAGTCAAAAAATTTGTACAACAAAACATTGCTGAAAAAAATTTTAAAAGACATAAATAAATGGAAAGACATCTCATTTTTAGAGATTAAAGACTTAATATTGCTAAAATGTCAATCTACCCAAAGTAATCTACAGATTTAATGTCAACTTTATCAAAATTCCAATTTTTTTGCAGAGGTAATAAAACTTTTCTTAAAATTTATATGGCATCTGAATAAACCTCAAATAATTCAAACAATTTTGAAAAAGAACAAAGTTGAAAGACTCACACTTTCTGACTTCAAAATTTACTACAAAACTACAGTAACCAAAACAGTGCAGTACTAACACGAGGATAGACATATAACTCAATAGAATAAGGAAACCACTCAAAAATAAATCCTTACATACATGGTCAAATAAATATCAACAAGAATGCCAAGGCCTTTTCATGGAGAGCAAACAGTCTTTTCAGCAAATTATGTTGGGAAAACTAATTATCTGCATACAAAAGTTAGAACCTAACCAAATGTTATATACAGAAACAAACTCACAATAAATTAAATATGTCCACTTAAGAGCAAAAAGTATACAAATTACAGAAAAAATAACACAACACTCCTTGACATTGGATTTAGCAATGATATCTTAGATATGAAATCCAAGTCACAGGCAATAAGAGAAAAAAACTAATGGTACTTAAAAACTAAAAATTTTTGTGCAATTGGATAAAAGGGTAACATGTGGAATGGGAGAAAATACTTGCATATCATGGATTTTGATACCGTTTTTGCCAAGGGATTAATATCTAGTATATAGAGAGAACACCTAAAACTCAACAATCCTGAGACTTTGCTGAAGTTGCTTATCAGCTTAAGGAGATTTTGGTCAGGAAACAACAGGTGCTGGAGAGGATGTGGAGAAATAGGAACACTTTTACACTGTTGGTGGGATTGTAAACTAGTTCAACCATTATGGAAAACAGTATGGCGATTCCTCAAGGATCTAGAACTAGATGTACCATATGACCCAGCCATCCCATTACTGGGGATATACCCAAAGGATTATAAATTATGCTGCTATAAAGACACATGCACACGTATGTTTATTGCAGCACTATTCACAATAGCAAAGACTTGGAATCAACCCAAATGTCCATCAGTGACAGATTGGATTAAGAAAATGTGGCACATATACACCATGGAATACTATGCAGCCATAAAAAAGGATGAGTTTGCGTCCTTTGTAGGGACATGGATGCAGCTGGAAACCATCATTCTTAGCAAACTATCACAAGAACAGAAAACCAAACACCGCATGTTCTCACTCATAGGTGGGAACTGAACAACGAGATCACTTGGACTCAGGAAGGGGAATATCACACACCGGGGCCTATCATGGGGAGGGGGGAGGGGGGAGGGATTGCATTGGGAGTTATACCTGATGTAAATGACGAGTTGATGGGTGCAGCAGACTAACATGGCACAAGTATACATATGTAACAAACCTGCATGTTATGCACATGTACCCTACAACTTAAAGTATAATAATAATAAATAAATTTAAAAAAAAAAAAAAAAACTCAACAATCAAAAGCACTTAGCCCAAATAAAAAAATAGTCAAAGTAATTGAATAGACATGACTACAAAGAGCATGTAAGAGGCTGGGAGCAGTTGCTCAAGCCTGTAATCCTGGCAATTTGGAAGGCTGAAGTGGGTAAATAAGTTGGGGCCAGGAGTTCAAGACCAGACTGGCCAACATGGCTGAATTAATTTATGATTAACAGATTTAACATATGATCAAGAATTCTACTTCTGAATATAAAACAGAATTAATATATGATCAAGAATTCTATTATAGAGTATATACCCAAAACAATTGAAAGCAGATTTTAAAAGATATATTTCTATACTCATGTTCATAGCAGCCTTATTAATAGCCAAAATATAAAAGTAACCCAAATGCCCATCACCAAGTGAATGAATAAGTGAAATATGAAATGAAATATTATTCAGCCTTAAAAAGAAAGGAAATTCTGACATACACTACAATATAGATGAAACTTGAAGACGTTATACTAAGTAAAACAAGTTGGCCACAAAAAGATAAGTGATTCTACCTGTATGAGGTACTTATAGTAGTCAAAATTATAGAGACAGAAAAAAGAGTGGTTGTAAGGGACTAGGGGAGGGGAATTGGGGAATTATTACTGAATATATGTAGAGTTTCAATAGTGCAAGAAGAAGAGTTCGGAAGATTGATGGTGGTGATGGCTATTTCACAATATGAATATACTTAACACTAACAAAATAGTTAAGATGGTAAATATTATGTTTTATATATATATATATATATCTCAATGTTTTTTTGAAATTGAAACAAATAGGGAGTATAATTATTAAAATGATTCCCAATATAGGCATTTTCATTTTTCAAAACTGTATTCTTACAATAAAAGTTTAAGAAAATTACATGGAGAAAATATTTTAATGGTATTGCTTGGTAATATTATTTATCAAAAAGTTGTCCACTTTCCTTGAGAGTATAAACGAATCCCAACGTCCTATGTACCATGTTTCTTTTTTTTTTTATTTCTTAAGAGGTGTGAATGATTTCTAAGGGTGTTTGTTTTGTTCTTAGACTAGAGATAAGTCCCCAAATCAATCATAGTATACATTGGAAATTTTGTCAACTGAATATTTGTGTCCTCCAAAAATTCATATGTTGTAATCCTAACCCCCAGTGTGATGGTATTTGCACATGGGGCCTTTGAAAAGAAAGTCAGTCATACAAGTGAAACCTTCATGAATGAAATTAGTGTCATTATAAACAAGACCCCAGAGAGCTCTCTAGCCTCCTTTCCAGTATTTGAGGACAGCAAGAAGACCAATGTTTGTAAATTAGGAAACAGATCCTCACCAGACATTTAATTTGCTAGTGCCTATCTTAGAATTCCCAGTCTCCACAACTGTTAGAAATAAGTGTTTTTTAAGCTACTTAGTATATAAAAATTTGTCATAACACCTTGAAAAAACTAATATAGAAATCGGTAATGAGAAGTGTAAGTTCTGGTACAATACATACCCAAAATTGTGGAAGCATTTTTAAATCAAGATAATGGAAAAAAGTTGCAAAACCTTTGAGGTGCATGCTGTAAAAATCATAGATAGTAGTGAAAAAAATTGTAAGATAATTCTGATGA
The DNA here is from genome assembly GCF_008728515.1 of Papio anubis. Lineage (NCBI taxonomy): Eukaryota > Metazoa > Chordata > Mammalia > Primates > Cercopithecidae > Papio > Papio anubis. Next base: position 103,908,275 of record NC_044976.1, on the reverse strand, counting down.
AGATTCAGAAAGAAAATAGAGATATAAAGAAAGCCTTGTCTTCTCATAGAAATCTAAGTAATAATGAACAGAATGTTGGCATAAACACAGAGTAAAGGCTATTCTGAAGAGATCTCAGGTGGAAATGAGAAACATGATATTCAGCAATGGATAAAAGGTGATTCTTCTTAAAAAAGGGACTGTGATGATTAGTACTGAGTGTCAACTTGATTGGATTGAAAGATGCAATGTATTGATCCTGGGTGTGTCTGTGAGAGTGATGCCATGGGAAATTAACATTTGAGTCAGTGGGCTGGGTAAGGCACACCCACCCTTAATCTGGGTGGACACTATGTAATCAGCTGCCAGCCCAGCTAGAATATAAAGCAGGCAGAAAAACGTGAAAAGGCTAGACTGGCTTAGCCTCCCAATCTACATCAATCTCCCATGCTGGTTGTTTCCTTTCCTCTAGTATCAGACTGTGAGGTCTTCAGCTTTGGGACTCAGAGGTAGCTTCCTGGCTCATGTGCTTGCAGACAGCCTATTGTGAGACCTTGTTATAATATCCTATTATGTATATATCCTATTAGTTCTATCTCTCTAGATAACCCTAATGAATACAGATTTTGGTACCAGGAGTGTTTCCAGAGGAACAGATTATTATTAATGGAACTCCATTAAGAATGGACTTGTTTCATTGGTTTTGGGGTTTCTGTAGTTCTCTGCTCAACATGATTAGACCCAAAAATTCTTAGGACTCTACCTCTAATAGTATGGAGAACACTGTTAATCCTTGGCATGAACTGTTTAGAGAGTTATGCAAAATAAATGCATAAGACACTGGTGATCCACCGCTCATGAGAGGCAATGAGTTTAGTGACTCTATACATAATACCTTTGACTCTATGTGGAAAACCAAGAAACATAAGAGTTCCATGAGTCAGAGTCTTATCTCCTGTAGAAAAAGAGCTGAAAATGTGAAAAAATGAACAGAAGCTCTTATCATGAGAGTGGCTGACCTGCAATGAAAGGTGTATGCACAGCCTCACAAGGTGTCTACTTAAGGTGAGAGAATTGATTGAAAAAGAATTAGACCCTGAAATTTGGAATGGGAATGTGTCAGACGACCTTGTTGAAGCTGGGGACACTGAGCTTGTAAATTCTGATGAACTTTTTTTTTGTCAGAAGAAACAGCTTTTCATCCCCAGAAACGGCAACACCGCCTCCCAGACCCATGGTGCCATCAGCCTTTCCATCTGCCTCCGAGGATACAAACCTACACTGCCTGGGGCAAGAGTGATGGCCTCCCCTGAGGCAGTTGCCAGAGCAAGATAATGTTGGTTCTTCCTAGGAGCTACTCCCAACACCCCTGTTTGTTTCTAGACCTATAACTAGACTAAAGTCCTGGCGGACTCCTAGAGGTGAAATTCAGAGTGTGACCCATGAAGAGGCGTGCTACACTTGAAAAGAACTGCTTGAACTTTCTAATTTATACAAGCAGAAATCTGGAGAGCAGACATGGGGATGGATATTAAGTGTGTGTTGGATAATGGTGGAAGGAATATAGAGTTGGGTCCAGCTGAATTTGTTGACTTGGGCCCACTAAGTAAGGATTCTGCATTTAATGCTTCAGCTCAAGGAGTTATAAAAGGTTGTAATCGTTCATTTGCTTGGTTAGCTGGAATATGGATTAAAATATGGTCCCCTGTGAATAATCTGGAAATGCCTGATCATTCTTGGTTTAATGTAGAGGAGGGGATTCAAAGGCATAGGAAGTTTGGAATGGTGGAGTAGATTAGTTATTTTAGACCAACTCATCTCAGCTTGGAGCATCCAGAATATATACCCTTGACCAATGCCTTGTGAAATAGATTCGTGAGGGCAGCACCTGCACCTTTGAAGAGACCAATAATTGCTCTCCTCTGTATGTTAGATCTGACAATGGAAAACTCAGTCACTCAATTACTAAATTTAAATACAATGGGAATAATTGGATCCCAAGATGCCAGGGGCAAGTGGCAGTACTCAACCATGAAAGGCAAGGTGGGCATAGCTACCATAATGGACAAAAAAGGCAAAGCAGCAATCAGAATAGTCTGACACATGGAGAGTTCTGGCATTTGCTAATTAATCATGGTGTTCCTAGAAGCGAAATCAATAAGAAGCCTACTGCGTTCCTACTTAATTTATATAATCAGAAAACTTCCAGGTCGAATGGACAAAAGTCTAATTTGAATAACAGAAACAGAGAATCACGGCCCCTCAATCAATTTCCAGACTTTAGCCGGTTTACATACCTAGAATCCCTTGAATGAAGGGGATGCCAAACATACCCCCAGGTTAAACAAAGGAAATAGAGAAAACAGTAGAAAATGAAAAGCATTTTGGACCTCTCAGATCATATAAAATTAGACCATATAAATATTTGTCTGTGAACATATGCTATTCTTCAAGATAAAGAAAGAAACAACTTCAAAGACAATTCAGAACCACTCTTTTCAACACCTGCTCAGAGTTCCCATTCTGGGGGCATGACTGCTTCCCCTTTAATTTCAAAAGGCAGAACCAATAACTAGTGGAGCTTTGGGGGCAAGGCAAACAAGCAAAGCAATGGGCATGACCTGCCCTACCTTGACAAAAAAAAATGTGGCAAGAACAGTGCCCTGGCCCAGAGACAGAACATGGTTGAAGACACCCAAGAGAGCTAAAGACTATGCAGTACCCTACCAAGATTTGGGCAGAAAATTACAACTTCAGTGGGTCTAAAGGTGGGACTACCATCTCTGAGTACCTGTAGTGCAAAGAATGGAGTCAAAGAGGATTATTCTTGAGCATTATTATCTTACTCATTTTATGCAAGTTTTTTTTTTTTTTTTTTTTTTTCTAGGTTTTAGTCTTGCTTGGGACCTTCCATTCTTTACTTCTTTCTCTTTTCTGAAATGGGGTAATGGGTTTTTTATGCTATGCCTGTACCTCCACTGAATTTTGGAACCATCTAACCTGTTTGTTTTTCACAAGTTCATAACTGTAAAAAAACTGCCGCACTAGGAATTGGAGCTCTAATCTCTCCCATATAGGGTTTCTATTATACATAGATAAGATGAAGGACTTTAGAGCAAATCTTCAACTTCTTTCTGTAGAAGATTGTTTTGCATTAGCCTTTGACCATACATATTCCCATTTTTAAGCAGATAGAGAGATTGACAACAAAAGTCAAACAACAATACAGGATAACCAATAATATATGTTCACTTTCATATCTCAATTCTCTTCTCTCTTACTTTCTCACTTGCTGTTAAACTAAGTATTATTTCTGTTTTTTAGTATTTTTAGTATTAAACTTCCAAACTTAAGTATTAAAGTTCACCTAAAATGTTCTTCTTGCTCTATTTGATGAACTCCAACATGACTTGATATATAATGTACACTCTCACTAAGAGGACACCATGTATTTCTTAAAACATGCCAGTTTTTAAAAATGTTCTATATGTTTTATGCTTTTATGGCTGCTGTTATTTTTCAATGAATTTACTAATGTCTTTAATGTTTCATTTTATGTGGTGACCTGGGTAGTCTTTGTGCTGAGTTTGTTGGCAAAACGCTAATCTTCATGTTGCTGTGAAGACATTTTGTAGATATGGTCTTTGTATGGGTACACTAAACATAGATTATAAATGTAATGCTGTAGATCTAGGGACTAGAGAGGTCTCTAATAATTTGGTTGGTTGGCTAAAACATAAACCAAAAGTTAGAATATACTTAATGAAGTTGAAATGACAGATGTGCTTATATATGCAGAGAGATCAAGGGAATTTTAGTTCAGATCTGTCTCATCATGGATCTATCAGGTCCCTGTACACATTCTGCAGTCATTTCCCCAGTTCTGGAAAACATAATTAATTATAGACATCCTCAAAAACTGGGATCCGGAATAGGTCCCTGAGTTAAAAGGATTCAAGACAATTATAGTAAGAAAGGTCAAGCTGAAAGCATTAGAACAGTCTGTACCTAGGAAAATAGTAAACCAATGGCAATCCCACATTCCTGAAGGAAATACAGAGATTAGTAAATCATCAAGAACTTGAAAATACTGCAGCGAGGATTTGCAGTGTGACCCCATTCAGTTCAACTATTTGGCCTGTGCAAAAAAACAAACAAACAAACAAAAAACAAAAAAAACAAAAACAAAACAAAACAAAAAAACACTAACATGGGCCTTGATGAGTAACAAGTAATTATTTTCAGCTTCACCAGGGGATGATTCCAATTCCAGCTGCTGCTTAAAATGCGGTTTTATTGCTTGAGCAAATTAACACATACTTCGGTACATAGTGTGCAGCTATTGATCTTGCAGATAATTTTTTTCCTCAATACCTGTTAAAAAAGACTACCAGGAACAGTTTTCTTTTCCTGGTAAGGCCAGGAATATACTTGTATTTTACTACTTCAGGGGTTTATCAGCTCTTCAGATCTTTGTCATGATTTAGCTCATGGGGATTTCAATAACCTTTCTTTTCCATAAGACATCATGTTAGTTCCTTATCTTAATAGGATTACTTGATAGGACATAGTGAGCAGCCAGTAGCAACTGTCCTTAACTTATTGCTAAGACATTTGCATAACAGAGTATGAAACAGAAATCTGACAAAAAATTAGGAGACTTCAACCTCAGCGAAACTTCTATGGGGCCAGAGGTGTGCAACATATCAAGACTTCTCATGCATATGACAGATAAATTGTTACATATGATGTTTTCTACAACCAAAATAGAGATACAATGCCTAATAGACAACCCCTGATGGGCTTCTTTAGATGAAGCATATTCCTCATTTGGATGTGCTACTCTAGTCCATTTAGTTCATTCGGTGAATGATGCAAAAGCTGCTAGCTTTATATGGGGTCTAGAATAACAGAAGGACCTGCAACAAAACCAGGCAGTCATGCAAGCTGCTCTACCACTTGTGCCATATGATCCCGCTGACCCAAGAGTGATTGACATTTCAGTGCACATAAAGATGCTAAAACTAATAAATAAGTAAAATATTTCTATGTATTAGACAAGCACAACAATTAAAAATAATCAAAATATTCTTTAGCACGGTGCAAATTAAACCACACTGAGACACAATTTTCACACTTATGAGATTGTTTATAAAATAAAACAATGTAGAAATTTCTAAGTGTTGGCAAGGACATCTCGTATATTGATGGTGGGAATATAAAATGCTACAACCGTTTTGGAAAACAGTTTAGAATTCTCTTATAAATAAAAAAAAAATTTCTCAATGTTTTAGAATTTACTTAGTTTACATTCTAAGGAGTTGTGTTTTTTGTTGTTGTTGTTGTTCTTGTTTGTTTGTTTGTTTTAAAGTTCAAACCCTTAACATCCCTTTTAGTGTACACTGTAATTCTCAATTACTTTGGTGAAATTATGTCGTTAAGACTCTTAATTCAATGAATGACAGTAATAGTTTAAATAGTCTGGGTTGGAGAGGGCCCAGAGTTCTGTTTAAATTGAGAACACTCTTAAGAGTTGAACAGAAGTCACTCTAAAAGTGTCTTGTGCAATTTGTATCTTGAACCTCCAATTCTAGCTTCACAATCAGGAACTCCTAGGATATGGAAAATTTGGAAAGGAGGTTTCATACAGAAAAAGAATCTTACAGATAAAGCAAGACACCTGAGAAAAATTCTAAGGATTTTAAAACGAGGTTAGACAATATTTTTCCAAAATTTGCTATTGTGAAAAACTAGTTTCTGAACTCCTCAGCCTCAAGAAACAAATTTATCAAAGCCTATGACCATCCCCTTCTCTATGAATTTCTTATGGGTACATGCTAAAAACTTGATGAATACTGACTGATAGTAGTGCTGACAGTAACAAGAGTGCTTTCCACCTAGAATAAAGTTTTTCTAGTAAGATAAGATATTCAAAGAATTTCTAAAAGAGATCTTACTTCCTTGCAGTTCTGACATCCACTTGCCCCTCTGATGTCATTTAATGTATTTTGTAGATTGATTAGTTTATAGCTTAGATTTACTGCTTCAATTATTTCAGTTTTTCTAAATATTTCTATTTTTTTGAAGTATCCACTCACATGCCTGTTGACTCAGATTTAATGAAGTTTTAAAATAAGCAGAAGCTTTCTAGAATTGATGGTGAATAAAGGTACTATTTTAGGAGAAATGGTGAGGAACATATTGCCTTTTCTCACTTAAAAGTGTTTCATTCCCTAATTTTGGTACAATAGGAAGAATTTTGGATTTGGAATCAGATCTGGATTTGAGTCCTTGCTCCTTATGTATAAATCTCTCAGATGACTGGGCATTAAACAATATTTTCAAATCATTTTAGTCTTAATTTCCTTATTTGTAAAGTTTGGAAAAAGTATACCTGTCAATCAAAACTCTACTGATAATGCACACACAAAAATAATGTATGCGAGAATCATGGTTTTTAAAACACGAAAATACAAGGTTATACTTCATTTAGAAATATTCTTATCCAAAAATAATAATAATGATAGGTATCATTATAAATAAAATTAAATACTTCTAGCATGAAATGCAATCTTTAAATATTTTATAAAATATTATCTTCTACATATAACTCTATGAGGAAAGTAAAATTATTATACCATTTTCACAGATGAAAAACATGAGACCTGTCCAAGATCATATAACTGAAAAGTGATAGAATTACTCCCTCATAATTATAAGGTAGAAGAAAGTTATTTTTCAACCAAATATAAGTTCCTCATTCAGGCAATATGTATTTCTTCATTCTTCAATGTATTTATTGATTAATATATATTTATCAATATATATTTCTTCATTGCATATATCACAAAGAAAATGCCTAAAATATGTATTACATTTTTGCTTTTTATCTTTAGCAAGTAAATTTAGAGGCAGAATAAACTGAAAAAAACTGGTATTGCCTATATACCTAGAATCCATATTCATAATTCTTATTTATCCATGTTAGATTATTAGAAAACTTCTAAGAATGTTAGTGACATTCATAGTTCTCATTATAGTATATGTAACAATTGTTACCTTTATACACATCACTTGAAATGGAGCCTTTTTATTTCTGACTCATTTCTATATGCTAGAGATCATAGGGTTTGGGTAAGAAATCATCACTTCTAGAACTGTCACAAATGTAACCAATTAGTGCTGCAAATCTCATATACTATCTACATTATTGAGTCAATCTAAAATAAAAAAAATTAGATACTTTTAAAACTTTAAAATCTGGAAGGAAAGGCTTAAAACAATTCATATTTTTAATCATATTTACTGTAAATGATGTGAGGAAGGTAGAAACCTCAAATCAATTTTAACAGTATGAGTGACATAATCAATCCTGATAATGGTGCAAATTATACATAAGTAGAGGCAATTTTTATCTATCAAAGTTTGTAAATGACAGATCAAAGCATATGTAACAGCTTTATACAATAACTTAAATTCTAATATATCCCGTTGATTAACATTCAGCAATATATAATTACCAGAGACCCAAGTAAACAATATTATCTACGTATATAATGCAAAAGAACTCTGAAGCTTGACCAAAGACATGATAGGAATTTTTAAAATTTAAAAGTTAGTCATTATTTTTACATAAATATACATTATCAAACAAAGGCATACATTTGAGAAATTGAAATGGAGTCATAATTGTGTATTAAAAGTTTTTAATATTTTCTATTCCCACAGAAATACATGTTTTAATATAATCATGGAAAGCACACTCCAGAAGTCTGAGAATGCTTTGTCAGGAGATATGCAGAGATGGCTGAAATCTTGAGGTTTAATATGCAAATAAGCTACTAGGATAGGGAATACATTAGTGGGAGGAGAGTACTGGCCAATAGTCACAACATCATCACATTTACATTAATGAATTATCACATTTAGGTAGCCAATCTTCTATGGGAATATCATTTTGCCTAAAATATGCCAAATTCTTGTCTATTGCCTCTCTCATACATGAAACAACAAAATTAAAGGTTTTGAAAATATTATTTCCAGAAAGATAAATAAGCTTTTTTAAGCTTTTGATAGCCTATATAAATATCTGCCTTGAAGCTGCAAAGATCTAGTACAATTCATGACTTTCTAAACATATTTCAAAAGTAGAATTCTAAAACATAAGTGAAGGGCTTTATAGGAGATTAAACATATTAATGTGCTAAAGGAAATTTGCATCGTTTGTGATTTACAAAGGGATCTTTGTGATTGTAAAAATTTGTTAGGATTTGTGAACACTTAAGGACGCATTAGAATTAGGAATGGCAGTTGTAGTTAGGGATAAAAATATAAACCGACCTCATACCCTTCCCCCATTCATTGAATTGTTGGAAGGATAAAATAAAATTTAATACTCTGTGAAGTGTTCAATAATATTCAAAAAGTAAACATCTTACTATCTTATTTCTTTTAGAAATAAAACTAATGCTAGTATTTCACACGTGTTATTTTCTAAACATTTTAATTAATTAGAAGGTCTTCATCTGATGTTGATTTTATTGTTATCTTTTATTTACAGTAGAAGAAACAAAAGTGCATTACATTTATGTTAAACAATACACACATTGGAAGTGTTCAAAATAAAAATGTCACTTAAATATAATGCAGAGTTTTTTTCTTCCATTACACTATAACTGCCTCCCAGTAAAAACAAACTTGAGTAAATAGATGAAAACCTACTTTATTAATTGTCTACATCAAATAGAAAATAAATAAAAAGACTGAAACTTTAACCTGTGGGTACTAGACAAAATTTAATTTCATGTATTCTGACATTGAGTTCATGATAATTCCGATGAAACTTACACTTATTACATTATTATTTTCACAGACCACACTATAGTGATCACTTCTTCATAGTGGACTTGACTTTTTCTATCCTGAGGTGTTAAGAGGCCAAAATAGGCAGGCACTGATCCTGAGTGTAATCTCAATAGATATTCTTATTCTAACAAAGGGCATGGATGCTTGAAACTTAGAAATGTATAACAGCTATCATTCTGGTTGATATTTTTGAAACATTAACTGTAACGTTAAGAGACAGTTAGCTTTAACTACTCAAGAAACCACTGCTTCAAAAAGCTAAAGACTGGGTCTGAAATGTACTTTTAATACTTTTGAATTTCAGATACAAGAGGTAGTTACAACTACTATTTGGTATTAGTTTTATAAAGAAAATTGTCTAAGTAGATCACTCAGCATAAATATCTTTGGGCAATGAAAGTTTTGATTTTGTTCAACTTAACTGAGCACTGTGATAATAATAAAATCAACCCCCAGAAGAAATCTAAAGAAAAACCATTGAACTTTGCCTTGTGTCATTATCTAGTAAAGATTAGTATTAAAATAAAAGTTGCCAGACACAGATTTCCTATTTATGAAAATGAGCGAATCACTCTATGCAGCATTTATCAAATATTATTTTCAAAATTTAAAAACATTACCCTCATACAAATAAGGAATGAATATATGTCAAAGTATTTGTTCAACACATTCTTTAATTGAGGAACCAGTAAGACATTACAGCTAGCTTGAAAAATAATTTGAGAAATGTAAATATATATAATTACTCAGTCAAAGGAATTCTAAATTAAATCTGTTAATAAACAAATTAACGTCTTACAGAGTATTAAAACTATAACACTGAAATTATATTTTCTACTAGACAGAAATCCACAAGTTAGCATGTGACTCCATAGTGTCTGAGCGCTAATCACACAGTACATAGAAAAGATGAACACAAATATGTTTTCTTACATAATTAATAATATTTCAGTGAGTCTGTTAAACAGTGTCCTTTTATGACACTGGAAAAAGCATACAATTATCATTTTGCTTTACTTACAAATGGTGTATACACAAACACACAAAATCATAAACACACATATTCTTCTCCTGAATTGCCCACATAGTAGATGTTACATGGTGATGACAGAATACAGTTTTTGTAGACACATTTAAAGCATCCTATTATGAAACTCTAAATAAAATTGCAAACACTTTAAGAAGCCATGAACATTATTGTAATTTATCATAAATATAAAAATTGTCTTGTCTACAGTCACTGTGTACCTAACTATAGAATATAGTAATAAAGTTTAAATCAAATATAGAAAGATAAATGTTGAAATTCATTTATTTTATGCAAAAGTACATGGAAGAAATGTTTCATCAAAACACTAACATTGAATGTATTTATTCTACATTAGTGATAAATTTCAAAATGAAATATTTAGAGTAATAGACAACCTTGAATAATTTTCAAACTGCGTATTAGATTATGGATTAAACAGTATGGGTTGAATTTCTTACCCATACTTAAATGTACTCAATCCAAATGTTTGCTACTAAGTATAATTGCAAGAAAATTTGCCGTATAAGTAGTTAATTATGCTTAACTGATATTCTAATAAAATACGGAATTAGCCAATATTTTTGAATATCTCTTAATTAATTGATTGCACATTTTCCCATTTTAGTTGGTTGACTGATTTTAGAATAGTTCCTAATTTTTCTTGAAAATTTAAAACAAAATCAACATCACAAAATATTTGAATAGCTTATACTTAAAAACATCAAATTTGCATACTAAAATTTAAACCACGGGAGAAAAAGTAGGATAATCAGATTATTATCTGCAGAAAATTATCTTGCATTTGACCTGTGATATTTAAAATCAATGAAGAAATATTCACAGTTATTAACTTATCCTTTACAATTCTTGTTGTTCATAAATTTATGAAATTGCCAAATAAATAATACCAAATTTTCTTTGCCCAAGTATTTATTATAAAATAGAGGAAATTTCACCTGTGTGGTATAATAAATTAATTATTTCAAATAAATGTTGGGAACAATTAAACTTCATATTCTAAAACATTTGTTGCATTGCCATCTTGAAATTATCTGTATCTTGTTCTATTTTGCATTACATGGTGGATGAGTCTGTTACAACAAATATGATTAAAAAGATCATTTTACTCACATAAATTATTCCTGACAGAGCTTAGAAGTGGTTTTAGTCACTTTTTTATAGATAATTATTTTGTCATTTGTTCTATATTGGCAAGAAAATGAAATATATGCTTGAAAATATACAATAAAACAAAAAGAAGTCTTCAGTAGAATTATACATAATTGTTAAGAAAAGTATTGAATAGTTATAAGAATTGATACATTTTGTCAGTTCAGTATTATTCTATATGTAGCTAATAAGATCATTTTCTAGCTAGTTAGAAGGTGATGATCAACACTTTCAATAGTTTTTTGCATTGCTTTTACTAATGATAAATACTGTTTGGTTACCTTCTTTTATGTTGAGTGGATGGGGAAACCAAATGAGATACATATTGTTTAATCTACCTTTGTCCTCATTACCAAAATGATACTTTGCCTCATCCATATTTTTAAAGATGTTTTCCAATGATAATCAATTTTTTGTTATATTTTATTTCTGCAGATTTTCCCTTCAAATAATTTAATTAACAGTTATAATAGATCAATTTTATTCTTTCAAAATTGATTTAGACTCATTTCATTTTATTTAATATTTTTCTTTGAACAAAACTATTTTCAAAGTGGGGGTGTCATAGATGTTACACATGTTTACGAACATTTTATTATTACACTATGCTCCTTTGCATGTCTCAGTACATTTCTTGTTAAGCTGCAATAATAGCCAATGTACATGTGGACTCATAAAAATTGTGCATTATGGCCAAAAGGACATGATGCTTTTAAAAATGAACTCTCTCAAACACAACTGGCTTCTCTCTTTTAGCTTTATATAAATGTTTTCGGTGGTTAAGTAACTTTTATTTCTGCATTCCAAGGATAAGTGAATTAAAAAAATTGTTTTCACACAATGTAGGCCTAATTTTATGTATTTAAGCAGTTTACTGCTTCACAATACCACTTGAGCCAGAATAAACGTTGCATTTTAAAACTTTATGGAACTAATTTATAGTGTAGGGCAGGCACAGACTTGATCTCATGACAGCAAAATTTTATGTTTCCATTTCAGCAATACTGCCTAACACAATAATATCAGGCCAGCAAATCTTAAATATAAGTTAAGCTAACATGATCCATTGCCTTATAAAGCTAGAGCACCCTGTGGAGTCCTGCTGAATATGCCAAGTGATTTGTCAAAATTTAATCATTCTAAATGTCAGATAAAGGTGCTTTTGGTGTCATTCTTTAAAACTGGGGCAAAAATCTCAAGTGTGCCTACAAGTTATAGAGAAAGCCTCTGCTTAATACTTGTATTAAATAAACAACATCCTTTCTAATCACCATTTTGCTAGCCACAATAAATGAAGCATAATAATACCATAAGGTAAATTTAAGACAAATAGTTATTTTATAAAGATAAAAATATAGGCATCTCCCTAGCAAAACTCAAATTTCTTATAACCATAAGGTCAATTTGAATTTCTCTTTTAGTCATTCCTTGTTAAAAAGGCATATTTTTGGCAGCTTTAGAAATACATACTTTATTATTATCACAACAATTATTAGTTTAAAAATATTTTTTCTAGTTACACCAAAGTTGTTTTTCTTAATTGTCAAGTAGCTTGGATAAACAATGTTATTGTACAAGCAGATATGCATGTAATTGTAGTCATATTCTGAAAACACTAAATTATTTGGTAAATCATCTGCAGATAATTTAAATCTTTGCTTCTCATAAATATCAGCTACATTTTACATATAAAGTACTAGAGGCAAATTATACTCTCAGAGGTTTTCATATAATTTGTACTTTAAAAACAATTATCAGAGAACTTATGAGTATAAATAATAAAAATCCCAATCATCACATCAAAAAATATTAATTGACTGATTTGAAAAGCATAATTATTTCATTCAATAACCATGTATAAAAGTGTCAAATTGGTTGCTTAAATTATTTGCCAGTAATTATGCATGTATATCAACTATTTATTACCTATGCTAATAATGCAGACTATTAAAGTTTGCATATATATAAACACTTTTTAGAAGTAATATATGTAGTCAACTTTATTGAAGTATAATTTATATGCAATAATAAAATATCTACTTTAAAAGTAAAGTTTAATGAGTTTTTACAAATATATATATCCATGTATTTACTAGTCTGATCAAAATATATAAAAATTCCTTGGATAAGGAAAAATATATTTTGACCTATATTCTAATTATTGAAATTAGACTCCATTGTAAATTTGACAGCATTGAAGAGGAGACTTGTTTGTCTTTCACCTAGATTCTATTTGTATAGCATTGTAGAACACTAATAATGGATCTATAATAAAGACGTTTGATTCTATTTCCTTTGACGTGACTTATGAACTAGATGGCCAGGACAATTCCTTGAACCTTTGTGAACCTCAACATATTTATTATGTTATGATAATAATACCCTATCTATAAAGGGTTTTCATGAGAAATAAGACATTTTAAAATAATTAAAAATATAAATCAGTACACAAATATGTATCGTTTAGTATAATTATTAATTCAGCAACAATATATACTTGTCCCCTCAGACAATTTTCTTACAATAAGCTTTTGCCTTCTGCTTTTCTATGTACTTCTGGAAATATAGAACAAGCATATAATAGGTCAGTAAGACCCAGAAGTAGCATATTAGTTCCAAATAAACACAGCAATAAATGTGACCTCAGAGAGCCTTCCTGGAATCATAATAGTGGTAGATGAGACCTTGTTTCCATCCTCTGGACAAAGGCTAAGAAAAGCTTGTTAATTGCAGCTATTCTAGAGCCTGACCCTCAGTTGACTAATTCTGTAAGTCAAGCCGACCTTTTGAAGGAGATGTACATAATGGTTCCTATTTGAAAATGTCTGTGAAATAATAATTATAGGGAGTGATGAAAATCATGGTGACTTACTTAGAAGTAAGAAAATCATGACAAATTAGACAGAAAACTTTATTTCAGTTTAAACGTTTACTAGAAAATATTTTACACAGAAAAATAGAACACTAGAAGTGGTTAGGAATACCTTCCACCAGGAAAGGGAGCATAGTGAGAGGTCCTTAAGTCTGCCCCCCATTATGCCCAGGTGTTAGAGGATGCAGAATATTCTCGCTCACCCACAGTGTTATAATGCTATTTTCTAACATGGTGCAATTTTAGAGAGCTGGTACTACTCAGAATGATACAGTATGGATCCAACACTCACTTCATAATTGCTAAGGCGTTTTTTTCAACTGGCACTCCAAATGTTTTGATTCTACTGAAAAGAAGGGTGATTACATTGGGCAGTAACTTGCCTTTCCTGCTCAGTTGTGATTTGGCAAAGTAATTTTAGTATTTGCAGCAGGCTTTGAAAGGCCAGGAAATTTTCCATTGTGTCAGAATTGTAAAGCACAGGAAAAAATTGAGACATGAAAATATTTATTGCCAAAATATAAAATATGTTACCAATTAGGGACTGTTTGTAAATATATATTTCAGGTCTACGTTACTTAAATCCCAGTTAAAAACTGATACTTTGAAAGAAAGTGAAGATACTATTATTTTTATTAACTCCTTTGAAAATGAGGCCAAAATTTCTCAGAGCTTGGGCTTTTGATATCATTCTGGGCTTTTAAGAAACTCTGCTTTTAGTACTGCTTTAAAGAGACAATTGCAACCTGCTAATAAGAACTCATTTTATCTGTCATTTGTTAAACTTTTACTACAGGGTAAAAACTTTTGCTAAGCATGTTTTTAGAATGAGAAGCTTTATTGAGGTATAATGTTCATACAATAAAATTAATTCACTGAAGTTTGTACTTTGCTGGGTTTTGACAAATAACTACCATAGTGTAACACTATCACAATCAAGCTACTAAACAAATATACACCCATAGAATCTTTCTTAGAATTTTAGTCTTTCTTAGAATTGTATATAAATGGGACCATAAAATATGTTATCATTTCTGCTTGGCTTTATTTACATAACATAATGCTTTTGAGATTGATCTATGTTATGGTTTATATCAGCAGTTCACTCATCTTTTTATCTCTGAGTACTATTTCATTGTAAGGATATAAAAAAAATTGTGCCTACCAATTCACATCTGATAGACACTTGGATTGTTTTCAGCTTTGAAATATTGTTAAATAGCTGACATGAACATTTGCATGTAAATCTTTGCATGAACCAATGCTTTCATATCTCTTGAGTAAATATTTAGGAATTAATTTTTTAGTAATATAGGAAATGTGTGCTTAATTATATAAGAAACTGACATACTGCTTTCCAAAGTGGCTATTCTATTTTGTGTTTCCATGTTCAGTACACAAAAGTCTCAGTTTCTCGGCATCTTTCTTAATGTTGGTTTTCTAGGTCTCTTTAACTTTAGCTATTCTAGTGGTAGACTGCCTCTCATTGGTTTTGGTTTAAATTTTCCTAACAGATAACAATAGTGAATTACTTTTCATGGGCCTTTTGGCCACTGAATTTCACAATTACCTTAAAGTGTCTCTTTAAATCTTTTAAACATAGTATTAATTGATTTTCTGTTATCATTCTAGGGGATATAAATTTTTTAATATAATCTTGACATACACCTTTATCAGACACTTATTTTTTACCAATTATTCTTCTAGGCTGTGTCTTGATTTTCATTTTCTTAATAATGATTATGAGCTAATTCTAAATTTTTTATGTTCAATCTATATATTTTTCCATACATAGTTCACATTCCTTGCATCCTAGGAAATGTTTTCTTAAACTAAATTACAAACACATTTTTACAGAGTTCTTCGTTCATTTCATAGGTCTAGTTCTAATATTTAGTTTATAATCAATTTCAAGTTAATTTCTGTTATTTTGCAACATAAGTGGTCCTTTTTTTTTTTTTTTTCAGCTTGAGTTGCTCTAACTAAATACCAGCCGCTCCCCCGTCCTGTCCCCACCCCCCAACTCAGACTGCCACACTGGGAACCAAATGTCCAACACATGAATTATGAGAAACACTGTCAAACCGTAGTATTATTCTGGCCCTAGCCCCCAGAATTCATGTCCTTTTGTCAATGAAAAGTATAACAATTCAATTTTAATTATTTCCAAAGTCTTAACTTGTTTCAGTACCACCCAAAAGTCTGAAGTCTTGTCTGTGAGTCTGTGAAATTGATACAAGTTATATACTTTCAACATACAATGGTGAGACAGGCAGAGGGTACACAGTCTCATCCCGAAAGGGAGCCATAGGCCAGAAGAAAAGAGTAACAGGTCCAAAGTAAGTTTGAAAACTATCAGGGAAGATATTAAATCTTAAAGCTGGAGAATAATGTCTTTTGATTCCTTGTCTGGCATCCTTTGCATGCTGGAATCAGGGATGGTACTTCAAGGTTTCAGGAACCCCTGCCCCTGTGGCTTCATTGGGCTCAGCATACACTTCAGCTCATTAAGACTAAAGTCGCACACTGGTACCTGCAGCTTTCCCAGGAAGCCACTGCATGCTGCTAGTGGCTTTACTGTTTTAGGGTCCCAGCAGCAGCCCTGATCACACATTTCCCTAGGACATTGCTCTAGTGGAGTCTCTCTACAGCTTCACTCCTGCAGTAGATTTCTACTTGGGCAACCTAAGTTTGCTGACTCATCCTTTAAAATCTAAGTGGAGGAAAAAATGCCTCCACATCTCATGAATTATATGTGCCGGCTGATCTGGCACCAAGTAAATTACACTAAGACCTATCACTGCATTCTACAGAGCAGCACATTGAGCTACACATGGGGCCACTTGACACACAGCTGGGGCAAGTGTGAAGTGCTGCTCTGGGCTACAGGGAGCAGAGTACTGAGATAGCCCTGGGCAGCCAGCAAGTGGAGAGGGCCGTGGACCTGTTTCCAGAAGCTGTTCTTCCCTCTTGGTCTTCTGATCTGTGATGGGAGAGGTGTCCTTGAAGATCTCTGAAATGCCTTTAGTGCCTTTTATTCACTGTCTTGATAAATAGCATCCTGGCTCCCTTCTATCCATCTAATCTCTTTAAGATTGTTTGGCTGTACCCATGCATGCTTTTTTTGTACCTTACATTGCCAGGCTGCATTCTTTCAAATACTTCTACCCTGCTTTCCTTTTAATTATAAATTCTGCCTTTAAGCAATCTCTTTGTTCCTGAATCTCACTATAAGCAGCCAAAGTAACCACACAACATCTTAAATGCTTTGTTGCTTACCCATTCCTTCTATCAGATATCCTAGTTCATCATTCTCAAGTTCAGCCTTCCACAAATTATAAGGCATGGACCCAGTTCTGCTAAGCTCTTTGCTACTTTATAAAAAGAATGGTATTTATCCCAGCTCCCAATACGTTTCTTCCTCAGTTTCATCTGAAATCTCATCAGCATGGCCTTAGCTGTCCACATTTCTGTTAACACACTGATCATGATCACTTCAATAATCTCTAACAAGTCCCATATTTTTCCTAGTCTTATTTTTTCTTCTTCTTTTATTACTACTTATTATTATTATTATTATTTAGAAACTGTCTTTAACTCTGTCACTACACTGGAGTGTAGTTGTGTAATAATAGCTTACCACAACCTTGAACAGCTAGGCTCAGGCAATTCTCCCAACACAGCCTCCCTATCCTAGTCTTCTTGACTTTCGAGCCCTCACTAGGATTGTCCTTAACACTCTGTTTATGGCATTCCAGACTTTTTCTAGTCTATTGATCAAAACTCTTACATCAAAACTCTTGTGTCCATTTTAGACACAAGTCCAAAGCTTCCACATTTTCAAGTATTCGTTCTTAGCAACAACCCACTACTTGATGATATATTTTTTTCCCCCTTTGGTCAATTTTCTGTTGCTACAACTAAATATCTTAGACTTGGCAATTTTTAAAGGAAAGAGGTTTATTTAGCTCACCATTCTGGAGGCTGGGAAGTCCAAAAATCAGAGTACTACATCTGATGAGGGTCTCACACTGCTTCATACATAGTATAAATGCAGAAAAGCAAGCAAGCATGTGTGAAAAGAAACAAAATACAGCGAATGGTCTTGTTTTATAACAACTTTCTCTCTTGGTAACTAACCCTGTCTTGAAAGACTGAGAACTACCTCAGTCCTTCAAGAATTCACCTAGTCCCATGAGAGATTGAGTCAATCCCTCTGATTAAGATGCATACATCCCTGATAACAAACTAATTATCTCTTAAAGGCTCTACCTCTTCATACTGCCACACTGGGAGCAAACTTCCAAACATATGAATTCTGGGGGACATATTTACACTATAGCACTGATCTTCTGTACTATAAATTTGGTAACATCACTTATTTGCTACAGTAGTTTTTCATAGATTACTAGTCATTTCTATACACATACAATCAGATCCAATAAAGTACACCTTATGAGTTTGTACTTTTTCTCATTTTTTCAACTGTTTATCATTGTATATAGAAACTAAGCTTAATCATAAATGAAACTAAAAATTGTAGACAATATGGCCTCATTCTTAATCTTAGAAGGAAAGCTTTCAGTCTTTCATTATTAACTATGAGGTTAACTGTAGTTTTATATAGTTTCTGTATATCAGGCTTAGAAAATGCTCTCATTTCTGATTTGATGAGATTTTATCATGAGTGGATGTCAAAATGTTTAAGTGCTTTTTGGCATTCATTTAGATAATTTTTAGTAGTTTTCTTTTTTCTTTTTATTCATTTAATCAAGTGAATTATAGAGATTGGATTCAAAAAGTTAATCTTGCATTTCTAAGATAAACCCTAATTGTACCTGAAGATTAACCCTTTTATATATGGGTCCTTTTAAGTTTTTTAGTATTTAACTTACAGTTTTTAAATCTATGATCAGAATTCATATCAATGTTTAGTATTAGTTTCCTATAATGGCTTCAATAGAATTGATTATCATGATAATGATAGTCTTATAACATTCATTGAGAAGTGCTCGTTCTTATTCTACAAATTATTAAATATTATATAAAACTGATGCATTTCTTCAATAAATTTTTGCCAGAACCGATCATTGAAGTGATCTGTGCCTGAGATTTTCTATTTAAGAAGATTGTTACATGTAAGACCAATTTCTTTAGTAGATATAGAGCAATTTTGATTATCTATTTCTTGGGTGAACTTTCATAGTGTGTGATGGTGAAAGAAATCTTCAGTTTTATTTAATTATTCTAACTAAAAATTATTATTCATATATTTTTAAAACCATTTTAATGACTATCAGATCTGTAGTGATTTTATTTTTCTACATTGTTCTTATCTTCTGTATTTTCTCTACCTTTCCCATTACTATTTTACTCCTTCTGCTTACTTAGCATTTAATTTGCTCTGCCTTTACTAGCTTACTAAGGTGTTTGTGTAGTTCATTGAGATATTAATTTTTTCTCTAATATATGTATATTTAAAGATATAATTTACCCTATAAATATTGCTTTAGCTGTTTCTCAGGATTTTGATATGTTGTACTTTTTTATTCTATAAAAAATATTCTAATTTTTAAAGTTATTTATACTATGACACATAGGCACTTGGATTACTTAAAAATGGTTTGTTGGCTTTCTAAATATTTGGCAATTTTTAAACATATTTTTTCTCATTGATTTGTACCTTGATTTTATTATGATCAAAACACATATTACATAATTTCAATAATGAAATTTATTGAAACTTATGGCCTGAAGTATTGTTTCCTTTATATAACATTTCTTGCACAACTTAAAGTGCATTTTAGTGTTTGAGGGTTGAATTATCTGAAAAAATCAATTAGGTCAATTTTTGTGATCATGTTTTCAGGCACCGCACAATCTTACTAACTTTTATTCTACTTGTTTATCAGCTACAAAAAGATAAAAAGTATCTGAAGCTATGACTTTATATTTTGTTATTTCTCTTTGCACTTATATAAATTTCTGTTTTATGTATTATGAAGCATTGCTCTTAGGTTACTATATATGGAAATATTTATAATCTTTTGATAAATTTTTAAATCATTTTAATGTGTTTCCCTTTATACCTGGTAATATTGCTTCTTCTGAGGTGCTTAGTATCTGATATTAATTTAACCAATCCAGCTTACTTGAGTTTCTTTTAGTGTTTGCATATGTGTATTCATTTTTTTATAATATTTTCATTCATTTCTGTTTTAAAATGGTTTCAAATTTACAGAAAACTTGTGAGGATAAAACACAGAGTTGCATGTAACTAACAACCAGTTTGTCCTGTTATTAATATCTTACCTATTGTGACACATTTGTTAAAACTAATGAACAAGTATGAATACATTAATATTAACTAGATTCCATAGTTTACACACCTATCTTTAGTTTTTACCTTATGTTCATTTTCTGTCCCAAGATGTTATCAAAGTTAGCACATTTTATTCACTCATGATGTCTTCCTGGCACTTTTTTTTTTTTTTTTTTTGAGATTTTAGTTATTCTAATATGTGAGTAGCAATTGCTGTAAAAATACCTTTGTTTTGCCTTCATTTTTAAAGATTTGTTGAATGGTTATAGAAAATTAGATTGACAGTTTTGTTTTTTACCACCTTGAAAGCAAACTCCATTATTATCTGTTTTGTTTAGGTTTTTACAAGAAATGTTCTACCACTTTTCCCTGTGTTTTTTTTTTTTTTTTTTTTTTATAATTCATGTGTGAAAGTAAGGACGTTTCAAAAGAATTTTATTCTTATCATTGACTAATTAGAAATTTGATTTTGACATGTTTGGTTGTAGCTTTCTTTATGTTTGTTCTGTGTAGAGTTCATTTAAAGACTTGGGTATGTGAATTTACACTTTCCATCAAATTTGGAAAAAAACAGCAGAGAATTGTTTTTAAAATAATTTTTGTGTTTTCCTCTTTTCTTTCTGAAACTCCAGTTGCACATTTGTTATCTTGCGAGTTTTGCTTCATAGGTCTATGAGACTCCATGTATTAGTCTTTTCACTCACTGCTATAAAGAAATACTGAGACTGGGTAATTTAAAAAAGGAAGAGGTTTAATTGACTTACAGTTCTACATGGCTGGGGAGGCCTCAGGAAACTTATAATCATGGTGGAAGGTGAACGGGAAGCAAGTCACCTTCTTTACAAGGAGGCAGGATGGAGAATGAATGATGCAGGAAGAACTACCACATACTTATAAAACCATCAGATCTCATGAAATCTCACTATCAGCAAAACCACATGGGGGATACTGCCCTTTGATTTAATTATCTCCAACTGGTCTCTCCCTTGATATGTGGAAATTATGAAGATTATGGGGATTATGAGGATTACAATTCAAGATGAAAATGTATGTGTGGAACAGCCAAACCATATCATTCCACTCTGGTCCCTCCCAAATATCATATCCTCACATTTCAAAACACAATCCTCTCTTTTCAACCGTCCCCTAAAGTCTTAATTTATTCCAGCATTAACCCAAAAGTCCAAGTCTGAAGTTTCATTTGAGACAAGACACTTCCACCAATGAGCTTGTAAAATCAAAGGCATGTTAGTCACTTCCTAGATACAATGAGGGTAGAGGCATTGGGTAAATACACCCATATTATATGAAATAAATTGGACATAATGAAAGGGATACAGGCCCCAAGCAAATCCAAAATCCAGCAGGGCAGTTAAATTTTAAAGCTCTGAAATGATCTCCTTTTAATCCGTGTCTCACCTCCTTGTTATGTTGATGCAAAAAGTGGGCTCCCATAGTCTTGGGCAACTCTGCCCTTGTGGCTTTGCAGGGTAAAACTCACCTCCCAGCTGCTTTCATAGGCTAGTGTTGAGTTTTGGTGGCTTTTCCATGTGCACAGTCCAAGCTGTCTGTGGGTCTACTCTTCTGTTTGGAGGACAGTGGCCCTCTTCTCACAGCTCCACTAGGAAGTGCCTCAGTGGGGACCCCATGTGGGGATTCTTACGCCACAGTTTTCTTCTGTACTGCCTGAGCAGAGGTTCTCCATGAGGGATCCACCCCTATAGCAAACTTCTACATGGACATCCAGGCATTTCCATATATCCTTTGAAATTTAAGTAGAGCTTCCCCAACCTCAATTCTTGACTTCTGAGCACCCACAGGCCCAACACCATGTGGAAGCTGCCAAGACTTAGAGTTTGCACCCTGTGAAGCAATAGCCTGAGCTGTACATTGACCCATTTTAGTCATTGCTGGGACACAGGGCACCAAGTCCTGAGACTGCACCAAGCAGCAAGGTTGGGCCCAGCCAGCAAAACAATGTTTTCTTCCCAGGCCTCCAGGCCTGTGATGAGAAGGACTGCCATGAAGAACTCTGACATGTCCTGGACACATTTCCCCCTATTGTCTTAGTGATTAATATTTGGTTCCTTGTTACTTATGCAAATGTATGCAGCTAGATTTAATTCTCTTCAGAAAATGAAGTTTTCTTTTCTATTGCATGATCAGGCTGAAAACTTTCCAAACTTTTATCCTCTGCTTCCCTTTTTAATATGTTTCAATTCCAAACCATCTCTTTGCAAATGCATGAGACTGAATACTTTTAGAACAATTCATGTTGCCAGTCTTGGTGGCTTATGCCTGTAATCCCAGCACTTTGGGAATCCACAGCAGGAGGATCATTTGAGGTCAAGAGTTTGAGATCAGCCTGTTCAAAATGGTGAACACCTCTATTTACTAAAAATAAAAAAATTAGCCCAGCATGGTGGTGCATGCCTGTAATCCCAGCTACTTGGGAGGCTGAGGCAGGAGAATCACTTGAACTCAGAAGGTAGAGGTTGCAGTGAGTCGAGATTGCGCCACCGAACTCCAGCCTGGGTAACAGAGCAAGACTCTGTATCCAAAAAATAAGAAGTAAAAATGAAGAGCTCCCAGTCACCTCTTGAATCCTTTGCTAGTTAGAAATTTCTTCTGCCAGATACCCTAAATTATATCTCTCAAGTTCAAAGTTCCACAGATCTCTAGGTCAGGGCAGAATGTTGCCAGTCTGTTTGCTAAAGCATAGTAAGACTCACCTTTATTCAAGTTCCTAACAAATTCCTCATCTCCATCTGACACAAGTTCAGCCTAAACTTCATTTTCCATACCACTATTATCATTTTGGTCAAAGCCATTCAACAAGTCTCTAGGAAACTCCAAACTTTCCCATATCTTCCCGTTTTCTGAGCCCTCCAAACTCTTCCAACCTCTGACTATTACCCAGTTCCAAAGTCGCTTCCACATTTTCAAGTATCTTTATAGCATCACCCCACTCTCTGCAATACAACTTTACTGAATTAGTCCATTCTCTCACTGCTATAAAGAGATACCTCAATCTGGGTACTGTATAAAGGAAAGCGGTTTAATTGACTCACAGTTCCGCATGGCTGGGGAGACTTCAGGAAACTTACAATCATGGAGGAAGGCGAAGGGGAAGCAGATACCTTCTTTACAAGGTGGCAGTAAGGAGAATGAATGCAGGAGGAACTATCACACACTCATAAAATCATGAGATCTCATGACAACTCACTCACTATCACAAGAACAGAATGGGACAGATTACCCCTACGATCCATTTACCTCCACCTAGTCTCTCCTTTGACAAGCAGGGATTATGGGGATTACAATTCAAGGTGAGATTTTGGGTGGGAATACAGCCAAACCATGTCACTCTGCATATTATTTTTTTTCTTTAGGTCTCTAACTTTAAGTTTCATAGCTTCTATTTCTGTTCACTGATTTGCCTACTCACAAGGTCTTTTGCACAGGTTTTCATTTGGTGCTCACTAGGAAAACTACAGAAAAAGGGTAAGACTGGAGATGGAGCCTCTCCATAGAGAAGAAAAAGGAGGGAGAAGGGCTAGATTTTCAGTAAAGCCAATTTTTTTCTATGAGTTTTTATTCTGATATATAGTAATGATATGAAATAGAAATAAAAAAATTGAGATTGAAGGTTCTTTTATGGAAAAGATTGAATCTGCTATTATAGCAATGGAATTATCCAGTATAGAAGGAGAAGGTGAAAGGAATAAAGAAAATAAAATGGGTACTAACATAAAGTCTTGGAGTAGGTGATAAGGGAAGTCAGTATTATAAAAATAATTCACAGAAGGATTATCTCTTAAAGAAAGATTGCTAATGAATTAAAGTTATAGTCCAGAGATTCTAGTCTGGAAAATTTATATGTAGCTAAAATATGTGCATTCTAGGCAGTTCTGAAGTCATTCAGCTCAAGATTATATGTAGGCTTGGAGGTAATGAAGAACTTCTTCAAGGGCACTTTTAGTAGGCAGCTCAATCAAATATCGCAGTTTTGGAAAAGCAGTATTTCATGAGAAGGGTTAAGAGTTAATGGACAGGAGGTAAGAACCTTTAGGTAACTGGCCTCTACAGAGACTGAATTGATTGTGGTAACCAGCATGAAGTTATGGCAGTCTTCTTATTTTCTTGTGTTACAATATATAGAAAGTTTGTTCTACTAGTTATAGATATTTATTCCATTCTCCCAGCAACTTTTTCAATTGCCCCTTACCCATGCCATTCCTTGTATGCCCTAAAAACACTTGCAACTCATTTGAAATAAGTTCGAGAAGACTGCAAAATTATCTGTTAAAAAATGTCAAACACAGGTCTGCAAGAGCAGCTATAGAAATTATGGCCCTGTCTCATGTTAACCACATCTCAGAATTTAAAGTGTGTGGTGTCTATAACCTAAACAATGGTCTATTCTCTGCAGGAACCTACTTGACTTCCATTTGAAGAGCAGTCCTAAAAGTGGCTTTTTATTCCTATAATTACATAGGAAACACTCGACCCACTTTAGATGTCAAAATCTTGACTTAATCTAATTAAGGATAAGGACAAGAAGCTTTTATACGAGAGAAAAGATAGTGTAATACAGAATGTCTTCCATAACATATGTTTAATAAATTTTGGCTTTATAAGAAGTACGAGTGGAGTATAGATGGATATATAGAATTGTAAATCTCTTTCTATCACACACAAACACACAAACACATATGGACACCAAAATATGATTTACACTTTTTTTTAGAACAAGACATTCTTTATTGAGAGATCACAACCTCATTGAAAACTTCAAAAATATTTCATTCACTTTTGCATTAACAGGCCATGGGTAGTTCTTGGTATTTACTAAAGTGGTTATCAATAAGTGTTTGTTCTTTAAAATAAAATAGTTACCGTTTCAAAATTCCAATCCAAACATAAAATATTTAAGGCCATGGGGTAAAATAAGGTCTTTCAAAATAGCTTTTCAGCAGTGATTTTATCAAAATTTGAATCTCTTGATTTCACAATGCCCTTTCATGTTGAGGTTTAAATAAATTTACACATGTAAATAATTTTTATAAAGAAATTAGTATGAAACGACATGTGATAGATATTGAAAGAAAATTACTTTTTCTTATTTCTTCTCTATTTTGGATTATATAACCGGAAATTTACATGAAAACTCTAAAATATGAGGATTTTTTTGCAGTGAAAGAGAAGAAGCTTAATCATAGAATGTGTAGTTTGTGAAGTAACCGGTAGAAAATAACATCAACCTATGGAAACATAATAGGCTCATTTTCTAATAATCTCAGTGTGGTTATTCAGTGAATCAAGTTAAAAAGCACCATTAATCTCACAAAATAGATATTTCAATCTAGCTTTAGCTGTGGTAGTATTGTAAGCAAAACAAATAGGAAACAATTAAAGAACATTTATATGTTAACTGATCATCTTGAATGACTTTTTCAAAGTCAGTTTAATTGACTATTGCGGTGCTGAAAGGGAGTAATTAAAATAAAGAGTTAGAATTGCAAATCTTTAATTATCTTCTGATAATAATGAGCAGTCTTGTGTAATCTTGAGTAGGTAACATTTTATTTAGATTGATTTCCTTTAAACAATCTTCACCAAGTCTACCTTTAAAATGTACTGAAGCAGCTTTTCTTTTTTTCTCAAAGGCACACTATGCAGAATTCATTTATTAAGGCAAGATTTTAACCTCTAAAGCCCTATGATTAAAAATACTAATAATTATATAAATGTGTGAAGTTTCTTCACATGTGATATACCATACACATTACTTGGACAATTTTCTTCCTTTGATTACATAAAATAAAAACTTTAAAATTTTTAAATTGTTTTAATTTAATATGCACAAGATGTTTTGATATATTAATACCTATAAGTAGTAAGTGATTACTACAACCAAATTAACATATGCATTATTTCACAGTTGTCCTTCTGTTTCTTGCTTTTCTTTTTTATTTTTTTGATGAACATAACTGAAATATACTTTATTAGGAAATATTCCTTATACTTCTCACGATGAACACTTAGCTTGCTTCCATATCTTGCCTATTGTGAATAATGCTACAATAAGCATAGGAGTACAGATATCTTTACCAGGTAATGATTTTATTTCCTTCGGATATAAGCAAAGAGAAATTACTGGAAATTTCCATAGTGTCTGCACCGATTTACATTTTCACACACCAGGCACAAGAGTTCCTTCTTTTTCACATCCTCGCCAACACTCTCTTGCTTTTTTGATAATATCCATCCTAACAGGTGTGAAGGGATATCTTCTTGTGATTTTGATTTGTATTTTCCTGATGATTAGTGATGTTGAGCATCTGTTCCCTTAACTATGGGCTATTTATGTATTTCGGGGGTCCTATGTCTATTTGAGTCCTCAGCCTATTTTTTACTTGGGTCATTAAAATACGTTGACTATTAAATTGTGGGAGTTCCTTATAGACTTTAGATATTAATCCCTTATCTTACATGTAGTTCACAAATATTTATTTCCCAATCCATAGGCTGCCTTTCTAGTTTTGCTGATTGGTTCCTGTGCTGTGAAGAGCATTTTAATTTTATATATTCCAACTTGTTTATTTTTGTGTTTGTGATTTATCATTTTGGTGTTATGTCAAAAAAATAATTACCAAGTTGAATGTCAAGGAGCTTTTCCTCTATGTTTTCTTTTGGAGCTTTATGGTTTCAGATTTTACATTTAGGTCTTTAATACATTAGTTAGTGTTTGAATATAGTGTAATGTAACAGCCTAATTTCATTAATTTGCATGTGGATATTCAGTTTTCCATACACCATTTATTGAAGAGACTATCCTTTTCCCACTGTGCATTCTTGAAGCACTTGTCAAAAATAAATGCATATGCTTAGATTTGTTTTTTGGTTTTTCTCTATTCCACTGAACTGTGTATCTGTTCTTATGCCAGCGTCATACTGTCTGAATTACCATAACTTTGAGGTAGATTTTGAAATCAGGTAATAGGGTGTCTCCAGCTTTGTTTATTTTGCTCAAGAATGTTTTGGCTGCTCAGGGTCTTTTGTGTTTTCATTAAAAGTTTAGGTTTTTTTCCATTTCTATGAAAAATGTCATTGAAATTTTGATAGTGATTGTGTTGAATCTGCAGATTGCCTTAGGGAGTATAGATATTTGAACAAGATTGGTTCTTCCAATTCATGAATGTGGACTATCTTTCCATTTATTTGTGTTTAATTTCTTTCATCAGTGTCAGTGTATAGATCTTTCACCTCTTTGGTTAAAATGTATTCTGAAGTATTTTATTTTATTTTGTAGCTATTGTCAATAAGATTGTTATTATTGATTTCTTTTTTGAATAGTCCATAGTTGGAGTATTCTACTGATTTCTGTGTGTTGATATTGTATCCTGAAATTTTACTAAATTTATTTATTAGTTCTACTGTTTTTGGTGGGATGTTTAGGGTTTCTATATGTAAAATCATGTCATGTCTCTGCAAACAGAGACAATTCCACTTCTTCCTTTTCAAAGTGGATGCCTTCTATTTATTTCTGTCGCATAACTATTCTGGATAGGACTTCCCGTACTATGATGAATAGAAGTTGTGAGACTGGATATGGTTGTTCTGTTCTTGAACAGAACTTGAAAGAAATCAGGCACATTCCTCAGCCCCGAGCTCAACACAAAGCACATTCCTCAGCCCCGGGCTCAACACAAACAAGCCCAGTACAAACACATCCCACCATATATCTCTCAATTTCCTGAGCCCAGTACAAACACATCCCACCATATATCTCTCAATTTCCTGAGCCCAGTACAAACACCACCTGGAAAAGTCCCCGATAAGGACACAGCCGTTTGTGGTTTTACTGAAAGCGCGGGAACCAATAGAAAACTGCTAAATGTATAACTTAAAATGTAAACCAATTGTAATGCTGTAACCAAAAGAATTCCTTTTGTTCCTCTGTAACCTTACTATCCTATTTACCTCGGGCTATAAAAAGCAAGCACTCGCATTGTTCGAGGCCCTCTTGTATGCTGTGGAAGGGAGGGACCAAGTTGGAACTTGCAGTAAAAGATCCTTGCCGCTTGGCTTTGACTCTGGACTCTGGTGGTCTTCTTTGGGGAACAAACGGTCTGGGCATAACAAACTTAGAAGAAAAGCTCTCAACTTTTCACCATTCAGTATAATGTTAGTTGTGGGATTTTGTTATGTTGAAGTATTTTCCTTCTCTTCCCCATTTGTTGACAGTTTTTAATTATGAAAGTATATTGAGTTTTCTAAAACACTTTCTCTGCATCCATGGTGGTGATCATATGCTTTATTTCCTCACTTAATTCTGTAAAAGCTTTCCTTGGATGGAATATTTTTATTACTAATTCAATTTATTTACTCATTATTGGTGTGTTCATTCTTTTATTTCTTCATGATGTGATACTGGCAGACTGTTACTAGATTTTTTTTTGTTTTATTTTGTCTAGATTATCTAATTTGTTGCCATATAATTGTTCATTGTTCCTTTTAATTCTTTGTATTTCTGTGATATCATTTGTAATATGTCTTCTTTCATTTCCGATTTTATTTGAATCTTTTCTCTTTTTCTCTTAGTCTAGCTAAATGTTTGTTTATTTTGTTTATCTTTCAAAAATAACAATTATTTTATTAATCTTTTCTATTGTCTATTGTTTTCTAGTCTATTTCTAGTATGGAAATGCACTTCTTAGGAACAGTTTTTTGCTGTCTAGTAAAAGAAAACATCTAGAAAAATTTAGATTATTAGATACAGAATTAATGCCAAATTGTATAACTTGTCAACAATATTCTGACATCAAATATCATTCTGTCTTATGTATCATGTGTAAACACAAAACCTAGCAACATAAGCAGTTACTATTTTCTTAAGTTATTCTAATTTACGAGTGGTCAATAATTATAACATGATGAACTTAGACATCCCCTTATTTATAAGCATTAGAAAATAACAATTTGACAAGGCAGAAATCTTATGGAAATAATTCTTAGTTCAGATTACAGGCATACAATATAACTAAGGAAAGAAAAACAAAAATTTGTGAGTCATTATTATGGAAGATATTCAGCTAAACAATAATAATAAAGAGGTTATTGCATATTATCTTCTGCAAAGGTATTTTATATTGAGTAGCTTTTGTTAAGTATGAAATAATGAAAACCTACAATTTATATGCAGAACTGACAAAATAGAAGGTGATATGGCTGCAGCAAATAAATATAAACATTTTTATTTGCTCTGCAAAATAAAATACCAAAGAAAAGCCTGAGGATAATGTGTTTTGATATTTAGAGTATAGTTTTCAGCTCTGTACATTAATTCTAGAGAAATGATGATAGACAATCTAGATAATTCTGCTTTTTTTAAAAAATAAAGACCATTATAATACATGTTAAGTCTTCACTAGATCGGCAACTGTATTAGAGCAAATAGTTAAGAAGTTTTGTAAGCTATTGCTTTGCAACATCCAAACAAAATTGTTTTATCTCAGAAATGATGTTTTTGGCAAATAAATCATAATAGCCCTATTTCAGTAAACTATGTAAAATAAATAACTTAAAGTTTAAAAATATTTGAAATAGCTAATAAGTTTGCCTATTAATAGATTATCCTGTTCATAGCACATACAAGACAGAGTTCTAAATTATCAGTATTACTAGATTACAATAAATAAAATTTTGCTAATTATTTCAATTATATACCATTTGAAAAGTTAAGATATGTGTTTAGTTCTTTCATCATATTAAAAAATCATGGCTTCATCTATTTAATGAACACATAAATATAATTTCATCTTTCATCATATTTAGAATATTTGTATTATAAAAATTGTACTTAAAATTGATTGTATAATATTTGATGAACACAATTATATGTAAAATTAAAAACATTAAATCCAATACTTAAGACCTACATTGTCTAATTAAAAGTTAAAATTGAAATGAGATAACTCTACATACCAATTAGAATGACTTAAGTTAAAAAGAATGACCATATCAAGTGTTGCCAAAGATGTGGATAAACTGGGACTCTCACATACCACCAAGAGAAGTCAAATGATATAATCACTTTGGTTAACAGTTTAGCGGTTTCTTAAAACATTAAACATATACCTACAATATGGTACAGCCATTTATCTCAGTGGTATTTATACAAACAATAAATGCATACGCCCACATAAGGCTTGTACATGAATGTTCATAGCAGTTTTGTTTAGTTCCAAACTGCAAATTACTCCAATGTCCATTGACAGATGAATGGACAAACTGTGGCATATCCATATAATTGAATTCAAGTCAGCAATAAAAATTAACTATTAATGAACTATTTATACATGTTACAATGTAGATTGATTTTAAAATTATTTTTTGAATGAAAGTAATCAGAAAAAAACACACAGGTTGGGAACAGTGCCTCACACCTATAATTCCAGCACTATGAGAGGCCAACATGGACAGATTGCTGGGGGGGCTCACGAGTTCAAGACCAACCTGGGCAACATAGTGAAACACCTTCTCTTAAAAAAAAAAAAAAAAATAGCAGGGCCTGATGGTGTTTGACTAGTCCCAGATATTCTCGAGGCTGACATGGGAGGAACATTGAGCCCAACAGGTTGAGGGTAGAGTGAGTCATGATGGTGCCACTGTACTGCAAACTGGATGACACATATATGGTACATGTTTTTATTTGTTAAAAATTCTAATGAATACAAATTAATCTACAGCAATAGAAAGCATATCTACAGTTTCCTGGAGATGTGGGTTGGAAAGAGCTGGGTAAGGAAGGGCTAATTAAAAAGGGGAACAAGAAATCCTTCGGGTAGATGACCATTTTCTTACTTGACATGATGGTTTCATGGGTAGATATGTATGTCAAGACCTATTAAATTATAAACTCTAAATAGGTACAGTTTACTCTATGTTAATTACATCTGTTAAAAATCTGTTTTTGTTTTCTGGCAATATGCTTGCTTTTTATTGCTTTTTATTTCTGTATATATCAATGCTGTTTCCTTGTCATACTTACTTTTTTTTAAATTGAAGGCCAAGAAGAGTGTGCTGACAGATTTTTTTTTTCAGTCTTTCATATGATTTTATTTTCTTCCTTCAACCATAATAATATGATATCCAAATTTCGTCTTAACCGGTAGGTCTGTAAACACAGGCTTATCCATCCCACTTACAGGCAAGGCAAATGCTGCTTCTTGAAATGGTCCCACCATGGACCCTCTGGTCATCCAACCCAAGTCGCCCCCTTGCCTGGCTTTATCTTCACTATACTGTGAGGCCACTTCATTGAATCTCATCCCAGACTTTAACTTTTCCATGGCTTCCATTATTTTGCCATATTTTTCACATAGAATGTGTCTGACCTTTACTGCATTGCCACCACCTTTGGGACCTTGAGCCTTCTTGTCAGCACTGTCGCCCCCAGAGGCTGCTACCCCTTTCCCCGCTTTTCCAGAACCACTTTTTCCTTTGGGCGGCATCTTGGAAGCTTGTTGTTGAACTCTCCAGGTTTTTTTTTTCTTTTCTTTTCTTTTTTTTTTTTTTTTTTTTGAGACAGAGTCTCGCTGTGTCACCCAGGCTGGAGTGCAGCTGTTTGCAATCTGTTAAAAATCTCTTATTTTCCACATGAATTTTACCTATTGTAGTTGTCATAGAGTTTACATTTATAAAGGGATATTTTTCAAATTCTTTTTTATTCAATTGCTAATTCTGTAAATTAAATATATCTCAATATAACATTTGTTTTATTATGTTATAGTAGGTGGCTAAGATACGTTATAGTAAATGACTAAGATATCTTGCTATTCAGAGAGCACACTTTTCTAACAGGGTAATTTCCCTAATCAGAGAGATTTGTTATGGCATTATGGCTATAGCTATTCCTAGAACCCATGACCATAAATATATAGAATAATATTATCTCATGGCCATCCTCTACTGAGACTATTCCCATATTGCATATAGACTATGCTCATTCTAAGCAATGAGGTAAAAGGAATTTAAGGGATTATTGTGGGATCACTATATCTACTTTTAAGTTTTACAAAATAATTTCACCTTTATATCTGCAACAAATAGAGCTAGTAGTGTTTGTTGGAATCTAATCTCACAATAGCTTGAGTCTCATATTTTTTTTGTACTGATAGTTCATTCATTTGCACTGTTGTGTAATATTTCATGTACACTATTCATCTTTTCTTTTCATTGTGAATGGAATTCATATTTCATGTAACTGACCCTTATACATAGTGCTACTTTAAAATCATTTTACCTGTATTTTAATGAACATATGAACACATTTCTGTTAGAAATGGAATTGCTCATGTTCAATTCCTTTCTTTTTAGAAAATACAAAAACTTTTGCTCATTCTCCTTGTGCCTCTATGTCTATAATTCTCTTTCGCACATTATTTATCTTCTCTTTCTTTCTCTGCCTCCTTGAAGATATATCTACTTGTAAGTTTTCCAGTTTACTCATTTCTTCCTTCTACATATTTAAGATATAAAATCCATTTATGGAAATCTAATTTAATTTATTAAAATTTAAACACCAACATTTCTATTTGAATATTTTAAAATCAATTTTCATTTTCTGGCAATATGCTTTTTTTTTTTACTTTTTATTTCTGTGTATATCAATGGTGTTTCCTTGTCATACTTAATTATTTTTTAATTGAAGGCCAAGAAGAGTGTGCTGAGAGCTTTTTTTTTTTTTTTTTTTTGAGACAGAGTCTCGCTCTGTTGCCCAGGCTGGAGTACAGTGGCGCGATCTCAGATCACTGTAAGCTCTGCCTCCCGGGTTCATGCCATTCTCCTGCCTCAGCCTCCCGACTAGCTGGGACTACAGGCACCCGCCATCATGCCTGGCTAATTTTTTTGTGTTTTTAGTAGAGACAGGGTTTCACCGTATTAGCTGGGATGGTCTAGATCTCCTGACCTCGTGATCTGCCCACCTCAGCCTCCCAAAGTGCTGGGATTACAGGCGTGAGCCACCACGCCCAGCCTGACAGATCATTTAAATGCTAAATAGTTTACTGGCAAATCATTTTGATCCATTGGATATGGTAGGGTGGACTTTATTAGTGATCTATTTGTCTTTAATTCTGTTTGTCTTTACCCTTAGGTCATAATTCTTATTTCTAGAGCTTATGTCTCAATTTGATAGTGTAGCCCTTTGATCTGAATACAAACTAGAATGATTTCAGAGACAATTCAACTTGTAACGCTCTGTAATGCAACCTGTTTTTCCTCAACACTGGACAATTGCTGAAACCATAGGTGTCTGGGTTATTTTAAATATTTTCTTATGAGTTATCTATTCATGTTTTTGCCCAGTTTTCCTATCCCGTTTTAATCTTCCTTCTCACTTTGTGATAGTTTTTTTTAAAATAAATTAGAGATATTAACAATTTATTAGTGATATAGGTTACAAGTACTTTATTTCTGTCCCGTCTTTCAGTTCTATTTGACTTTGCAGTATTTCGTTTGTACAATGCAGAATTTTTTTTCAATGTTATACTGTTAATCAACCTTTTAATTATCTCTGTGTTTTTACTTTCTTTACTATCTTTTGCAATAAAAACAATCCTTCGTGTTGTAATATAGTCCAACTTACCAGAAAATTATGTGGTTAATTATGTGTTCCATTTAAAGACTGTAGCTTACCCCATGAAATTGTTTTATGCATTCCTGTAGCATCATCACACTTTTACTTTTACTTTCACATTTACATCTTCAATCCATTGTCAAAGAACACCAGAGCCAGGCAATAGCTAAAAGCAGTAACAGTAGATTTGACTCAGAAAATACTGTAATAGTTTAAGGCAGTATGAAACTGAGCTCAATTCTGAATGCAATAAGGAGAATCTGGAATTTATAGTCAAGGAGTATGGTGAGGAGATTGTTGGATGAAAAATTGCTGAGAGGTGACCTCAGTGTTAGGGGGATTCTTGCTAAACTGACTAAACAGGACTCTCATTGAAGGCAGGACAAGGTAATCAGATATCAAAGGAGTAATTTGTTCTGATACTGAGTGCTCACATATCAAGAATGAAGAGGTTGACTTAGCAGAATTCTTTGCTAAGACTTGGACAGGCATAGAAAAGGAAGGACAAAGAATATGTTTAGGCTGTTTCTTCAGAAGAACCTTACTGAAGTTTAGTCAACTATAGAAAGCCTTTGTTGCCATTTGAAATATTTTTCTGTATGATGCATATTAAAGATCAAAATTTACTTTTTTCCCCAAAGGATATCCACTTTCCCAGAATCATTTATTTAAAGGACTATTTTTTTTTTTTTAATGCACTGAATGTCACCTTTGTCACAAATCAAATTACTCTGCCCGTTGGACTATTTCTGGACATTGTTTTCAATTTCATTTTTCTATTTTTTCTAATGGTTCAATAATTGTATCTTTAAATTAAGTGTTAATATAGTTAGTGAAAATCTTCTGGAGTTCATTTTTTAAGGGTTGCTTAGCTTTTCTTTCTGCTTTGCATTTTAATATAAATTTTAAAATATGCTGAAAAATTTTGACCTGAAACTCACTTATAATTTGTGTTGGAATTACCCTGAATTCTTAGATAAATTAGAGAAAATATGTATATTGTCTCTTTTTTTTATTAATGGATAATGTACATTCTCTACTTAGATTTAAAAATTTATTTCAGTAATTAATTGCAATTTTCAGTGTTAAAAATGTTTCGTTATATTTTGCCCAGTATGTTTTGTCTTTGATGGCTTCATAGATTGTAGAATTATTTAAATTTTATATTAATTTATTTGTATTATATCAAAATTTTATTGATTTTTTTCAATGTCTCAAAATTAAATAATAGTTACTGGAAGATTTCAAATTTTCCTATTTCCACAAAAATAAAATCTGCAAATAATGTAATTTTTCATTTATTTTTTCATCCTTTTTATCTTTTATTTCCTTCACTTGACTTGTTGTACCTGTATGGAAACCAAGTATAATATTGAAAAGAAAAACAACCTTTTCTTAGTGCAAAATTTAGAAGGAAACTCCTAAGTGCCTCTCCATTTTATAGTAACGGATTACACAATGTCCAACCACATTAAACTTTGAACCATGTTTCTGACTATCTCCTTTTCTCTGTAGTTTCAGTCTAGAGTTGGCCAAAATAATAATTTATGTGAGATTAGCAGAGTAGAAGTGAAGCAGCAGCCATTATATTCGAAATGTTGTCATGGTTAAATGTGATAACATAAAGACCCAAAGATGTTTGAAGTTCCAGCTTGTCATCTGTCCTCGGTTCTGCACCTAGCTCCTCTTTCTAACAGCTTTATCTGTTGACCAATACGAGGACCAAAAAGAGTCTTAAGCTCATCATCAAACAACATGTTGTGGCCTCACAGTAGTAAAACTTTTGTATACACTTTTCAACAGTTCCCTCTCTATGGCCCTTTGGTGTCTGGATGTATTTGACTTCTCAGATGGATTATTTGTTGACCTCTCACTCTCTAATCTTCCAAATCCCTCTTTTAGTTATCCACTCCTCGCCTTTCTCCATGATTGTTTCAAGTCTAGTTCCTTGTAGTAAACTATCTGTTCATAAATCATAGTGGTTTTGCCTCCTTGATTGAATTTTGGTTGATACGGTTATTCCTTTCAGGAGTGAGGTACTGGTGTTACACAAATCTAAAATATGTCCATTAACTTTGGGACCATGCAGTGTTTGCAAGCTGGAAGCATAGCAAATATACTATGAATGGAAGCTGAAATTATGAGTGAAGTATAGGAGGCTGACAAATAAATTGCTATTGGAGGCTGGAGAAAAGATGCCATATAATATAAAATTTTGAAGTCTACGTTACCTTGTGGAAGATTGAATATGTACCCAATAAATTTGTTAATGTTGCTAAGGAGATTCTCAGACTGAGTGTTGAAAAGTCATTTACTTATTTTTTGCCACCTGTAGTAAGGTATACACAGAAAGAGTAAATTAAAAAGCAAATATTTCTGTTTCTAAATAGATTTTAGAGGAACTATAGAAGACACATGGATTATGTCCATCTAGCCAAATAATTTCAAAGTTAAAAATGACCTCAGGACAACAATAAAATCTAGGGCATTGTCAGTACCTCACATAACATAGTGGTGAAAATTAAATATATAATATACATGTATAAATATATAAGTTAAATATATATTCATGGCAACATGTTCTCTGGCCAAGACTGTAGAGAAGCAGACAACATAAGACACTGTCGCTAAGAATGCAAATTGATCAAAGACTTCTGGAAGTAAATTTGACATTATCTTACAAAATTACATTTTTACTTAATTTTGACTGAGGTGTCCGATATCTACGTAGTATCTGGAATGTTTTTCAGCAATATGAACATATATCTATCCCAGTTATTCATTACAGCATTGTACTATTGCAAAAATATTTGAAACAACACAAATACTCATACATGGATGAGTAGTCAAATAAAGTATGATAGAGACATACAATAGAATTCTTTGCAACTATAAAACACAATGAAAATGACCCCTACAAACTAACACGAAGTAAAACCCATAATATATGTTTCAGTGCAAAAAGGAAAAAGCAAATAGAAGAGTACCAAAAGTGTGTTCCCTTTCATAAAAGAAAAAGGAAATAGGAGCAACTGCATATATTTACTCCTTTAGGAAAATGAACAAAAAAGCAAACAAACACATTAGAAGGAATTAGCAAAAGCTAATGAGTTTGCCTATCTGCCGGGTGTGGGTGAGAATAAGTAAAGGTAAATAGTGAAGAAAGCATTAGGGAGGAGAGATGCTCCTCTGCATAAACCTTTGTATAAAACCCTGACTTTTGGATCCATACTGATTCCTCACATACTGAAAAATATATAAATAATTAAAAATTATCAAAATGTGAATAAAACTCAAAATAGAGCTCAGGGAGTAATTAATAGAACTTACTGTATTACAAGTAAGAACCATAGTTACACTTTAGCATAAGGCTAATGTATAGAATAATATTAATTGATTAAAATTAAAATATTGTTGATTATATATTGGGATGCACTGTGGATAGAATCAATCATTGCAAAACATAGACATCAAACCATCAGTTGTACAATTTTTTAGTGTATATACAATTTTTACTTGTCAATTATACCTCAATAAAACTGGAGAAAAATCATTCAACAAGTATGAATTGATTAGCAAAACATGTATTTTGAATGAAAACTAAAATGCCATCACTTAAATATTTTTGACTCCATCTCAGCAGTACTTATCACAATACTTGAGTTTTTAAAGGATAAGTATAAGAAAAAATAATTAATTCATTATAAGAAAAAAGAATTAAAATTTAAAACAATGTTTTATTGTCTCAAATTAAAAATAATTTATAACACTAAAGAGAAGTTCTCTCGGCTGTTACAACACTGGAAACTCTAGTAGGATTACCAAGTTCAAACTAGAGGCAGTGGCTTTAGTAAACAAGGCATTTATAAAGATTGCAATTACCTGTTACAACCAGTAGGTAGCCAAATGGACAGATTTATTGAACCACCTGAGACCTTGCTGGAGAAGAGATAAAACTATGAAATCAGGGATTTTACTACATAGAGATCTAGCTCATCAATTTTTTAATAAAAAATCTCTCTCTTTCTTTTTTTTTTTTTTTTTTTTTTTTGAGGCAGGGTCTCATTTTGTTGCCCTAGCTGAAGTGCCAGCCTTGACTTTCCAGACTCAAGTGACTCTCCTACCTCAGCCTCCTTACAGGTGTGCACAACTAGACCAGATTAATTTTTAAAAAATGTTTATTAGAGACAGAGTCTCACTTTGTTGCCCAGACTAGTAGTGTTCTCTTTCACTGTCTAGACTTTATTATTTAATTTAAATATGATAGTCCAAAATTTTTATTTATATATATATATATATATATATTCATAGTCAGATCACATCTCTCCTCTTACAGAAACCATTGCTTGAAGGAAGACAGTACTATGCTACTCAGGAATAATGATGGACAAATCATATGGGTACATTGGAATTGAACATTCCCAACTTGTTTCTCTCTGACTAAACAGATCCAAGTTTCTAACTCAGATTTTTATTTCTCTCTTTTTTAACCTTTGCCTCAGGATATGACTAAACACAATACAAACTGGCTTTTCTTCCCACAAAAACGTTCTAATGTGGAGTCAGTAAAACTAACGATTTTCGTCGTTGGCTCATTTGCTATTTTGAATGTTAGTGAAGGGAATGAAAGAATATTAGGATTTGAATTCCAAATTGAAAATTTACATGAAGTTGCTTATATATCATGCATGGATATATCATGCATGGATATAAGTTAGTTTTCCAAGAATCCAAACAATGCAAAATGTAATGTAATGTAATATTATTTTTTGAAATTTTACTGTATCTAAATTGTAAAACCATTGTAATTCTCAGTCAATTCACTCAAAAGCACTTTATGTCCTCTCTGGCCTGAGCATTGGGTCTTCCCTATTTGTATGTAGTATCATATATACTGTGTTTTGAATAAAATGTACTGATGTTGTTTAAATGCTGACTATTTTCTCATTGTATTATTTCCTTTATTATGGATCCTTTGAGAATTAAATTTAGCATTTTGATTTATTATTGTACAACAACTTTGATTCTTTTTTTCAGTGAGTCTTATTGAAAATAATTACCTGCATAAATTATAAACCTTCTTTTACTTGTTTGTTAATATCTTATACAATTTTTTAATTTAAATTCTTGAGTTACTCTTTTTTAGGCAACTAATCTTCAAACCAAAAAATGAAGCATTCACCAGAACATATGCCTTGAAGTAACTATTTGCCCTCTTATATCCAGGAAACCATTTGCCCCTGTTTGTCCAAGCAGATGAACCAGTTTCAATCCAACAGTCTTTAGTTCTACAGCCCATCTCCCTAGATGGCATCATCAATAAACAAAAATCAGTCATTATCCTCCAAAGCCTTCAGCTATAGAACTTTTGACTTGTTCCCTTTATCATTAATGCATGACTTTAAATATTTTGAGGACAGAGACCCTTTCTCTTTGTTTATTTTATTCGAAGTGTCTAGAGTGTTCCAGATACATGATAAATAGTAACACAAGATGTATGAAATGCCTGCAAATAATTACAATTATATATGTCAAAATTTAGTTACTATATTTAAAATATAGAAAATAAGATCTTGGCTAACATGGTGAAACTTTGTCTCTACTAAAAAAATTAGCCAGGTACGGTGGTGTGTGCCTGTAGTTCCAGCTACTCAGGAGGCTGAGGCAGGAGAATCACTTGAACTCGGGAGGTGGAGGTTGCAGTGAGCCAAGACCAGGCCATTGCACTCCAGCCTGGGACACAGAGAGAGACTCCATCTCAATAATAATAATAATAAATTTAAAAGATAAATAGAAAATAAACTATTCTAATTATTATTAGTTAAATAATTTTGAATAATTTCTGCCACAAAGTTTTTCTAATAATGGAAGAAAAAAAACATAAGCATCAAATGATTTGAGACATGCTTATAATTGTATCTATGCAGCTGAGAATGTTCTCCTTAATGAATTACACAATTTTGTTTAATTTTCCTCTTATCCAGGAATAAGAGGATTTTTTTTTTTGAAAAGGAGTCTTACTTGTCGCCCAGGCTGGAGTGCAGTGGCCGGATCTTGGCTCACTGCAAGCTCCGCCTCCCGGGTTTACGCCATTCTCCTGCCTCAGCCTCCCGAGTAGCTGGGACTACAGACGCCCGCCACCTCGCCCGGCTATTTTTTTGTATTTTTTACTAGAGACGGGGTTTCACCGGGTTAGCCAGGATGGTCTTGATCTCCTGACCTCGTGATCCGCCCGTCTCGGCCTCCCAAAGTGCTGGGATTACAGGCTCGAGCCACCGCGCCCGGCCAGAATAAGAGGATTTTTAAAGGCACTTTATATATCTTTAATTACTACTAATTGTATACCTTGAACATTCTAGACTCTTGAGTTATATATACTATTTCTGCTCTACCAAAACATTCCAACACATTTTTTTTTTTTCTTTTCACACAGGGCCTTGCTCTGTCACTGAGACTGGAGTGCAGTGGCCTGATCTCAGCTCACCACAACTTACACCTCCCAAGTTCCAGCAATTCTTGTTCCTCAGCCTCTGGAGTAGCTGGTATTATAGGCATGCAACCACATGAAGCTAATTTTTGTACTTTTAGCAGATACGGGGTTTCATCATTTTGACCAGGCTGGTCTTGAACTCCTGACCTAAAAGATCCACATGCCTTGGCCTCCCAAAGTGCTGGGATTACAGGCATGAGTCTCCGCACCTGATTCCAACACAGATTTTTCAGGGTCCCCCAAGGATAATTCCTTTAAAGCACAAACTATTTTATATCTGTTGATTAAAATTCTTTTATGGATTGCTCCATTTTTCAGAATAAAGTGCTGTATTTTAATTTTATTTTCAGAACAAGCAAGATTCTTATTGTAATTGCACATGTTTAGGCTTTACTCTCGTCTTGCTACTCACCTCAATATGCCGGTGTGTTCTGGTCAATCTGGAAATTCCCTCACACCTTTTCATACTGTATTGCCCTCTACTTGTAATACACTCCTGTTGATGTACACCCTCCTCTTGTACTATGCATAACTCTTTTATAAGTCTCCTACTTTATGTCACAGAATATTTTACTTTCCTAGGCTTCCTTCACATCATAATCTTATGGTTATTATAGGATTTATCAAATTGAATTGAATTTATGTTTCTTTTTATGTGTCCACTGTAATATAGTGAATGGAAGAAATTGAATACATATTCCTATTTTTACTTTTGTTCATTTCTGTGTTTCTACTCCTAGGACATGTCAATTAGATTAAATTTACCATGTACTTACTAACATACTTAAGCATTACGATAGATTTTGACTTTGCCTTACAATTCACATTTTTTGAAATTGTCCCACGCTCAAATGAATTTCATAATTCTCTCAACAATTCTTACATTTACGTACTACTCATTCTAGGCTTCAATAGATCAGCATGAATTTCAGATAAAATACATGTAATATGATTATTTTTTCCAATGCATAAGTTAATTGAATCTTGCAGTCACTTTTGGAAAAGGAAAAAAATAAGTTGGGTGAATAAAAGTATGTTATTTGAATATTAATAAGCAGAAATACCTTTCTCTTTTAGTCTCTTTTCTGTATAAGATTTTATTGCATTAAATATTAAAAATCATTGTTACAGTCAAAATTTAAATATGAATCAATTGTGTCTTAAAAAAAGTTTATAACACACATATTCAACAGGTGTTTTTACATAAAACTCTTCCTGTAAAGTATTGATTAATTGCAACTATGCTTTTAGATTTTTTACAATATTATACACTATAAATTCAAGCACTCCTAACTGGTTTTAAGGTATAAGATGGTCATTCAATTTAAAATGTCGTATCTAAAGTTTTCATTATCCTTGTAGTAGCAGAAGTTTTGTTTCTGCTCCATGCCAATTCTTTAGAAATATGTCAATTGAATTTATCACAGTAGATCACAAAGCATAATCTTCTCAATTATTGTCTCTATTTCTGAGGCTAAGGTCACGGTGTTTCATGTCTCATTTATCCTCTTGTTGAATATTTGTTTCAGGTGGTTTATATTCATGTCTCATGTATTGCTAATCAATTCTCATATTTATTTTTGACACTGAAGTTATGGACATTAATCTTGTCATGGTAATGCTTTGTCTCCATTTTTTAACACACAAAAAAGACATACAAAATGTATTTTAATGTGTGTAGCATGAGGAAATCACAGCAGAATGATTATTCAATAACCCAACGGGAAACAGAAGCTTATATACCACCTTTCATAGGGAAGAGGGAGATGGGAATGGAGGAAATCTTTTGAGGGCCAGCAAATGATTATTAGGATAAGTGAAGAGACAGAAATTAACTTGTAAATGATTCTTACTGGAATTTGAATGAGAGACAGGCATTGTTTTGTTTAAAGGTACTTCCAGGTGTGGTTGCGTTCGTCAGTATACTTTGTTTCTTTTTTGAGACAGAGTCTCACTCTGTCATCCAGGCTGGAGTGCAACGTCACAATCATGTCTCACTCCAGCCTCTACCTCCACACTCAAGCAATCCTCCTGCCTCAGCCTCCTGAGTACCTGGGACTGCAGCTACACACCATCATGCCCCATTAATTTTTGTTTTTGTTTTATTTTGTTTTGTAGAAACCAAGTTTCATCGTGTTGCCCAGGCTAGTCTGAAACTCCTGGACTCAAGTGATCTGCTCAACACAATCCTCCCAAAGTGCTGAGATTTTCAGGGGTGTTTGAACCAGAGCAACTTTTTTTTTTTTTTTTTTTTTTTTGAGACGGAGTCTCGCTCTGCCGCCCAGGCTGGAATGCAGTGGCCGGATCTCAGCTCACTGCAGGCTCCGCCTCCCGGGTTCACGCCATTCTCCTGCCTCAGTCTCCCGAGTAGCTGGGACTACAGGCGCCCGCCACCTCGCCCGGCTAGTTTTCTGTATTTTTTAGTAGAGACGGGGTTTCACCGTGTCGGCCAGGATGGTCTCGATCTCCTGACCTCGTGATCCGCCCGTCTCGGCCTCCCAAAGTGCTAGGATTACAGGCTTGAGCCACCGCGCCCGGCCAGAACCAGAGCAACTTTTCTTGAATAGGGAATGGATAAAATAATGGATAAAATGAGACCTACTGGGCTGCATTCCTAGCAGGTTAGGCATTGCTAGTCACATTATAAGATAGGAGGTCAGCACAAGGTATGGTCATAAAGATCCTGTTGATAAAACAGAATGCACTAAAGAAGCTGATCAAAACCCACCAAAACCAAGATGGTGATAGTGGTGATGAAAGTGACCTCTGCTCATCCTCACTGCTCATTATTTGCTAGTTATAATATGTTAATATGCTAAAAGACAGTGCCACCAGTGACATGACAGTTTACAAACGGCCTGGCAATGTCCAGAAGTTATGCTATATAGTCTAAAGTGTGGAAGAATCCTCAATTCTGGGAATTGCCCACAACTTTTTCAGAAAACTCATAAACAATGTGTAGCACTTGTTTAGCACATAATTAAGAAATAACCATTAAAAATAGCCAACTAGCAGCCTTCATTGCTGCTCTATGTAGTAGCCATTCTTTGGGTTTTTTTATTTTATAAACTTGCCCTCACTATATTCTTTGGACTGGGCCCAATTTC
Source organism: Papio anubis (assembly GCF_008728515.1). Classification (NCBI taxonomy): domain Eukaryota; kingdom Metazoa; phylum Chordata; class Mammalia; order Primates; family Cercopithecidae; genus Papio; species Papio anubis. Next base: position 103,864,795 of record NC_044976.1, on the reverse strand, counting down.
TTTCTTGTGCCAAATCCAAGATCCCTCTCTTGGGATCTGGATCTGGACCCCTTTTGGGTAATAGGCTTACAGGCATGAGCCACCATGCCTGGCCCCTCAGTCTTTTTTCTGTGATAGACAATGAGATTTGAGGGAGGTGATAAAAGGTAATTGTGTTGTTTTTGAAAAGAAGTTTCCATAGTCAGATTAGCAAATGCCAGAGTGATTTCCCCCTCTGTGTGATTGCCTCCCTGGCCACAAGTGAAGGTTAGAGGGACCTTGAGTGTTAGGCAGCTTTTAAAATCTCTAATCATATCAAAGACCCAGTCTTTGTGGTGTTGTTTTCTGAGCCCCAACATTTTTCCTTTCTAAAACTTTCCTAGAAATTTCACTTGTGAAAGTTTGACCCAAGTTGACAGACAAAATAGCTAACTGTGGTGCTCAAACTTAAAAAATAACCAAGCATCCATGGCTGGGTGAGAGAGGGGTCATGCACTCTGTGTTCTCGAAAGAATGTTGTGAAAATGTCATTGAACTTCCTTTTCTACAATCAAATCAAACCAGTTCCTGCTGTTGGTGCCAAGATCAACTGTGACCTGGGCCTCCTCAACAATCCACTGGCCATTTGAAAGAAACGTCTGACATAGACTTCTCGTTTGGGTATGAAAACCATATAATCAGGGCTCAAAATTAATTGACCAATCAGAACTGAACAAGTTTGATTCTTCCATTTGCATAAATAGACCTGATTAAGAACCTGGGCAATAACTTTCCTTATTTAAGCCACACTGTACCTTTGTTCATCAGAGAGTAGACTTTCACTTATACTGAAGTTGTGCCTTTCCAATCTGCAGATTGTTTTGTTTTTATTTTTTAATAGAAAATCAGCTTCTCCTTGTTCCTTTGCAGATTTCAATTATCTTTTTTAATACATTAAAAGCTGAAATCGTGTCTGTGGGGAGAAAAATGAAGTAAATATCTGAATGACAAAGGATGTGATTAAATGCCTCTCCCATTTCTGGGAATAAGCCAGTCCAATTAAGCAATTGTGTCTCATCAGGAAATAAAATGGCAGATAAGATCTCAAAAGTAGGACCCTAAATATAACCCAGAAAAACAGATTTTTAATAAAAAGCATCTCTGTGGAAATAGAAGAAAAACAAAGGCTAACGTTTGGAGTAGTGTATAAATCGGTTTTTGGGGGAGTCTTTGAGGCAACCTCACTTAGAGTGAGCAGGAAGGGGTAATCTGACAGACTTCTGGATTCTGGTTCAAATCAGGTATTCCATTGAACTTTCTAAGTAGTTCATACATCAACAGGCTCTTCATATAGAAGTTGCTATAGTGATTTATCTCAACATTTATATCAAGTTTTCCAGCTTCAGTTTGTAGAATCTTAAGAAAAGCACATTTTTAATTTCTAGTAATTTTAAATGAAAAGAGTGGGAAAAACAATTGGAGATGTGAGTCTGGAGAGTCAGTCATATATTTCAGGGAATTAAAAGTTTAAGATTCAATATAAATGATAAAAAAATCTCAAAAACAAATGGGCAGGGTCAGAATCTAATAACGGTCATACTACAGGTTTTCTTCATGAAATATTTTTTTTCTCTTCAATTCCCCATCTCTATTAAAGATAAATCGTGGTGAGAGCAATTTATTTGCAAAATGTATTTTAATCTTATTATACTTGGGTTTATTATTTGCATAAAATTCAGCAAAAATAGTGATTGGCCATATAGGTACTTTTCAAGTTGAATTTACTGAAGTTTTACATAAGAAATTTCAGATTTGATTTTTAAAATTCTCCTGATGCTTAGGAGCCAAGGCAAAGACTGTATCTATGATGCTTATATAAATTGGGTGAATTCCTCTCTTCTTGAGGCCCCTAAAATATCTTGAGGTCTGTGAGAAAGTGACATTGTTTACTTACTGCAAGGTCAGGAATCTGGTAAGGCAACCATATTAACAAGGTACCAGAGAAGTTTTTCCAAGTCTTTGTATTGGTTCCATGAAAGTCAAACTCAATTACTCAAAGCAATATGGTCATATCAGAAAATGTGTCATTTCAGTAAAAGCTACAGTAAAGTAACTCGTGATTTCAATTGTATCTTGCCACAAAAGTGTACAGATTCTTACTGAACTTATGCAAATAACTATATTGCTATAAAATAAGAACACTCATGAATAATTGCTCAATTCTGTGGGGATTATGTAGAGAGAAAGGTAAATGTTTCAATTATGTTCACAAAAGCATACTTTACCCAGCTGCTGTAAGCTATAAATAGCTTTTTAAGAAAAAGTTTTCTTTACTGAGATACAAATCAGCAATGTTTCAAATCAAAGTAAAATAAGAAATTATTTCAGTCCTCTACCAGTTCACTCTCATGTAATTAATATTTGTTCTGCTTGATGTTAGATGACCAAATTTATGAGTCCAGTTTTTACTCTCCATTGGAATTTTTGAAATTCTTACATAGTCTAATTGAATAATCCCAAAATCATCAACAGAGGTCTGTATTTCAGAGTAACTGTCAGTCTTTTTATCCTTTAAAGGAATTTCTTTGAAAATATAATATTTAGTATTATAGTTCATTGCAAAGATGCTTTAGATGAAGCTTAAAAAGAAAGCAATGAACTGTGGACGCAAGACCACAGAGAATGTGAGAATGGTCATGAGAATGGTCACAGCAAACGAGCTCATAAGAGTTTATAATAATGATATGATTGATAACAGAATTTGGTTAACTTCTGTGGCCTATAGCAATTGTACAGAACTTCCATAATTTTTATCTATGTCATATTTCTGAACATATCAGCTACTTAGGACTCTCATATAAATTTGTAACATATGTTAATACATTTTTACAAATATGACTTAAAAAGCATTTAAACATAATTCCTTTATTGAATATGCTTTCTGTATAATTTAGCATGTCAAATAAACCTAACATGTTTTTCCTGGACTTCCAAAGTCCCTTTTGGAAGCTCCAAAAGTTAGTTTGATGTCAGTAGATTTAGTTTACAATGTGAAATTTGATATTGGGCAGTATGTCAAATATGCTCAAGGTGTGAAACACTTGATCAAAATAAAATCATTATAAAATAATAGCGAAGGTAATAATGAAAATATTTCAAAAAAACATTACTCTTTGATAAGGAGGAGATTGTTTTCTAAATAAGTATAGAGCTAATAGGGGTAGCATTAGTAATAAAAAATCTGTATTTCCTTTTCTCCTTTTTATTTCTCTTACTTTTTATTTACAGTTTTACTCAAAAGTTAAACACAAAATCTTTACTATTGTGTCAGTATTACACAAAAATCTTGTTCAAAAGAGAAAATCAAATTCTAACTTTGCATTAGTGTATGTTAAGTTTCAATTTTAAAATCTGTATGATAAATGTATTAAATTTTAGTCAGTTTAACAACACAAAATTTTGAAATACTCTTTTCCTTTAACTTTCTGTACCTATTTAGTTCTATCTACATTATTTTTCTTTCTCTGAAATAACAATTTGAAACCTCTAATCTAGACAAAATTAATTTTCCTTTAACAAAGGCTAAAACTTTACATCCTTTGTATAATCTTCCTTATAAAAATATATCCTAACTTTTTAATATACCCTGTATACAAATTGTTTGTTTATATCTATTAGTTTTAGTTACATCTATTGATTGTAATTTTAACTCTATTTTAATCACAATTTTCAGTGAAAAATCTAGGAATTAATAAGTTTAATTGTTATGTACTAGATGCAGAGCCAAAATAGAGGAAAGAGCTTGAAGACAATGCCTGAAGAATCAACGTCTCCCAGCATGGTCCAGAGGCAGAGCTGGGCCAGGAGGATTGGTAAATGCTGAGCTTGGGACTGCCCTGTATCTCTTGGTGCAGGTATTATAAACACATGTATATCTGGAGGCCTTGTCATGGCCACATGTCTAGAAATCAGAATCTACAGGCTCAAAATAAGACATACGCTCAAAGATAAATCAATGAAGTATCAAAAATATCAGAGAAGGAACAGTTTTATGACAGAAGAACAGAGTAGGGATAATATAAATTTGTCTGACCAGTATACCTAAGCAAAAATGTCTAAAATTCTGAGGACATTTTTAACTTATTTTACCAACAATTTTAAAACTAACTTTATTTATCAAATATTACTAAAGTCACGTGAACTTGAAAAGCATTTGGGTTATTCAACTTATGAGTACTAACTTATTTATAAATTAATTTGGTATCACAAACACAAAATACAAACAAAACCATGTACACATGTATACATAGAAGGAAAGACAAACATAAATAGTATATAATTTTGATTTTATTTTATTTTTCCATGAGACAGGCAAAATTCAGAAATTTAAAAGGGTAGTTGGATTAAACTCTGTCTCTGTAAATGAAAAAAGTTAAGGTCTATCTGTCCCCCATGGCCAAAACCTTTATCAAGTTTCAGATAAAAGAGGGTAACAAATTTACATCTCAAAGCACAGAGAGAATATTTAAGCTATTTCAAGGATAAATTTGTGTGTTTTAGAGAAAGACTAAAAATTGATGTCAAGATAATTCAGAAATAATTGAGATTAAACACAGGATTTCATAAAGAGACCAATTTTTAGTTCCATAAGTAGTCTCCATTTAGTCTCCATTTTCAACTGGACCACTGATTTGGGGCAAAGCCCATCAATGAATAATTCCAACAAAGCATTTGTAGTTTCTAGGGCCTACTATTTATATATATGAAAAGCATGTGCAGCTGCAGGGCAGAGCACCTAGATCCACAGAAATAAATAATTTTTGCACTAACTCCTGTATTAACCAGAGTTGAAGCAAACACTCAAGAGAAATGTCATGGGACTGGGCTGTGCAATGCTTCCACAGTGCCCTTCTCTGTACGAACATTCTCCCAAGGCTGGGAACAATGCAATTTCAATCAGCCTGCTTTGTGATTATCCCATCAACCATAGAAGTCTCATACTTCAGTGGTGTGTTTTCTGATAGCCCCCATGTATCCAAACTGTGCTTTTGTTATCTAAATGCACAAAAAATGAACACCATCCTGTGGTAATAATCATTCACTACAACTACTGTCAGTCACCTCCAACACTGCACCTCCTCTCTCCAGTGACTCACGAACCATTACAAACCAACAGGTCAAATTCTTTCTCACAGTATGAAGTAATCCCTGGTAACCCCCCAAAGTCCAAGAAATCAAGGAACTCAGTGCAAAACAAAGCAGGCCTTTAGGCCTCAGGAGAACCTGCCGCTGAATCTCGGGGCTTCACGAGAAAGACAGAAACGTCCCCCAAAAGAGGATGTGTAACACCTTTGTTTTGTGTTCCTCAAAGGATTTCAGTGCTTCTAGAAGTCCCTTTTAGATTTCTTTATGAGGTATCAAAGGTAGCAAAAAAAGAAGGTGCAGTAGAAATAAATTGTAGAGTAAGTATTAGAGAAGCCAATTTGAAGAGATTTTAAACTTCCCAATAAAGTCAATGAGGTTTTACATTTTTCTCAACAAAAGTTATGCCAACAAGGAAGGAAACAACAAAGAAATGAACCATTGATGTTTAAAAAAGGGGTTCATTTGACAGAAAAAATTACTCAGGGAAGAAATAAAATCCAAAAGAGAAAAAGCAAATAGGTCTTTAAAAATATATTTAACTTAAATATCAGCTTTTAATTAAGCCAAATTTTGAACCTAAAGCTCATTAAAATAACTAACAAATAATCAAAAAATCTTCTCAAATAAAAACAGAAACCAATAAGCCTCTTTTTGACTTAACCAAAAATTCATAAATTGTCTTTAAAGAGGTATAGCAAAGCTGTCCTCGCAAAATTTAGGCCCACTCCCCAAAGACAACTAAGAGAAAAAGGAGACTTAGATTAACTTCTTAAGACTGGCAATAGTCAGTCAGTAGGCTAGCTGCAAATGAGATCCAACAAATGTTTTGTCAGGCCATCTTGTTTTTTGTTTGTTTGTTTGTTTGTTTTTTTAATGGAGTCCTCAAGCTTTTGGTTGTCTCTCTACACAAGCAGACACAATAACTTGCATTACCCTAAAAGGAAATAAGCCAAACCAAGTTCTCAGTTCACAAAACAGTATGACAAAAAAAAAAAAAAAAAATAGCTGTTCATGAAAGGGAAAAGGATCAATAACAAATAGATTTGCAAAATACTCAAGTCACACAAATATCAAACTAATTTTTATACACTTCCCCCACTCTTCCCAGAGTTAAAGGATTTATATCTTTAAAGGACTGGTTTCTTGACCAAAAATCAAACATAGGCTTCAGTAGTAAAACTGTGGAATCCTAACCACTATCTTCTTTGTAAATCATTCAGGGGTTACAAAGCAGGAAGTTCGAGATTTAGGTTTAAATCTGATTTCTTTTTTTCTCTTTCAAAAGTCTTGCCAAGTGAATTTCTAAGGCTATTTCCCTTTTGTATGTATTCATAGGAACCAATAAGATGGCTGTTTAGAATAAGAGCTCTTTAAACAATTTTCCTTATTAAAACACAATTTATTCCTTATGTAAGTGACCTGAGCCAATGAGACTTTTTCATACGAAGTCCTAAAGGTAACTTTCTAGATTCAGAATACAATGGACAAAAGGAGCATTTTTTTTAATGGGAACAAAAGATGCAGCCTCTCATCCCCCCAAAAAATTCACTTCCACAAGTAGATTAAGAAAGCAAAATACTCTTGTAGCCACAAATGGTTAAGAGTGGTGTTTACAAATAGAATGAGTTTTGCATTCCACAAAGGAATGCTGGCTCCCAGGCATAGAATCTAGGACACTGAATAGGTCCTCCTGGAATTTAGTTTTCCTAAGATCAACCAGGCAACAAGACGTAAGACAACAAAAGCCCTTTATGGAGAGAAATTACTAAGACAAATACCCCTGAGGGCTTTGCACATTTAAAACCGAGTGGGAGGCTTAAGATCTTATGTGTTTCAGAGTCTCCAATCTTTTCAGACTAGTCACCAGAAGTGACCAAAAATTATATCCCCCAGATAGTAAGTCCAAGAGTGTTTTTACTTGGTCACAAGTAAAGCTCTCCAGGACATGAACAAGACTAGAGAGGAACCTCGTCTAATTTTCATATTAGGGTCTATGGTATCCCTTTTTATGACAAAATGACACAGGAAGACAGTCACGAAGGAACAAACAAAGACTGTTTCTGGGAGGAAAAGGATCAGACATTATAAATATTTATACCACTGCACCTGAAGCTAGCCTGTGTAAATGATTTTCTCCCATTAATCAACATTTTAGAGAGGAAAAGAAGACAAGTAGAGATTATTTTTTTTTTTTTTTTTTTTTTTTTTTTTTTACCATTCACTCAACTAGATTCCACAGAAAGCGAGCAGGATCCTGACTGGTAAGAGATTCTTTCTCTTCTGTTAATTTGTCACGTCCTGGATTTCCTTAATTTTGACTTGCAGCAAACTGGAGCAGTTTTGATTATCCTGCTCACAGCACCAAAACTGCAGAGGTCAAAGAAAAACACTCCCTTTGCCCTTTGATAGTTTGCTGAAAATCAGCTAACACAAAGCAGATTAATAGAAGAAAAGTCATACAAAATTTAATTTAACATGAATAGCATGGGGGAGCCGCAGGAGAATGATTATCCCAGTGGTTTCCATTTTTAAAATGTATTTATTGCCTTCAGATATTGGCTTTATTTTCATTTATTCTTTCTTTTCTTCTCTTTTCTTTTTTTCTTTTAGCTTCCAGTTAGAAATTGTTTTTATTCAACCTGAAGATTTATTAAAATCCTCATAAAATTTAATTTAATATTTAACATTATTAACTGGATAACTACATCTGCTCTCTTTTTTATCAGGCCTAGATACTATGTATTTCAAATTTATGCAAATTCCTTATATCCAAACTTGTAGATATTGAAACATTTTTAAAAACTTTTCTAGGCCGGGCGCGGTGGCTCAAGCCTGTAATCCCTGCACTTTGGGAGGCCGAGACGGGCGGATCGCGAGGTCAGGATATCCAGACCATCCTGGCTAACACAGTGAAACCCCGTCTCTACTGAAAAATACAAAAAACTAGCCAGGCGAGGTGGCGGGCGCCTGTAGTCCCAACTACTGGGGTGGCTGAGGCAGGAGAATGGCGTAAACCCGGGAGGCGGAGCTTGCAGTGAGCTGAGATCAGGCCACTGCACTCCAGCCAGGGCGACAGAGCGAGACTCCATCTCAAAAAAAAAAAAAAAAATTCTATTTTTTTTTGAAATGGTGAAAAGACCAACAGTAATTAAAAGTAATTGAATTTTGCTTAATTTACTAGTTGCAATGCACAGAAAATATGCCAAATTTAGTAGCATTGTTTTGTGATATTTTGTCCACTTGAGATATTTTATAAGCATATAAAATATGGAAAATTTAGTAAAGCATTGTTTTGTGATATTTTCTCCCCTCAAGATATTTTATAAGCATTGTTTACTGTGAAATTTATTAAAATATTGCATACATACAAGAATGTGTAAAACTCATATTTGTAAAGCATATTAAGTTTTTATAAACTGAAAACGTCTGTTTGACAATCTGCTAGATCAGAAAACAGATTTTTACCAGAACTCCGAAAGCTCCCTTATAACCATTTTCTTCTGCAACAATTCTCTCCAAGGGTAATCACTATCCTGATTTCTAAATCCATATGGATTCATTTGTTTAGTTCTTAAACTTTGTCCCAATTGAACCAATGTGTTTGAATTCTTAAATTTAATGTTATGTTTCTGAGGGTAATATGATTTAATGATTACTAATAATATGATTTAATGACTACAAATAATTATTAAATGTCATTAGTCATTTGGTCTTTATGCCAGGAGTTTATGTGTCATTGAGATATCCTGAGGGAGTACAGGGAGTTGCAAAATGTTAATTAATTAAAAATCACTTATTTGTGTTGTGTGAAATATTGTAGTTTACTTGTGCTCCGTTAAATATATCTGTGCATTTTACAACAGTGTTATTTAAACTAATTATTACAAAATGTTTAGATAAATTTTAAAAAGTATACAAAGTCCATGCAAAAAAAAGTATTAAAGATAATATTGACCATGCAGTTCTTCCTTGATAATGTTACTTGCTTTAATATTTTTCTTATGACATTAGTACTGCCACATTTTCTTTCTTGGTTGTTTGCAAGATATATCCCTTCTCATACTTTCCTATTATCGTTTTTAACTTTTTCAACCAAAATTATTTTCCATCTGACTGAAGAACTCATTTTTAGCACTTCTTGTAATGAAACTTTGCTAGTGAATAATCTCTCAGGGTTTTTTTGCTAAAACATGTAATTATTTTCCTTGAATTTAAGGCATAGAATTGCAAGTTGGCTATTATTCTTTTTCAACACTTTAAATGCAATGCTGTGTTTTCAGTTTTCCAGTGTTTCTGTTGAGAAGTCAGTTGTCAATCTTAATGTTACTGTGTTTAAAGAAATGTGTTTTATTTATTATTGTTACTTTTATCTTTTATTTGCATTTATTTATTTATTTTTAAATTGTTTGAATTTATTTATTTATTTATTTTTGAGATGGAGTCTTGCTCTGTCGCCCAGGCTACAGTGCAGTGGTGTGATCTCGGCTCACTACAACCTCCGCCGAGTTCAAGCGATTCTCCTGCCTCAGCCTCCTGAGTAACTGGGACTCAGGCACACGGCACCACACCTGGCTCATTTTTGTATTTTTAGCAGAGACGGGGTTTCACCATGTTGGCTGGGATGGTCTTGATCTCCTGATTTCATGATCCACCCACATCGGCCTCCCAAAGTGCTGGGATTACAGGCATGAGCCACTGTGCCCAGTCTATTCTTGCTACTTCTAAGGTTTTGTTTTTATCTTTGGTTTTGTACCATTTCATGATGGTTTTTTTATTTATCCTGTTTGTAGTAGTGATGTGGCTCCAATGAATGGAGGAACACCAGGTTCTTCAAGTTGAATTGGAATAAATGATATGGACACATGTAGAGTGGTTTTAAGGAGTGGAGAGTTTAATAGGCAAGAAAGAAGGAAGAAGGCAGAAGGAAGAAGCTTCCCTGTACAGAGACAGAGAGAAGAGCGCTCCAAATCCAAAAGAGGAGATTTTTGTCCAGCCAGTTTTATGCGATGGCTGGAAGAAGAGGTGTCTGATTTGCATGGGGCTCAGGACATTGGTTTGACCAGGCATGTCATTCACGTAGCCCACAGAAAAAAACTGGCCATCATACCCTAGCCTTTTAATATGCAAATGTGGGGCACCATGATGTTCCACACACATTGGATATATGGGTTGGCCATGCTGCTAGGCATATATGGGAGCAAGGGCAAGAAGACAATGGTGGGAATCACCATGTTGGGGGGACCCAGTTTCTAATGGCCTGCATTTGCATATCAAAGGTTACTGGCCTGGCCTAAGGGCCAGGGCTTTCATGCTAGATGAGAAACATTTCTGGAGCTGTTCTAAAAATGAAAACTCTCCAAGGACCCCTTTTCCTCTCTATCTGTCGGAAATAACTTTTTAATAGCTCCTACCACTGTATACTGAGATATTTGGATCTCTGAACACAGTCTCTGAATTGCACTTTGATATTTATTAAAAACGTTGCTGTTTCTTCACTTTCTCCTGTCCTCCTAAGTTCCCAATTATATTTATGTTATTAATAGAAGTTGTGAGCATGTCCTCTAACTTTTATATTCTGTTAACATATCAATTCTTTTTTCTCTTTGTCCTTTAGTTTCATTGTTTCCCATTCACCTGTCTTCCTGATCACGAATTCTGTGTTTTGATGTATGTCCAATTAGCTGTTAACCCTATTTTCTGGATTCTTAATTTTAATTTTATACACCCATTTAATTAATTTATGTAGATTCTACTTTAAAACATGAAATTCTCCATATTTTCTATTTCTCCCATCCTTTCTTTATTTCCATAAATTTTTGAGTCATACTTAAATTCTTTCTCTGATAAAACGAATAGCAACATTCCCTGTTTCTACTGTATTTTTTTTATTATACGACATTTAATCTACACAAATATCAAATCTTCTTAATGACTTATTATGAATAAAATAAACTGAAAAGTCCCAGCTGATGTTGTCTTTAACCAGAGGAGGTTTCCATTTCCTTGATCAGGACAATACTATGAATAGCTGATTTTTGAAATCATTCAGGGATTTAGCTGATTTAGGACTTGGTTGTGGTTTTTGTATCTGAGCCACACTTAATCCCCAGGTATAGTTCATTCAGTTTTTTGATTAAAAGCTTAGTATGTTTGGGTCACCAAAGCCCTGAAAGATTACAGGAGGTAAGGCCCTGTACTTTAGTAGTTTTAGCTTACTTTTTTGTTTTTCTCATACTCTACTTCACTCTTTAGCAAACCTCCTGATGGGGAATATGATCATGTGTTTTGGGTAAACATTGCCCCTCAACATGTTTTCTAAGGCAGAGATTTCATTCTACATTTCAGAAGTTTTAATTTTGTTTTTGTTTGTTTGTTTTTGCTTAGCTTCCTGCATTAGCTTCTTCAGAGCTTGACAAGTATTCTGTAGGGAAAATCATGCTTATATTTGGAGTATTTCAGGATACAACTTTATTACTTCAACAACATGTGTCTGCTAAAAGCTTCTTTCTGCTGCTTTCTGTGTTCTCAGCAAAGGTGACCAAGAGTTGGGGGAAAAAGACAAATGGAAATAAGTAGCTAATCATGAACAGATTCGCAACTCTCTGGAAGGTTAGATTATTTACAGTTATTCTCCTTCATTAGTAGCATCAGATATAATAATTACAAATAATGTTATTGTATCTCAGCAAAGTAACTCTGATTGTGTGAGTCTACTGTAGTGTCCTAGTATCTACATTTTTAAAACAAATCCCAGGTGATTCTGATGCGTTGAATCTTATATCGCGTATTATAGAACACAAGTCTAGCTATTACTCCCACTTATTTATTATGCTTTTAAAAATGTGTCCACTTAAATAATGAATAAATAATATTAGTTGAGTAAATAATAATATGAAAGTTTCAATAACTAAATTAGTGAAAATAAAAATCTGTGGCTATCTTGTCCATCTTTCCTAGGTACAGATGTCCTCTGTGGATAGATTAATATAATGAAACATTCAATATGTCCTTAAATAATTATTGTTGTCTGTAAACTGTAAGTTATGTGTAGGTCCAGGATTTTCCCATTTTTTCATCCTTGAAAACTATCATGGTGTTTGTCCTCTGCATTATTTATCTAGTTTGGTAGCACAGAGGGTATGGGATGTCCTGTGCAATTTTTTCCATTGGACTATTTAGTATGAAACCTGTTAGGATTCAAAAGTTCAGAAAAATCTTTAGTTATATTTTTTCAGGGTTTTTTTTCCCCCCTATACCATATGAATAATGTAAAAATTTATAATATTTTTATTAAACAGAAAAGAAATATTTGAGATAGTGAAAAATAAAATACAACACTGTTTGATGATTGTTTCATAAAATGAGAGATCTTATTGATGAATTGTCCCTGACAGGCCATGTAATTCTTCATTTAGAAACTCAGGAAATGGAGAAAATATAATATACATTTTTTTTTTTAAATTTGAGGCTATTAAAGAAAAGACTGATTTTTTAGAAAATATAGAGGTAGTCACAAAAGCATACTATTAGTCTTACCAATAACAAGAGAATAAAGAATCAAGATAGAATGAAAGCCATGCTGCTCTGTGTATTATTCAACAATTGTTATAGCAAAATCAAATCCCAAGTTGATTGTGGATAATAGCAACAAACATTTATTTATTGTTTATATTTAGGAGGTCAGATGCAGCTTCTCTAACCTTTCTATATATTATCTTATTCTGGACTCAACATGAAGAAGTTGTCCAACCACTCAAATACATTTAAAATGTTTTCTTGGATATAATGTACAACACGTCTGTTCACGTTCCATTAATCAAATCAGATTGTATGGCCAGGACCAGATTTAACACCACTGGAAAGCCGGCATACACTATTTCTAGAAAGGGTAATGAGGAAGAATATAGTTATGAACAAATAATACACTTTACCGAATCTGAATTAGGTTTATGTCAAATATAGAACAAATAGTGTGAAAAATCCTCTTTCTAAAGAACTAAAACTTAAAAATAGTGCAAATACTTGGGTCCAATCAGCCAGGACAGAGAATTGCAACTCAGACTCCCGTATAAAAGTAGGGTACTTCAAGTACTACAAAGTGAGAAATGTTGTCTAGAAAATATTCTAGTGACCAGGAAAAGAAGAAAGAAAACATAATATCTTAGTTTGGGCTCTTGGTTAATACTAATAATAATAACAACAACAACAATAATAATAAAATAATAAAATTGTCCTCTATCCCACATTATTTGGACATTTACATGAATTGATTCTATTAGAAAAAGGTGGCCCAATGTATATCTATACGGTACTCAGCAGAAGGGGAACACCTTAAGACACTTTTATCCTCCTTTTCGGTAGAGCGTAAAATAAACACTCACTTTCAAAAATTATACTACTGACAAAAAATCTAGTCATTATGAAGTCAACAAAAATGTAAATTGTGACAGTAAATATCTAAGGACTTTAACATTAGAATTATCAGAAAGTTAAGTTAAAAATGACTTGTAATTAAAAGGCATAGAAAATCTGTTAATAAGATACTATAGAAAATAAGAAAACTTTAAAATGAAATAAAATATTACTTCTAATATTTAAAAGTAATTACATTTAAAATCTAATTTATGCATTTTAGGCTATTATAAGAAACACTCCCATAAATATTCTCATATCTATGTATGTATATTTGCAAAATATAGTCTCACATATATAATATATATATACACACACACACAGGCACATGTTTTATATTACTTGATTAAATACCTAAAAGTAGCATATCCTTAGTTATGTGGTAGTTTTACACTTAATTTTATAAGAAATTGGCTAACTTTTCTTCAAAATGATTGTACAATTTTGCATTCTTACTACTAATATATGAGTTTCAGTACTGCACAGCTGCATCATCATTTGTCAATATTAGCCTTTTTAATGTTGGTCATTCTCATGGGTATGTATATCTTGATACATTTTTTTTATAGGTTATTGTTTACCAGCAAGTGACTAAATAAATTTTGGAATATCAGCAATAAAAAGTTAAAAACTATTCATACTTACTGTGGCATGGGTAAATACAAAACAACATACTAATGAAAGAAGACAAACACAAAGAGTGAACGTAGTTTGATTCCATGTACATGAAACTCTAGAAAATGCAAAAGGGGCCGGGCGCGGTGGCTCAAGCCTGTAATCCCAGCACTTTGGGAGGCCAAGGCGGGCAGATCACCTGAGGTCAGGAGTTCAAGACCAGCCTGACCAACATGGAGAAACCCCGTCTCTACTAAAAATATAAAATATTTGCCAGGTGTGGTGTTGCATGCCTATAATCCCAGCTACTCGGGAGGCTGAGGCAGGAAAATCACTTAAATCTGGGTGGTGGAGGTTGTGGTGAGTCTATATCACGTCATTGCACTCCAGCCTGGGCAACAAGAGTAAAAGTCCATTTCACAAAGAAAAAAAAAAAAAATCAAAAAGACAGATCAATGGTTTTCTGAGTTGAAGAGTAGATGACAAACTGAATGGAAAGAACCCTGAATAAAATTTTGATAATATAAACATTCTTTGTGTGTGTGTGTGTGTGTGTGTGTGTGTGTGAGTGATGGAGTTTCACTCTTGTTGCCTAGGCTGGAGTGCAATGGCACAATCTCAGCTCACTGCAACTTCTGCCTCCTGGGTCCAGGCGATTCTCCTGCCTCAGCCTCCCATGTAGCAGGGATTGCTAGCATGAGCTACTATGACTTGCTAATTTTGTATTTTGTTTAGTAGAAATGGTCAGGCTGTTCTCGAACTCCTGAACTCATGTGATCCACCCGCCTCGGCCTCCTAAAGTGCTGGAATTACAAGTGTGAGCCACCACACCTGGCCGATAATATAAATATTGTATGTCGTGTTTGTTATGTTGCTGTCTTAGGGTCAAGAGTCAACAACTTATATAATCTAAATAGCTAGAATATTTTGTACAGAAATCATGTTTCAATAAAGATTATTTAAAATATTTTGAAAAATTAAATATGAGATGATAGTTAAAAGAAAATGAGTAGAGTAGAAGGTAGATTTTTAGAAAATATTCAAACAGAACAAAGGTACAGGATTAAAAGATATAAAGGAGAAATAATAAAGATACAAGGAGGCTAAACTGAGGTGAACTAATATATGTATATTCATATTTTTAGGAAAAAATGAAATAATAGAGAAGAAAAACTATTTAAAGAAATAATTGATATTTTTAGAAAAATAAAATTACAATTCTTTTAAATTTATAACAACACAGATCAAAAGTAGGATAAAGATAATTCAGTTTGCACAAGATACTATTCAACACATAGTTATTAATCCAAAGAATTCAAAATATAATAAAACTTTCTTAAATGAAAGTTTATCATTTAAGACATCTTAAATAAAAGATAATCAAGGACAATACTACTGATAGCATTCTTTTCAAAGTTTTAAAAGAAATATATAAACACACAGTTCAATATCTGATTACATTGATTGGTAAAAAAAGAATGATACCAAATTTACATTATCAAATATATGTAATATTATCTAGGTGAAAATAACAGGCAAAGGCTGGGCACGGTGACTCATACCTGTGATCCCAGCACTTTAGGAGGCCGAGGTCGGCAGATTACCTGAGGTCAGGAATTCAACACCAGCCCGGCCAACATGGTGAAACCTTGTCTCTACTAAAAATACAAAAATTAGCCAGGGGTCATGGTGGGTGCCTGTAATCCCAGCTACTCGGGAGGCTGAGGCAGGAGAATAGCTTGAACCCACGAGACAGAGGTTGCAGTAAGATGATATTGCACCACTGCACTCCAGCCTGGATGACAGAGAAAGACTCCGTCTCAAAAACAATAATAATAAAATAAATTAAATTTAAACAATAACAAAAAACAGACAAATCAGTTACAGTAGGGATAAATGGTACCTTCTACGACTATATTTATACATGGTAATCAAGTTAAACAGGGTTATTAGGGTGGGCCTCAGTGTAATATGCCTGGTATTCTTAGAAGAATAGAAAATTATGGCAGAGGCACAAAGGGAAGATGATGTGAAGATGCAGGGAGAGATGGTTATCTGTAAGCCAAGGAGAGAGGCCCGGAAGAGATTTTTCTTTTATAACCCTCAGAAGGGACAAACCCTGGTGACATGTTGATCTTAATATTCTATCCCTCAGCATTACAGAAAAATATATTTGTGTTGTTTAAGCCATCCAGTATGTGGTACCTTGTTCTTGCAGCCCTAGCAAATGCAGATGACAATCAAAATTAAAGTACTGTACAGCATTTGTACAGTTAATGAGAGATCTATAAATGTGTGATTAATTTTATTTTTCTTTCATTAAACATTTATATTTAACTTTCAGGGATGAGCACTAAAATACTAAAAATACAGTGTATATTTTACACGACTGTGTCCAAAGTATACATAATAGTTAAGTCAAAATGAAGCAAGAAAAGAGAAATAACTGTAAATGAATCATGACAGAAAGTTTAAAATGCTACAAATCATCACAAATTTAACAGTAAACATAATAAATGTATGTGAAATAGTTTTCTGTATTCATGTGAAATTACGTGAACATTTTCAAAATATATAAATGAAACTAAAATATATATAGCAAGTGGGTACTGAAAACTCCATAATTATTTTGACTTACTAGAACACATTTAATATTTAATAGATCAGGCAAGCAAAAATCAGTATAAATATATAATTTTCAATGCCTAATTTAAAAGTTCAATTTGATAATTAAAGAATGAATGCTTGACTACTATCCACATATGAGGTAAAAATTACTTTAAAAATAAAACAACAGAGAAGGCATTTTCTGACTATAACTAAATTTAACTATGAAACTATAAAAATAGACCAGATTTTAAAATAGTATGTAATTTAGATATTTTCCTTGTTCTTTCTAGAAATCACAGAAAACAAGAAAGAAAAATAAAATCACCACAAATTCCTAATTTAATCTTGACATGGAAGTACTTTAAAGCACAATGTTCAAGAGTAAAAAACGGCTCCAGCGCCGTGGCTCATTCACACCTCTAATCCCAGCTCTTTGAGAGGCTGAGGTGGACAGATCACTTGAAGCCAAAAATTCGAGACCAGCCTGTGCAACATGGCAAAACCACATAAAAATACAAAAATTAGCTCGGCATGGTGGCACGTGCCTTGTGGTACGTGCCTGTAGTCCCAGCTACTGAGGAGGCTGAGGCAGAAGGATCACTTGAACCTGGGAGGCGGAGGTTGCAGTTCGCGCCACTGCTCTCCAGCCTGTGCAACAGAGCAAGATTCTATCTTAACAACAACAACAACAAAAAGCAAGCAAAGGGCAGGTACATTGAAAAACATGAAGAGCCATGGGTGCAGCTTTCAAAAAGCTGGAGAAATAAACTTTCAAAGGATACGGTACACATTATAGTGAGGTACAATTTCCAAAATACATATTTGTACTAGTAAGGATGAGGTATAAAAATATTTCTGCCCCATATTCTTTGGAGCCAGTTGGTTCTAAATACAAGAAAAGGATAAGCTCTTGGTATTTGAAGGGTGATCTGATGGCCATTATATCTTCTTTTGAGAAATGTCTGTTTAGATCCTTTGTCTATTTTTTAATCTGGGTATTTGTTTTCTTGCTATTGAGTTTTTTGAGTTTCTTATATGTTTGGATATTAATCCTTTATCAGATTATCTGCTTTGCAAATATTTTCTCCCAAACTGTGGGTTTTCCCTTCCCTCTGTTGTTTCCTTTGCTGTGCAAAAGACTTTTGGTTAAATATAATCCCATTTGTCTATTTTTGTTTTTGTTATATGAAATAAATGCTCAACATCTCTAATTAGCAGGGAAATGCAAATTAAAACCACCACCTCAGGCTTGTCAGACTAGCTACTAAAAGGACAAATGATAACGTGTTGGTGAGGATGTGGATTAAGGGAACATGTTCACACTGTGTCCAGAATTGGTGGGTTCTTGGTCTCACTGACATCAAGAATGAAGCTGGGGACCCTCATGGTGAGTGTTACAGTTCTTAAAGATGGTGGGTCTGGAGTTTGCTCCTTCTGATGTTCGGACGTGTTTGCAGTTTCTTCCTTCTGGTGGGTTCGTGGTCTGGCTGGTTTCAGGAATGACCCTGCAGACCTTCGTGGTGAGTGTTACAACTCTTAAGGCAGCATGTCTGCAGTTGTTCATTCCTCCTGGTGGGTTTGTGGTTTCGCTGACCTCAGGAGTGAAGCTGCAGACCTTCACGGTGAGTGTTACAGCTCATAAAGGTAGCGTGGACCCAAAGAGTGAGCAGCAGCAAGATTTATTGCAAAAAGCGAAAGAACAAAGCTTCCACAGTGTGGAAGGGGACCCAAGAGGGTTGCCCCTGCTGCCTTGGGCAGCCTGCTTTTATTCCCTTATCTGACCCCCTACATCCTTCTGATTGGCCCATTTTGACAGAATGCTGATTGGTGCATTTACAATCCCTGAGCTAGACACAGAGTGCTGATTGGTGCATTTGCAATCCTTTAGCTAGCCACAGAGTGCTAGACAGAAAAGTTCTCCAAGTCCCCACTAGATTAGTTAGATACAGAGTACTGATTGGTGTATTTACAAACCTTGAGCTAGACACCGAGTACTGATTGGTGTGTTTACAAACCTTGAGCTAGACACAGAGTGCTGATTGGTGTGTTTACAATCCTTTAGCTAGACACAGAGTGCTAGACAGAAAAGTTCTCCAAATGCCCACTAAGTTAGCTAGATACAGAGTACTAATTGGTGTATTTACAAACCTTGAGCTAGACACAGAGTACTGATTGGTGTATTTACAAACCCTGAGCTAGACACAGGGTGCTGATCGTTGTATTTTCAATCCCTTAGCTAGACATAAAAGTTCTCCAAGTCCCCACTAGACCCAGGAGCCCAGCTGGCTTCACCGAGTGGATCCTGCACTGAGGCTGCAGGCGGAGCTGACGACAGTCCTGCGCTAGGCGCCTGCACTCCTCAGCCCTTGGGCGGTGGATGGGACCAGGTACTGGTGCTCCTCAGGGAGGCTCCCGGCGTGCAGGAACCCATGGCGGCGGGAGAGGTTCGGGCATGGAGGGCTGCAGGTCCCCAGAGCCCTGCCCCTAGGGGAGGCAGCCAAGGCCCCACGAGAATTCAAGCGCAGCGCCAGCGGGCCAGCACTGCTGAGGGACCCGGTGCACCCTCTGCAGCTGCTAGCTTGGGTGCTAAGCTCCTCACTGCCAGGGGCCAGCGGCGCCAGCCGACTGCTCCGAAAGTGGGGCCCACAGAGCCCACGCCCACCTGGAACTTGCGCTGCCCCTCAAGTGCCCCGCGCAGCCCCGGTTCCCACTCGCGCCTCTCCCTCCACACCTCCCCACAAGCAGAGGGAGCCGGCTTGGGCCTTGGCCAGCCCAGAGAGGGGTTACCACAGTGCTGTGGCGGGCTGAAGGGCTCCTCAAGAGCTGCCAGAGTGGACGCCGAGGCTGAGGAGGCGCAGAGAGCGAGGGCTGCTGGCATGTTGTCACCTCTCAACACTGTTGGTGGAAATGTAAATTGGCATGTCCATTTTGGAAAATAATATGGATATCATCAAAAAGCTAAACATAAAATTATGATATTATCCAGCAATCCCACTACTGGGTATAGGTTCGAAGGAATTGAAATTGATATGTTGAAGGGATAGCTGAACATCCATGTTTATTTCAGCATTATTCATGACAGCCAAGAAATGGAAACAACCTAAGTGCCCATGAACAGATGAATGAATAAAGAAAATGTGATATATTTTCACAATGAAATAGTATAGGGCCTTAAAAAAGAAAGAAATTCTGTCCTGGGAAACAACATGGATGGACCTGGAGGACATTGTGCTAAGTGAAACAAGCCAGGGACAGAAACACAAATACTGTATAATGTCACTTATATGTGGAATCCACAAGAGTCAGTCTCATAGAATCAGAGTGGAAAGCGGCTAGGGGAGGAGGCATGGTGGGAAAAGGGAGATGTTGATCTAAGGATACAGTTTCAAAAGTGCTGAAAGAGTAGACCTTTAACCCTCTTACCACAAAAAACGTTAGTGAGGTGCTGGATATGTAAATTAGCTTGATTTAATTTTCTACGTGTTTATATAGATTAAAACATCAGTTTATATCCCATAAATATACATAGCTATTATTTGTAAATATAAAAATAAGTAAATAAATAAAATAAAGAGTGAGTAGTAAAGCATCAGCATCACTACGGAGATTGTTAGAAATTCAGAGTCACAAGCTCTGAGCTATACTTACTGATTCCAGATCTACATTGCTGCAGACCATTGAGTGATGTGTATTCCCATTAAATTAGAGAAGCACTGGGGTAGACCAAATCAGAATATTCAGAGGCAATCCATATTTTGGGGAAGCAGACAGTTTTCATGCATTGCATTTGGGGTGGGGATGGGAGATGAAGAAGAGAGAGGGAAGGAAGGAAGGAAACAAGATGGGAAAAAGGGACAGAGAAAAGGAAGAGGGACTTTTCACTGAGTACAATGCTTAGCTCCTTTCTCAGTTATGTGGGGGAGAAATAAAGTATAAACACATTCAGAAACAAAACTATAGGACAAAAGGAAAATACTAGCCTTTCTAAAATCCAATTTTTACTTTACTCTGACTGAAGTAGGCTGTGATTACACAATCTGAGTAAACCTTTCCTGCTTCAAGGATAAATAATTTAAAAAGAGAAAAAAAAATAGAATCTATATAAAGATACTATTTTAAAGTGCAAAACCAACATGCAAAGTAAACAACAGCTGAAGAGCACTCAGAAGAAATGGATGAAACTGTGACAATATTACAACATGAACAAAACAAGCATTGGATATTTACCACTGTGAAAATAAGCACAAAGACCAATAACAAGAGCACGAAAAAAGATAAAGGATGTGAAAACAAATAGAAAGTGGTGAAATGCAAGGCAGTTGAAATCAGAAAATATATAGAATTAAATAAGAAAAATAGAGAAATAAGGTTAAGAAAAAAAAGGAGCAGGCAGGGCATGGTGGCTGACACATGAAATCGCAGCACTTTGGGAGGCCGAGGCGGGTGGATCATGAGGTCAGGAGTTTGAGACCAGCCTGGCCAACATGTGAATCTCTGCCTCTACTAAAAATACAAAAATTAGCCGGGCGTGGTGGCACATTTCTGTAATCTCAGCTACTTGGAACGAGGTGGGAAATTAAAGAAAAATAAAATTAAAAAGAAAGAGAAATAAGTTTTCCTGTATTAGGCTAACTTGTCCCAGAGGCAGCAACAGGCACAGCCCAGACCCAAGAAAAGTCTTGATAATATTATCTAATGCCCTCTGGAGACTATCCCAGCACTCCCTCAACATAGGGAGAAGAAAAACAAATTTTCCTTTGTTTCATCGAATGAGTTATAGATTCCTGTTCTCTGTAACTGTTGACTTCAAGTATGGTGTTTTATCTAAGCAGTAGAGTGAAGGTCATGACCCCCTGAGCAGGCCTGAGTTAATGGCCACCTGGGCACCATAGTGAAGATTATAGGATAAGTCCATGCCTAGACAAACCTAGATAACAGACATCCAGGTTGCATAGCAAGGGTTATGTGCAATCCTGAGTTATGAACCTGTTACAATTTGATTAACTGTCTTTGTCCTGTCTATATCCCTGCTTTCAAGCCACTGTAAGCTTGCTTCAAGCCAGCTCACCCCTTTTTGTGAAGTGTGTATAAAAGTTAAGTGCTGTCTTTGTTCTGGGACCAGTCTTTTGGACACTGAATCAACTGGGCCTGAGTGTACTTAATAAAAGATTCTTGTGTTTTAACGCAAGATCTCTATCTCATCCTCCTGAATCCTGCAACAGGGAGGCTGAGGCAGGAGAATAGCTAGAACCCGAGAGGCGGAGGTTATAGTGAGCTGGTATCACATCATTGCACTCCAGCCTGGGACATGGTAAGACTCCATCTCAAAAACAACCAAAAAAAAGCGCGAACGTAATAATATGGGTCACTGAAGACACTCGTGAGAAGAGTAATGAAATAAAAGTTAGTAATGCAAGAAAGACAATGTTCAACATGCATTGGGAATGAGTGAAGAAAAAAATTAAAATATAATATTAGAATTTTCCTGATATTATAACAGATTTGGAAGTAAACAATGAGCTGGGTGCGGTGGCTCACGTCTGTAATCCCAGCACTTTGGGAGGCCGAGACAGGTGGATCACGAGGTCAGGAGATTGAGACCATCCTGGCTAACATGATGAAACTCTGTCTCTACTAAAAATATAAAAAAATTAGCTGGACGCGGTGGCGGGTGCCTGTAGTCCCAGCTACTCAGGAGGCTGAGGCAGGAGAATGGTGTGAATCCAGGAGGCGGAGCTTGCAGTGAGCCCAGATCGTGCCACTGCACTCCAGCCCAGCCTGGGTGACAGAGAGAGACTCCGTCTCAAAAAAAAAAAAAAAAAAAAAAAGAAAGAAAGAAAAAAGAAAAGAACTAAGCAATGAACGCTTACATTGTATTACAGTAAAACTTCATTAGGGACAGTCAACAACATAATGATCCTCTTACACTTTAAATAATATTAATGATTCTAATAAGTATCTAAACCACAATATGCATCTGTTTATAAGCATGTGTAGGTAAAAGCAGGATTATTAGCTGCACATCCCTAGTGGATTATTTCACGTCTACCTGTCAATTGGCTACCTGTGTCTAGGAACTATGGCTCCCACTAAGAAATATCTACGTACAATTCCTGTAGAAAGAGTGGCTACCCCTCTCTCCAGTAGGAAGAATTACATACAATATTAACTTTTTCCAGTGTAGAGCATGTGGAGCTCCCGTAAACTCCCATGAGCTCAAATTGCTTGATGCTGAAGTAATTGAACTACCACTAACTCTCAAAGTTATGCCCACGATCTCTCCACACAAAAGGGAGAGGTGGTGGAGATGAGAAAATGCAGTGAAAGTGAACTAAAACTCTGCACAACATCGAAAATATATTAACTAAAATAATATATGAAAGCATTTTCCTCAATTACAGTATCAAATAAGAACAGAACATCAAGGAGCATTATGATACCCTTTTAATAGAGTTTAAAATATGCAAAGCAGTATAATGTATTGTTTATTGATAATAGCATGCATAACAAAATAGACATATAAGATGTATTAGTCTGCTAGGGCTGCCATAACAAAGTACCACAGACTGGGTGGCTTAAGCAACATAAATGTATTTATGTTTCTTTTTTTTTTTTCCCCACAATTCTATAGGATAGAAGTTCAAGATCAGGGTGTCAGCAAGGTATCTTTCTTCTGAGGACTGTGGGGGAAGAATGTGTTCCAGGTCGCTTTCTTCTTGGTTTTTAGAGTGCTGTCTTCTCCCCGTGTCCCTGGACACATCTGTGTCCACATTTTTTCTTTGTATAAAAGACATCATTCATATTGGATGGTCACCCTAATGACTTTAACTTGCTTACCTCTGTGAAGACCTTTTCTCCAAATAAAGATAAGGTCACATTGAGAGGAGCTGAGGGTTACAACTCAAATGTGTAAATTTTGAGGGAACACGATTCAGCCTCTTAACACGATAATAATAAATGCCAAATTCAGGTTAGTTATCACTTTTAGATTGGAGAGTTTGAGCAAGGAGGTAACAGGGTTCTTCCAGCTATGTTTAATGTCTTAAACTGAGTGCTTTTTTTTTTTTTTAACTCTTCATAATTCTATGTATACCCCAGTTCTTTCAGAATAAATTAAAATTGAATAACACAAAGGTTTAGACAAAATATTAAGATATGAGTGGAGTTCTCTGTTTTAAACCAATAAAAAATATATATTTTTTTAAATTAAAAAAGCCAGGAAACTCTATGTTCCAGAAGAAAGTTCATATCTAAAACAGAGTGGTAAATTTTAGGACCATTAAGTCTGAATGACAATGCCATACAGAAACTGAGTCAATTTTTTTTAGGATGCTGGATTTTGGGGGAACTAGATCTTCCTTTCCTGCTTAAACGGTGGTGCATCACAAATATCCTGCTCACCAACTAAATCATACTGTTGCCTGAACATTCTCTGTGCTTTCTTCTCCTGGCATATTTCAAAAGAGAATTCTACTAGTGTTTGCATATTTTACCTAGCATTCAAGTTACACTTTAGTAAAAATTACTTACCCTGTGAAATAGTAACCACACTATATTTCACTTCATCCTTCCCAACTCTCTCCAAAATAAAAGATTCATTTATTTTTACCTGATAGTCCTATTTAATTTTTACTGTGCTATAGAAACTGTTCTTATTAGATAGTATTATGATGGATGGTTCATGTATCTGGCTCCTAAAATGTGCCGTACTCTCTTTGTGTGCAACGAGAAATTTTCACCTTCATCTTCTTATCAAAAAGGTTAGTACCTGTCATTTATACAGAAATTAATACACGATTGTACTGTGAGTGACTGAAAGTGTCATCCCATTTGACATGAATAATAGATTTTATTCTAAATGATAATTTTTCCTGTATAAAATTTCTTGATGCAATTGTAATGACATTGATATGCCAAGTCTCTAGGTGTATGATTTTAATTGGTTTTACTTTTACTTATTGAAATATTTGGAAAGTTGGCTGTCAAATGCACAGTCACAGGGAGTAGCTATATTAAGCTAATTTTAGAACAGTACCTTAGAAGTGAGAATTCATCCAAACAAGAATGTTATACTTAATATTAGGATTTCTGACTGTTTGCAAAAGCTATTCTTCATGTGTGACTGACACTATGTTCAGCAGCAACCATTGTGTGGATCTTTACAACAATATACAATAACATATGTATAAGGAAATAAATTTTAAGAGCCTGCTATGTAAGGTCAAGGATCTACTCCTTTCTTTGCAGGATTGAATGAGAGCCTGAATCACCACCTGGTAGACTCTGGTCACATGAGCACCTCTATGGTGTGGACACATTTAACAACATGGGTGACCTTAGCTATGGGTATTAGCAGTGACAGAACTAAGAGGCCAGCAAGAGGGGCAAATTCAGCAACTAAAACTTTGATGTTTGTGGTAATGGTAAATTGTTCTAAAATGAGAAGCTGACAGTGGGACTTCATGTAAAAGCTGGACTGGAAATGAGGATGCTAAAAGTTGGAGAAAAAATTTATTGGCTATTACCTTTGTCACACCTTCTTGGTTTTGTCTCATTTTAAACGTGTCTCTGGGGCTTCTCCAGCTTAGACTAATTACACCATAATTGCATTTCATTGACTTAACATTCTAAGTGGCGTAATTGCACCAAAAAAAAATGCTTTAGAATTACAGTGACTACTTTGGAAAACTTTTTAGGTGAATTTTATTTATTTATTTATTTATTTATTTATTTATTTATTTATTTATTATGTATCCTGCAGTCAGATGAACAGGTGAGAGATTCCCTCAGTTTTTGTTTGCCTAAGAGGCTCTATTTCTCATTCACTTTTAAAGAATAAGTTTTTTTGAGCACAGGATTCTAGACTGGTGTGTGTGAAAGTGTGTGTGCGCGTTGGTGTGTGTGTATGTGTGTTTTCCTTTTAACATTTAAAATACTCCATTCTGTTCTAGTGAGCACGGTTTGGGATGTTAGCATGGTTGGGATGGTTAGCATGACGTAATTCTTATTTTTGTTTCCCTATAGGTAAGTCTCCACTCCCTCTCTGCCTGGGTTTCTGCCATTTGAATATTGTATGCCTAGGTGTAAACTTGTTATATTTGTACAGTTTGGCTTCCCCTGAGATTTCTGGATTTGTGGTTTGGTGTTTCTTAGAATTCTGGACAATTTCAGCCATTATTATTCAAATACTTCTGCTTTTTTTTCTCTCTCTCTCTCTGTCTCTCTTGCTTCTTCCTTTGGTATTCCTGTGACACATAATTTAGACACATAATTTTTTTTTTTTTTCGAGACAGAGTCTTGCTCTGTCGCCCAGACTGGAGTGCAGTGGTGCGATCTTGGCTTATTGAAACCTTCACCTCCTGGGTTCAAGCGATTCTCCTGCCTCAGCCTTCCAAGTAGCTGGGATTACAGGCACGTGCCACCACTCCCAGCTAATTTTTGTATTTTTAGTAGAGGCGGGGTTTCACCATGTTGGCCAGGTTGGTCTTGAACTTCTGGTCACAAGTGATCCACCCACCTAGGCCTCCCAAAATGCTGGGATTACAGATGTGAGCCACCACGTCCAGTTGAGGTCTCTATTGACATACTTTCAAAATCACTGAATTTTTCCTAAGCTGTACCTAGTACACTGATGGAGTACCTAAAAGGACCTCTTCGTTTCTGTTACACTGGCTTGCTTTGTTTTGTTTCGGAATGTATGGTACTTCCTTTTGCTTACTTCTAGGGTTTCTATCTCATTATCGTCTTGCTTATATTACCCATTTGCTTTTGCATCTTCTTCATTTTTTTACAGCAGAATCCTTAATGTATTAGTAATAATTATTTTCAATTGACTGTTTTATAATTCTAAAATCTGTATCACATAAGGGTCTGGTTTTGATGTTTGCTTTGTCTCTTCAGATTATGTGTTTGCCTTTTAGCATGTTTTGCAATTTTTTGTTTGTTTGTTTGTTTGTTTTTTCAGATGGGGTCTCCTACTGTCGCCCAGGCTGGAGTGCAGTGGCGTGATCTCGGCTCACTGCAACCTCCGCCTCCTGGGTTAAAGTGATTCTCATACCTCAGCCTCCCAAGTAGCTGGGATTACAGGCACCTGCCACGAAGCCCAGCAAATTTATTGTGTGTTTAGTAGAGATGGTGTTTCACTATGTTGCCCTGGCTGGTCTCAACCTCCTGACTTCATGATCCGTCCGCCTCAGCCTCCCAAAGTGCTAGGGTTACAGGCATAAGCCACTGTGCCCGGCCTCTTGCAATTTTTTGAAAGCCAGACACCGTGTATCATGTGGTAGAAAAAGAGACAAACAGGCCTTGATCGGGCTAAAAGGCAGGCTTCATTTAATCTTTGCTGTAGTCGTATGTAGCTGTAGGTATCAATAGTTTTTATTTCCTTCGGCTCACTTGTTTTTGTTCCCTCTATTGTCTTTGGGCTCCCCTAGAAACTCATTACGTAAATTATGTGTCTTGTAGTTCTCTCAGTTATAATCCACTCTTATACAGGAATGCTGTTGATATGCTATTAGGTATTAGGGAGAAGAAGTATTCATCTTAAGATTAAATCACTCTCTCTCTCTCCCTCTCTTCTTTCTCTGTAAGTGTGCCAGAATCCCTGAGCCGTGGTCTTCTGATTATGTGAGATGGGAATGCTATAAGAGGCTCCAGTTGTCTAATGATCCTCCTTCTAGGCCCGATAAGACTCTCATAAAGTAATTTTTGTTAACAGAAAGCATTTGGTAAGGATAACAAACATTCTGAGGGTACTTATTGTTTCCAAGGTGGAAATAACTCCTACTACCCAAAGGTAGAGAATATTTTCCTCCATTCTTCATTGTGGGTACCTGGTGAAGCTCTTGGGGATAAGACTCACAAAAGTATTTCCTCCTCACCTCTTCTGAGACAGGGCTTTCAGCAGTTTTTAACTAACACTTGTCCACTTACAGCAATTAGTGGATTAAGTGTTCCTACTTTTTTATGGTTTCTGCTGTTTCTGCTC
Organism: Papio anubis; assembly: GCF_008728515.1. Taxonomy (NCBI): domain Eukaryota; kingdom Metazoa; phylum Chordata; class Mammalia; order Primates; family Cercopithecidae; genus Papio; species Papio anubis. Next base: position 103,837,068 of record NC_044976.1, on the reverse strand, counting down.
CTGATAAGCTGTGATTTTCTGCATCTGGCTGACACTAGTTTTCAAGGGAATGGTTTGCCTCATACCTCAATTCTCTAATGAATCTAAGAAAAGATTTTGATTTTTAGTTTGTTCACCTTTTTCTCATCAGGTAGACAGAAGTGACAACTTCCAAATTCATTAAATGACATCATGGAAAACAGAAGTCAAGCTTGTCTGTTTCTATAGGAATTTTTGCATCTATATTCAGGAAGAATATTGGTAATAAGACTGACTCAATCAATATTGCTATTCTTTTATCTTGAAGAGACAAAGCTTCCAGAAAAGTTATAATTTTGTGAAAACAAATAGGTCATTTGGACATGATTTATCAAAAACTGTAAATACTTCCAGTAGATTACAGTCTATTCAAAATATTCATTAATCATTATTCACAATAGCCACGTTATAGAAACAACCTAAGTGTTAATAAATCAGGCACAGAAAAAAAAAAAAAAAAAAAAAAAGATCTCATTTATATGTAGAATTTATTTTTCATGTTCATATATAAAGAAATAGAGAATGAAACCGTGGTTGTCAGGGGGAAGGGGCAGGACCTGGAAGGAAGAAATGGAGATGTATATCAGAACACATCAAGTAACAGATATATAGGATGAACAAGTCCAGAGATCTAATATACAACATGAGGACTACATTTAATGAAACTTGTATTTGAGATTTTTGTTAAATAAGTAGGTTTTAGCTGTTCTTGTTATGAAAAATTAATTATGTGATGAGAGATGTTAATTTTTTCAATATAATAATCATTTTATTATCTCTATATATTCCAAAACATCACGTTGAAAACCTCAAATATACACAATAAAATTTATTTTTTTTAAAAAAAAGAAAGTCCCCATCTACGACTTAATATTTCAATTGATTGGAAAATATTTATAAATTGAAGTATTCCTACTGAGTTTATACAGTTGTCTTGATAAATAAAATGTTTACCTAATAAGATTAAACTAGATTATTTTTGCAAGTTTTGATTCCTTTTCAAGTATTGATTTTAATTAATATTAGTAATCTGAAAGGAAACAAAAAGTCTATGACTATGAAAAATCCAGCTTCTTTATGACTCACACTAAATCTACTACTTAATGTACTCACATAATTGAATATGCTCACATTTCTCTTTGACCATCTTTAAGACAGTTGAAACAGGATAATTTCCAAGAAGGCATTCATATTGAAAGGCCTACATAGAAATCAGATCCAGGTTGAAAATCTTCGTGCAGAATACCAACTAGCTGAAATGGCAATATTTGAAATAATGAGAAATCTTAAACTGTACAATGTGGCAGGTTAAAAATTAATTTATAGAAATCATAAGTCAGCCTCTAAAAGATGACCATTTTCCTTACATATCTCCAGTAGGTTCCACTGACTGAGAAAAGCTGCAAGTTGCAGCTTTGTTTTTTTCCCCTCTCTGGTAGTGTTAGAAATTGCGAATTCGGGAACTTTTAAGTAAAGAACTAATTTTCCATATCTCTGTCATGGTAATGGATTAACAGATTGTACCTTTCAGAGTTAATGGATTAAACAGAATACCACTCAGCTGTAAAAGAAAACAAGCTATCAACAGACATAACTTCGAGGATGAATCTCAAAATTATTATGCTAAGTCATAGAAAAACAAAGAAAACAAAATGGAGTATCTACTATATGATTCTCTCTATATAAAAGTCTGTACATTTATTATTGATAAATGTTGACAAAGAAGAATATTAGTAGTTGTCTTCAACCTTGGTGGAGCGTATGGAAGGGGACAGGGAAAATAAGGGTTTGATTTATACAAGGACTTGAGGAAAGGATTGTAGGTGATGGATAGCTTTATTATCTTAATTAAAAAAATTTTTCATGAATATATACACATTCAAAACTCAACAAATTGTACACTTTACAGAAGTGAAGTTTACTGTAAATCACTTATTGTTCAATAAAGCAATATAAAAACAAAAAGTTATTAAGAGTATCAGTTTGTATTCTAGGCAATGGAATCCCAATTTTTATGAAACCTCCTAAATGAAATTTCCCTGTGACTCTAAACAGAAACAGGAACTGTGTGATTTAATTAAAGTTTTTATTTCTACTCTGCATCTTAGTTATCGTAAACCCCTAATACATATTTGTATATGAGTGCTCTGGGCAAGACCTTGGAGGTTAGACTCAATCTCATTTGAATGATCTCAGACCAATTTCTTATTAAAGGTATTCCAGAAACCCAGTGGCAGATATCTACCCATATTTGCTATGAGCAATAGCGGCATCAAATAAACAACAAGATTTTTCAACTTTGAATTTAAAATGTGCCTTATATTTGATGGTATTTCATGCTTTCAATTATTGTTAATTATTGAAAATAGGAAACGTTTATTAGCAAGTAGGCTCACCTCTTATGAAATTTCATAATGTTTGCCCCTGAAATATTTCTATTCATTGCTATGAATTATATCCTGTTGTTCTTTTATTGTTTAAAGAAGGGGAAATCCATGACTTTTTTTATCCTTTCTGTTGTGAACTAAACATGGTTTTAAACAATTTATTGGAATTCTCTGTTTAAAAATTTAAACATTCCTTGTGTGTTGGTGGATTATAACTTAAGGCTGAAATAAGTAAATAGTAGGCAAAATAAGACCTCTCAATGTGACATTAAAATGAGATATTTTACTAAAAGTAAAATCAGCTCAGATATCAGAACATATTGCAATTACCAGATATTGCTTAGTTTTTGAAATGTATAAGATTTAATCTATACTTGCTGTCAGTTATATTTTGGAATATGATTGCACAATACAATACATTGTGGAACCAGGAAATTTTTTTACCCATCAAAATAGTCTAGAATTAAAATAAAACTTTTAAGGGTTCCCTAACGATAAAATTACATATGGAAAAAATAACACGGAAGCTCTTGAAATGTGTTAGCTGAATATTATATCAAAAAAGGATCCCTCCCTAAGATCATGACCTCTGTAATACTCCAAAGAGTCAATTCATTCGATTTGCAAAAAGATACTGTTATAGAATGTCACCGATCAGATCAGCTCTGGAATTTACAAAATTTACTAGGAAAAAATTTACTTGAAGATTATTTCTAGTACATTCATAAGAGTTGCTTGAGGTGACAGAGACTTCAGGTAGAAACTTTCAAAATATTTGCCATTATGCCTCATCAATATTGGTGAAGAGATTTTGCTAATCTTACTGCCTGTCTTTTCTTTTTATTATTTCTACCTTTTTATTGAAGCCTTGCAGACAAAAAAGCACTGGGTTTTTTTTTTTTTTTAATTTATTTATTACTACTATACTTTAAGTTGTAGGGTACATGTGCGCAACATGCAGGTTTGTTACATATGTATACTTGTGGCCATGTTAGTCTGTTGCACCTATCAACTCGCTATTTACATCAGGTATAACTCCCAATGCAATCCCCCTTCTCCCTCCCTCCCATGATAGGCCCCGGTGTGTGATGTCTCCTTCCTGAGTCCAAGTGATTCAAGGTTCAAGCCCCACCCCAAGTGAGTGAGAACATGCGGTGTTTGGTTTTCTGTTCTTGTGATAGTTTGCTAAGAATGATGGTTTCCAGCTGCATCCATGTCCCACTGCCTGTCTTTTTCTAGTGCACTCCTCATTTACCACAAGCATCATTCTGGAAAAAGTATCAAAATGGAACACGGCAATAGTCCAAGCCTCATTGTCCAATATTTCAAAAAAAAAAAAAAATCTTCAAATAGATTTCAAGAAACCACTCACCTGCTACAGGTTTTCTCAAAATGTTTGCATTTTTTCCTGACTTATTTTTGATGAATTAAAGCTTTCCACTCCCAAAGAACTATAACTGATGGTAGCATAATTTTCCATTTGATTTTGTGCCCAGGCTGGGGAATGCCAACTTGTCTCTCCAATGATAGAGATTTTCACTTTACTTGGATTCCTAACAGATGAATTTGAAAAGTCTTACCACTTACTAAGAAATTTCACTGCTTCTCTCATCCTTAGTACTCAGTAAAAGCAAAGAGAATCAATGACATTTTAAAACTACATTAGCAAATGTATTTGGCATTCTTGAACTTCCTTGATCAACAGAGTCACCTCTGACCCTCCTGTTCACGATGCCCGTACCTTGTAGGTCTCATGCCTTTCACTAGCAAGTTTGCCTCCATGAGGTTGAATATGTCACTCCTGATTTTGAACTCTAGTTTATCTCATCAATACGTCACAAATTATTCGTATGATTTATGCAATATATCCAATTTTAATAATAGGTAAAACTTCCTTTCTTTACATTCTTGCAACAGGCTCTAAATGATCTAATACTAAAAACTGTCTTACGAAAATATACCAGAAAGAGAAATGCCTTAGAACAATTTTGAAAAGACCCAGTTAAGTACTTTTGAACATTAAAGGAGCAGTTTATCTCCGGCGTATTGATCCATGGCTAAATGTGTTCTAATTTAAAAGATATAGGACATGGACTGCCACTATATCAGGAAATGTAAAGCACAAGGAGTCTTAATAATCCTCCAGAAATAGATGACTTTGGTTGGTGTATCAGTCACAGTGTAGTCAACAGAAAGGAAAACCACATAGTAATTCAAACAGGAAAAGGTCAATAAGAAAAGTTATTAACTATAGCAAGGAATTGGAGTAATGTGATGTTGGCTAATGATTAAAAAAAAAAAAACAAAAAACAACAAACTCCAAAGAATATAGTACAAAGTCAAGATCCAGAAACTGTTGGAGAGGGCAAAGTAGTGGCTCACAGAATGGCAGATAAGTTGTTGGGGTGCTCTGTGACTGGACTTCTGAAAATCTGCCCTCTAGAACTTACTGTAAATCCTTAGGGTTCCAGAAAAAGGCAGAGGTTACTAAGGTAACCTCCACTGACAAAAGTTGCCATCATGCCAGCTGGTAAAGAAAACATAGTTAAAGGACCCAGATCACATTTTTGCATAGCAGTGAATGAAAGATGAATTTGGAACTGAGAGGGAATAAATAGATAAGTGGCACAGAAAGAGACAAGGCTTCCCTCAATACTTTTGAATCAAAATAATTGCATGACATGAGCATCTAACTGTAGGCACAAATTTTATATTTTAATTGGCATGCTGTTATCTAGCTATTGTATTTTCTCCTTTCTGGAATAAAGTTCTAGATTGTTAGCATTTTTAAAAATCTCAGCCTTGATATTAACAAAGTCTCTATTCTTAAATTTTTCTTTTGTGATTTAGTCTCTCTTTGGTATTAGAATCCAACCATTGGCTTCAGTTTTTTTTTTTTATTATTATTACAAATCAAAAATCTAAACATTAAGCCAAACAGCAGCGATTTGGACACTTTTTTTTTTTTTTTCTGAGTGCCAAACCTCTCCCTTTGGAACCAGTTAATTATTCCAAAAAATGGTCTTACAAGTAATGTACTCTACTGATTTTTTAAAGATGTAATATAGCAAAAAAAAAAAAAAAATAGGCAACCAAAATGCTAAAACCTTTTGCATGTCACATCTCTGAAGGGAACAACAATGAAACAATACCCAGAGAACATTTGTAAGAGATACCTTCTGTAACCAAACTTTCATACAGGTAAGGTTCAAGAAGCAAGCAGATAATGACAACATGTATTTCATAATAATCACAGAAGTTTTACTATGCATGCAATTTTCTTGATTCATTTTTTCCTAATTCTTTATTTATTTTCTTTTTATATTCTGCCTATCTAATTATGCTCCTGTCTCAGAATGTTACCAAAACTATACAGTAAATTATACCTAGCTTACTAGGGAAATTTTGCCTGGCAACAAATTATTGGATCATCTCTGAAAATATGATATTAAATGTATGGCACAAAAGCCTATTGGTTACTAAAAGAAAATTAGATATGAACTTACTAACTTTGTAACCTGCCACAAGTCTCAAAAATATCCCTTAATGTCATACACAGTTCATTTTTGTTCAACTTTTTTACCAACATAAAAATAAAAACAAGAAAAAGAAAAGAAAATAGGGATTGTTCAATAACTTCAATCAAGAGGAAAAACTGAGTTCTGAAATCCCAAACTTTAACTCAAAATGAATTATTCATTATGTTTTCAAATCTCTTCATATTATACTGTATAAAAAGACATGAGAAATGGGAAAAAGTGTGCATGCAATCGTTTAGAGATTGACCAGGGCTAGAAAATGTTACTGGGGTGTTATGACTTCTCACCAAAAAAAAAAAAAAAAAAAAAAATAGTAATAATAAATAAATAAATAAATAAATAAAATAAATGGAAGAGCAGACATAGACATGATATTGTGTTTTTAAAAGATACATATTTTATTTTAGGAGAATTGTGTACTCAAATCTCTAGCGAACCCTCTGAGGTCTTTAATATTATTATCAAAGTCCAGGGAACAAAGGAAAAACTTAAGAAATTATTATATTTTGCTCATACTCTCATATCTGAGAGTATTAGTATTGAGTACTAGTATTGAGTTCTCAATCCCTGAGAACCAAGGATTGCTTTTTTTGGTTTAGTTTGTGCACTATTGGCTTCTAGTTTAGAAGTGGACTACAAACTTTGAACATAAATCGTTTCTTCATATTTATCTTGGTTGTAGTATTCAAATAAGTGATCTTTAGAGTCCCAAACTCTGTTATTCAGACACTCCCATCAAATGATGCAACAAATGATCATTCATCTAAAAGATAAACCCAACATGTGTAATGGTTCAAATAACTGCCACTCTACAGTCATGAATATGCAAAGAGTGCAGCAGATCTGAAATTATCATTTCACCAGTTGGTAATGCTCTACCTTCCAACTCACACTAAATAATGAATATAAAAAGGTTGTGACAATTAAAACCAACCCTGTCACTACAACTTAGATATGATGTGGACCACATACGTCAATATTACTTAGTTTGCTCCAGGTAAATTTTGCTGCAGAGTTAGGACTATAAAAAAATACATTTTTTTAATGTGTGCTTGAGGAAATCCCTAGAAGTCAATTTAATGAAATCAGCATTTTGGTCATGGCAGCATGCAGTTCATGTGTAAAATAAAGATTTACTTCTTAATGCATGTCAGGGTCCTCTAATCCTAAAATACTATGTCACAAATTTTGCCTAATTTCAGCCAGATTTTTAATCCTGGAAAGGCCCATTGCAAATTACATGAGCTCAGAACCCAAAGCTCTATAAATATCTTACCTCGTAACTTACCTTTTCTGAGACACTGATCAGGTGGGATTCATTCTTAAAACTTTGTTTTGTTAACAGATTTTGTAGTACTTTGAGGAGTTCAGTAATCCTAACCTTTATAATTCCAAATCCTCATTTATAAATTAAATAATTTAAGCTAAAAAAGTATTTTCCTAAATGTGTTGTTCAAAAATGTTATGAATTAAAACGCTGATAAATACATTTTAAAATGTTTTACTCCAAATGTTTCCTGACAATTTTTAAACATCCCATAATTTATAGTTGTTTTTTTTTTTTTTTTTTTTTGAGACAGAGTCTCGCTCTGTCACCCAGGCTGGAGTGCAGTGGCCGAATCTCAGCTCACTGCAAGCTCCATCTCCCGGGTTCACGCCATTCTCCTGCCTCAGCCTCCCAAGTAGCTGGGACTACAGGCACCCACCACCTCGCCCGGCTAGTTTTTTTTGTGTGTGTTTTTTAGTAGAGAGGGGGTTTCACCGTATTAGCCAGGATGGTCTCGATCTCCTGACCTCGTGATCCACCCGTCTCGGCCTCCCAAAGTGCTGGGATTACAGGCTTGAGCCACCGCGCCCGGCCAATTTATTGTATTTTTAAAAACAAACTTTGTACACTATGAGGTAGTGTAAATCTACTGGAGACAGGCTGAGAAATATCTAGAACCCTAAGGGTATTTCTGGTTTTAAGATATTAATTTTTCCACTGTAGCAATCGGGAGATTAGTCTTCATTTAGGTGATATTTTTACCTGCTAATATTGTATACAACATGTGTGTCAATGCATTTATTGAATTATTGGGGTTTTTTTTAGTTACTTACTTTTCTTCATGAGGTAGCTGGCTACTCATCATGAAGTATATTGGTCATGGTACTAGTGAGAGGTGAGAGAAGAGAAGAAAATGATACTGGAAATATCATACATGCATACCCACCAACTTTTCACTGCATAACTCCTTTCTTTCATAGTGTCAGAATGCAGATATATGTGGTATGCTCTATGAAAGGTATTTTTTTCATGTACACAAAATTTATCTTTTATGTCTTTCATGTAAGATATATACATTCAATTTTCCATATCAATATATAAATATAATATTTTATTGTTTGAATAACATAATTATGATTTTCACTTATAAATTAAATATGATCTCTTAGTTGGCAGCTCACTGTAAATTTACTTTCTTAATGTCAGTGAGAGTATGGTTGAATTGTTCATATACTTTTTAGTTTGTTTCACTTGTGAGACTGTTGCCTGAATGTGGGATAGCATAAAGTTTGTCTTCAAATATTATATCACTATTTATTGGTTATTTGTTTTTTTCATTAAGTAGCTGTCTACTCTTAATTAAGAATATTGGATAGAATTTATCTATGGAATAAACCACTAAGATGAGATCGAATGCTTGAATCCTTAGTAATTTTAACACTATAATTATCATAGCTGAGGTATATGAACTTCTTTCTTGATCAATAAAAATGTCTTATGAATAGCTCTCAAACTACCTCTCTTAAGTTGCATTTCAAGCACAGATACAGCCAGAGTCCAAACCCAAACATCTACATTGATTTATTCTGTTAGACCTGAAAACTAAGCTCTAAATGCAAACATATGTTGTAGAATACAAAATTTGGTCTTCAGAAGACCAATAACAATAATAATTGATCTCCTAGGAAGAAATTTGCATTTTTTAAATAATCTTCAGATACTAACATTTCATTTTAGAATTCCAAAATAGAAGCTACATTTGATCTTTAATAGAGTGATTTTATATTCAGTAGGACATCAGCAAGTGTGACCTACTAATCATAACCTTTCATTTTGCTCTGTTATCAGGCTTGTTTCAGCTTGTGTTGCTTCATATTCTATTTATTATTATTGCTAATACATTAATGAGGTCAACTGATTGTAAAGCACATTAGACAATGTTAAAACTTTCATCAAGGTGTACAGTCTTTGATAATGGCATTTTTAATAAAATTATTTTTCAAAAAACTTCTTATAAGCAGCTTTACTTGTTAGTGCCTTATAGATTTATATAATATAATGTATATTTGTTTCTCTTTATAGTAAATTTGTTATCAGCATGACAGATACCCTTTAAATGAGTGGGTTTTTCTATCTCATTTTAGCAAACAACTAATGTAATGTATTCTTTATTGCTCATGTTGTTCAATAGGTCTTTCTGTGATGGTTGAAACCTGCTAATACTCCACTGTCTGATATGGTAGCCATTAGCCACATAAGGCTACTGAGTATTTGAAATGCAGCTAGCATAACTGAGGAACTGACTTTTAAATTTTATTTAAGTTTACTTACTTAAATTTAAATTAGTATGTGTGACTATTGATTACCATGTTGGACAGCAGAACTGTAAACTTTTTGAAATATATTGTCACCAGTGCCACTTATTATTGTCTTGATGACTTCCATAAACATATTAAATTTTAAATCGTCAACCCTATGGCATATTGTTTAATACTGTTATACAACACGTACCTTCCCATTCATTTGTTAAATGCGCCTAGTTTTAAAGGGATTAATAGGTTATTTTCAATCTAGCACACTGACTTTATATAGGTCCTCTTTCTCCAACTCACTTTCACATTGTTTATCTTGCTATGAAATATAAGAAATATGGAAAGTCATCTTAAATATATATTATTAAGTATGTATCATTTTATTTATAACCATTGAAATTCATCTGTTCTATTTTAAGGCAAATAATATATATATGTTTTATCAAAATTAGTCATTCTAGATATAGCCATAAATTGCTTTTTGAGAATTACTGCAGAAGCAAAGACAGGGACTTAACTTTGTATGATAACATAAACATTTGGATGAGGGGATGACACTCAGAACTCAGTAACTGGCTGAAAGAGTCATGTTTTTCTTCAACAAATATTTGAGTTAAATATTTTGAAGTTTTATTTGACATATCCAGATAGTCACAGTCCATATCTTTCTCTCTGAATAATATTTGGATAACGATTCTAAGCATGACTTTTAATTTGGTATACAACATGCTTTTGGAAACTGATATCTGAATGAAAATTGAATCTTAAATGTCAATATTTTGTACCTACCAGAAAGCTGGCAGACTTTATGAAATACTCTATGAGTGTCTCTAAAGTAAGAACTTTTCATGAATTTCATTTGTATTTAAACTTTTATTGGGACACTCATCAGAATTATCACTTTACTGATTTCAATAATATTAGAAGATAGTAATTCATTTCCTTGAGTTTCTAGAGTCAGGAAAACATGACATGTAAAAACACTATTTCTGTTGTCTCATATACATTTTGTCAATGTAAATCTTACAAAAGTTGAATTTGTATCAGAATTTAGAAATACCATCTCTTTAAGTTTCTTTAGAGGTGAATAAATAAAAAGAGATTTGTCTTGACAATTCAGACTCTTTTTTGGTTCCATATGAACTTTAGAATAGTTTTTTTTTTTTTTTTTTTTTCCCAATTCTGTGAAGAAAGTCATTAGTAGCTTAATGGGGACGGCATTGAATCTATAAATTACCTTGGGCAGTATGGCCATTTTCACAATATTGATTCTTCCTATCCATGAGCATGGGATGTTCTTCCAATTCTTTGTCTCCTCTTTTGTTTCATTGAGCAGTGGTTTGTAGCTCTCCTTGAAGAGGTACTTCACATCCCTTGTAAGTTGGATCCCTAGGTATTTTATTCCCTTTAAAGCAATTGTGAATGGGAGTTCACTAATGATTTGGCTCTCTGTTTATCTGTTATTGGTGTATAAGAATGCTTGTGATTTTTTTCACATTGATTTTGTATCCTGAGACTTTGCTGAAGTTGCTTATTAGCTTAAGGAGATTTTGGGCTGAGATGGTAGAGGTTTCTAAATACACAATCATGTCATCTGTAAACAGGGACAATTTGACTTCCTCTTTGTCCAATTGAATGCCCTTTATTTCTAAGCCAAAAGAACAAAGCTGGAGGCATCATGCTACCTGACTTCAAACTATACTACAAGGCTACAGTAACCAAAACAGCATGGTACTGGTACCAAAACAGAGATATAGACCAATGGAACAGAACAGAGCCCTCAGAAATAATATCACACATCTACAACCATCTGATCTTTGACAAACCTGACAAAAAAAAAAAGAAATGGGGAAAGGATTCCCTATTTAATAAGTGGTACTGAGAAAACTGACTAGCCATAAGTAGAAAGCTGAAACTGGATCCCTTACTTACACCTTATACAAAAATTAATTCAAGATGGATTCAAAACTTAAATGTTAGACCTAAAACCATAAAAAAACCCTAGAAGAAAACCTAGGCAATACCATTCAGGACATAGGCATGGGCAAGGACTTCATGTCTAAAACACTAAAAGCAAATGCAACAAAAGCCAAAATTGACTAATGGAATCTAATTAAACTAAAGAGCTTCTGCACAGCAAAAGAAACTACCATCAGAGTGAACAGGCAACCTACAGAATGGGAGAAAATTTTTGCAGTCTCCTCTTATCTGACAAAGGGCTAATATCCAGAACCTACAAAGAACTCAAACAAATTTACAAGAAAAAAATCAAACAATCCCATCAAAAAGTGGGCAAAGGATATGAACAGACACTTCTCAAAAGAAGATATTTATGCAGCCAACAGACAAATGAAAAAAGGCTCATCATCACTCGCCATCAGAGAAATGTGAATCAAAACCACAGTGAGATACCATCTCATACCAGTTAGAATGGCGATCTTTAAAAAGTCAGTAAATAACAGGTGCTGGAGAGGATGTGGAGAAATAGGAACACTTTTACACCATTGACGGGACTGTAAACTAGTTCAACCATTGTGGAAGACAGTGTGGCGATTACTCAAGGATCTAGAACTAGAAATACCATTTTATCCAGCCATCCTATTACTGGGTATATACCAAAGGATTATAAATCATGTTGCTATAAAGACACAGGCACATGTATGTTTGTTGTGGCACTATTCACAATAGCAAAGACTTGGAACCAACCCAAGTGTCCATCAGTGACAGACTGGATTAAGAAAATGTGGCACATATATACTATGGAATACTATGCAGCCATAAAAAAGGATGAGTTCATGTCCTCTGTAGGGACATGGATGCAACTGGAAACCACCATTCTCAGCAAATTATCGCAAGAACAGAAAACCAAACACCACATGTTCTCACTCATAGGTGGGAATTGAACAATGGAAACACTTGGACACAGGAAGGGGAACATCACACACCAGGGCCTGTTGTGGGATGGGGAGACAGGGGAGGGATTGCATTAGGAGATATACCTAATGTAAATGATGAGTTAATGGGTACAGCACACCAACATGGCACATGTATACATATGTAACAAACCTGCACATTGTGCACATGTACCCTAGAACATAAAGTATAATTTAAGAAAAAAAAGAGGTTAGTCATCAATTAAGTTGAAAATGCTTTGTAAACAGTAGATGATAGATGTCTCTTTTTCAATCCATAAAAAGATGTCCTATGTGCATTTAAATATTTCTATAATTAAACAAGAAAGAACCCTGTATTTAGTGGCTACTACATATTTTATTTTGTTTACTTGATTCTTTAGCTCAGGAGTAAATATTTGCTTTAATTATTCTTTTGTATTCTTAGCAGTGAGTTGACATCAACTCTCATGAAGGCCCACTTCTATTTTATTTGTATATTTGTTTTTTTGCTTTTTTTTTCAAACCCTGTTTCCAAACTTCTCCATGATAATCTATATCCTTTTACTGATACATGCCCTTGTTAAATGTTAATATATAAGATTTATTTTTAATTTGTTTTTGGTGCATGCATTTTTATTCTAAAATTATATTGTGCTATCGATATACTTTTTCTTTACCTCACGGTACTATACTTTTAAGATTTAAACATCAATTGTATAATCTTCTTATACATTACTTTTAGCAAGTGAATATTATTTCATAGGGTAAATCTATCTACTTTTTTTTTTTTTTTTTTAATCAATTTCTCTACTGCTGGAAACCAGTTTTCCCTAACTGCCTGTTACTACAATCAATGAAATTTTTTTAAAGGACATCAGGGAGAATTTTTCTCAGAAATAGATCATAAGTTTAACATGGTTGCAAAAGTCTATATGTTTACAAGCATGCATATAAATTTCTGTGCTGTCATATCCCACTTGTTGGCCTTATCTGCCTTTTTAATTATTGCCAGTTTGAGGGCTGAGCCAACTGAGGTCGGATTTGAGCAGCATTTAGATTTTCTTGTTGCTATTACAACCCCTCACAGCACTACAGACTTTAAATGTTTCTAGAGTTATCTTGTAATGTGTATAGGGGCTAATTGACAAGTGAGTTGTTCTTAATGTTTGATCCAACCTCAGCTTTAGAGTCTTTTCTTTGCCATTCTTCCTTACAGAACATTTTTCTCCTTTCTAACTTCCCCAAGAATAGATTGCTGTTACTTGTTATTTTACTCTGTGGTAGCCTGGAGTTGGTATAGAGTGGAGGAAGAGGACATATTCTTCCTGTTTTACCTTCAGTCTCTTGCTTTTCCCCTCCACCTCTTGCGGTAGGAGACTTTTGATGTTCTGGGACAAGAGCCTTCCCACACCCTACTGGGTCTTCATTTGTGCCCGATGGGTGAGGAGTTTGATGCCTTTTCCCAAATAGCTTAAATCTTTTGTTTCATAGGGAATATAGGAGACAAGAGTCCAAGCGGGTCTTGGTGCCTTTTCTCATATAGCTGCTGATCTGCTTCCCCTGGACTCCTCCGTGAGAGGGATCTTTCTTAGGACTTCAACCCAACTTCTACTCTATCTTGTGAAAGAAAGTCTGGTGATATTCATGAATAAAAGACTACAAATGGGAATAAATTTCTCTTGTGTCTGTGAATTCCAGGAATATCAGACCTGTTTAGCTTTTAGAAATTCATTGCAAATTTTAGCTTCATTCTTCTCACTGACCTCCATAATATATGGTGTTTGACATCTGCCCCAGGCAATACTCATGTCATCTCTCCTTTGAAGAGATCTGTTGCTTTCAGGTTTCTTAGTTTTATAGGAATCTTAGCTTTCTAATGGGATTTTTTTAAATAACCTTTGTGTTTTGTGCATTATCTCGCTTCTTTTGTTGTAAACGTGGAAGCTATACCATTTTAAGCTTCCTGCAACCTAAGCAGAAGCTGCAAGTTTATCAAGGTTAACTGTATTTTGTTTCACATCCTGTGAGTAATTTTTCCAAGTATTGCACAAAACACATTTCACCTCTTCCCCATTCATTAGGCATTCTAAATGTACCAAACATCAATTCCTTATATAATCATATATCTCTGAGTCTTCTATTTTAATTTCGTGACATATGTCACATGTGTTCTTAAACAATACCAAAATATTTATATTACTATAACTTCAGAGAATGACTTTATATGTAATAGGGAAAATATCATTCTTTGCTCTTAAATTTGACATAAATTGAAATAAAGATGAGATTTTCCAAATTCTGACCTCTTAATTTCTTGATCTATTTTGTTTCAACTGTTCCTTTCTGCATGCTTCCTAGTAATTCACCCCTATGGTCCTAATTCAGACATTACCATTGCCAGTAAATATAACCCCTCAGATAATTTATTTCAAATATCCATTTCTGTGGCCACTACCGCTTCACTTTTCTTCTCACTTCTTCTAGTAACCCAATTCTAACTACTCCTTGACCCCACTGAGACATATAATTAGCTAATACTACCAAATTGCCATTCTCAGTCTTTCAATGATTTATTCATCAACAAATATTTAGTATGCATTTACTTCATGTGAAGTATTTTCTAGTCAATGAAGATAAAATAGTAAACAAAACAGATACAAATGTATACCACTCACGAGTAAGTTGAAATAATTGATGTTTTATACAGTGAAAAAAGTTAAAGTAAAAAATAAAATAAAGAAGGGGAAATAGAAAAGTTAAGAAGTTAAGTGAAATTGTATATATCGTGACATAAGAAAGCCTCACTGAGAAAAAAAAAAAAACTAATAGTTTTACTGATAAATAATTGCCTGCAATATTCTACACATATTTAATGTATACTATTTTTGTCATATGAATATACTCATAAAATCACATGAGTATCACACTCTAGATAATAAGGACATTTCACATCACTAATTATTTATCCATGCCTCTTTGTAATTTATCCCTCCCATTTTATACCCCTCATCCCCAATAATTCACTGAGCTCTTGATCTCCTGTCTTTCTGTATTTATTAGTTTTATATATTTCTTGAATTTGTATAATTGGTTTAAGTGGTATTGATTGATTATCTTACATTTTAAACTCAGCATAATTATGTTAAAGTTGATTCATGTTGTTGCATGTATCATCAGTTCATTTATATTTAAGGACGAATAATATTCCATGGCATAGAATGGTGTATAGCTTGTTAAACTTTATCTCTTGAAGAGTACCTTTTTCCTCCCAGATTATGGCTTCTAAAACTAAATCTACTGTGAAAATTCATGGACTAGTCATGCACACACACTCTCATTTCCTTTTGGTAATTGCCCAGTAGTGTAATGGCTGGGCCATATGAGATACATATTTAACTTTTTGAAAAACTAATACTTTTTTCAAAAATTATTATATCATGTTTCCAACAGCACTTGTTTCATATCAACTGAAGAGCTTGTTTGGCCAGTCTCTAAAATTTAACCATTCTATTGGATGAATAGTGGTATTTCACCGTGATTTCAATTTCATTTTCTCAAATATTAATAATGTGAAATATATTTCCATGTGCTTATTTTCTATCTCTGTAAATGTCTTTGCAAAATGCCATTTAAAAATCTTAGCAACTTTGGCTGGGCACAGTGGCTCATGCCTGTAATCCTAGCACTTTGGAAGGTCGAAGTGAGCAGATCACTTGAGTTCAGGAGTTTGAAACCAGCCTGGATAAAATAGCAAAACCCCACCTCTACAGAAAATACAAAATTTAGCTGGGCACAGAAGCACATGCTTGTAGTCCCAGCTATTCAGGAGGCTGAGATGGGAGGATCACTGAAACCTGAGAAGTAGAAGTTGCAGTGAGCTGAGATCATATCACTGCACTCCAGCCTGGGCAACAGAGTGAAACTCTAAAAAAAAAAAAACTTGGTCAACTTTAAAACATTTGGTCTACTTATTAAATTATAGAAGTTATATAGTCTAGGTATAATTGCATATAAAGACATATGTGCTATATATATTTTATTCCAGTACACGGCTTGAGTTTTATTTTTATACAAATATAAGAAATAAAACTGTCCTTTGAAAATAAAAAAAATTTGATTAATTGATTTTTATAGATTGTATTTTTGGTGTATATTTAAGAAATATTTTCTTATACTGAGGTCATTCAGATTTTCTTTTATGCTTTCTTCTTATATAGGAATAGTCAAGCATTTTATTAAAGGACTGGATAGTAAATACATTAGGCCTACAGGCCATATGAATTTTGTTCCAAATACTCAAATCGGTTGGGATAGCATAAGAACAATTATAAATAATTTCCAAATGAATGTAAGTGATTATGTTAGAATAAATATGTAGAAAAGTAGGCAGCTAGCCTATATATCATAGTTTGCTGACCCTTACTCTGAAAGTATTGTAATGCTAGCTCTTATACTTACACATATGACTAATTTTGAATTAATTTTGTGTTTGTTGTGAAGTAGGTCCAACTTTTTGTTGTGTTTGTGAATGTGTGTATTTTGGGATATTTCTATCCAATTTTTTAATTGCTTTATTTGAAAAGATTATTATTTTCCTATTGAATTGATATATTTGTGAAAAATCAATTGACTATATATTTGGAACTATTTCTACATTCTTTATTCTATTTCAGTCATGATATACCAGTCTTCGTGTTAACAACACAATACAGATTATGGGTTTATATTGCTGAAATAAGGTGGTTATAAATTCTCCAACTTTTTAAAGAATTTTTTTCATATTTGTTTTGTTGTCCTAGATTGTTCATTTTTATATGAAATTTAAAATTACATTAGCATTTTCTCTAATATTTTGTGAAAATTTTGACTTGTTCAGAATAGACATATTAACAATATTGAGATTTTTCTAACTTTAAGAGAAATGAGAAATATTTAAGAATAGACATACTAACAGTTGAATTTAAAAAGAATAGTTATATTTAAGAAGAATAGACATATTAACAATATTGAATTTTTTCTCATTTCACTTTTGATTTCCTCTTTGATCAATCATGACCTATTAGAAGTGTGCTGCTTGCTTTCCAAATAGTAATTTTATATATATGGCTTTTTATTTGTATATCTTTTTATATTTTAAAATATAAATTTGCCTTTATACTCTTTTAAATAATGGGTGTGTTGCTGTAGTTACATATTTAAACATTCACAATCTAGTTATATATAAAATACAGAAATCTTGCAACCATATAGGTCTTTATAGGTACACACTCCCCATTTTTTGTTGCAGTTATCATATTAATTTTATTTACACACATTGAAACCTTCCTGAGACAATATTTTAATGTTTGCTTTACACAGCCATTTGCCTGTTGTAAAGGACTTTAAGGAAAACAAAATGATTCCGTTATATTCTTCAATATTTGTTATATTCAGTGTTCTTCATTCATTACTGAACACCCAAGTGTACCTTTGGTATTATTTCCATTTAACCTGAGGAAACCCTTTGCAACATTTCTTTTAGTATTGGTCTGCTAGTCACACATTTTATTTTATGTAAAGTAAGTTCTGATTTTGTTTCTCCTCTTTAAGAATATTTTTGCTAACTGTAGAAAGCGGTGATTCTTATTTTTCCTTGTAATACTTTAAAGATCCTGCTTCACCCTTTTCAGGTCTTCGTGTTTTTTATTAGAAATTTTCAGTCATTCAAATAATTGTCTTCATTTTCTCAATGTGTTGATTTACTCTGGCTGATTGCAATCTATTTTATTCATTTTGGTGTTTAACAATTTGATAATTTTGTAACAATGTAAGGTTTCCTTTACATTTATCCTACCTTATTTTGCTAAACGTTTTTTTATTTTTTTTAATTATACTTTAAGTTCAAGGGTACATGCGCACAATGTGCAGGTTTGTTACGTATGTATAAACTTCTTGAGCGTATACATTTATATATTTCACCAAATGTGAAAAAATGTTGATGCATACACAAGTATCAATAGCCGAATCAAACAAATGGAAGAAAGGATATCAGAGTTTGAAGACCACCTTGCTGAAATAAGGCATGTAGTCAAGACTAAAGAAAAATCAATGAAAATAAATGAACAAAGCTTCCAAAAAATTTGGGACTTCATTAAAAGACTGAACCTACAACTGATTGGAGTACCAGATGAGAAGGGGAGAATGGAAACGAGCTGGAAAACACACTTCAGGATATTATCCAGAAGAACTTACCCAACCTACCAAGACAGGCCAACATGCAAATTCAGGAAATACAGAGAACATCGTTAAGATACTCCACAAGAAGATTAACCCCAAGAGACATAATAATCACGTTCTCCAAGGTTGAAATGAAGGAAAAACTGTTAAGGGCAGCCAGAGAGAAAGGCCAGGTCACCTACAAAGGGAAGCCCATCAGACTAACAGCAGTCTTTTCACCAGAAACTCCACAAGCCAGAAGAGATTAGGGACCAATATTCAACATTCTTAAAGAAAACATTTTTCAGCGTAGAATTTCATATACAGCCAAACTAAGCTTCGTAAGCAAAAGAGAAATAAAATCCTTTCCAGACAAGCAAATGCTGAGGATTTTATTACCACCAGGCTTGCTCTGAAAGAGCTCCTGAAGAAGCACTACACATGGAACGGAAAAGTGGGTACCTGCCATTGCTGGATTAAATTCACACATAACAATACTAACCTTAAAAATAAATTGGCTAAATGCCTCAGTTAAAAGACACAGACTGGCAAATTGGATAGAGAGTCAAGACTCATTGGCGTGCTATATTCAGGAGACTCATCTCAGGTACAAAGACATACACAGGCTCAAAATAAAGGGATTAAAAACATTTACCAAGCAAACGGAAAGCAAAAAAAAAAAAAAAAGCAGCGGTGGCAATTCTAGCCTCTGACATAACAGCCTTTAAACCTACAAATATCAAAAAAAGACAAAGAAAGACATTATGTAATGGTAAAGGGAACAATTCAACAAGAAGAGCTAACAATTCTAAATATATATGCACCCAATACAGAAGCACCCAGATTCATAAAACAAGTTCTTAGAGACCTACAAAGAGACTTAGACTCCAACACAATAATAGTGGGAGATTTTAACACCCCACTGTCAGTATTAGACAGATCAATGAGACCAAAAATTAACAAAAATATTCAGGACTTGAACTCACTTCTGGATCAGGTAGACCTAGTAGATGTCTACAGAACTCTCTATCCCAAATCAACAGAATATATATTCTTCTCAGTGCCACATGGCACTTATTCTAAAATAGACCACAAAATTGGAAGTAAAACATTCCTCAACAAATGCAAAAAAACTTAAATCATAACAAATAGTCTATCAGACCACAGTGCAATCAAATTAGAAATCAAGATTAAGAAATTAACTCAAAACCAAACAATTACATGGAAATCAAACAACCTGCTCCTTAATGATTCATGAGTAAATAATTAAATTAAGGCAGGAATCAAGAAGTTCTATGACACCAAAGAGAACAAAGAAACAACATACCAGATTCTCTGAGACATAGCTAAAGCAGTGATAAGAGGGAAATTTATAGCAATTAATGCCCACGTCGGAAACTTTTAAAGGCCTCAAATCAACACTCTAACATCACAATTAAAGGAACTAGAGAAGCAAGAATATACTAATGTAAAAGCTAGCTGAAGATGAGAAATAACTAAGATCAGAGAATTGAAGGAGATAGAGACCACAAAAAAAAAAACCCAAAGTTAATGAATCCAGGAGCTATATTTTTTTTTTTTTTGAAAAAAATCAGCCAAATATATAGACTGCCAGCTAGACTAATAAAGAAGAAAGGAGAGAAGAATCAAATAGATACAGTAAAACATGATAAAAGAGATATTGCCACTGACCCCACAGAAATAAAAACTGTCACCAGAAAATACTATAAACACCTCTATGCAAATAAACTAGAAAATCTAGAAGAAATGGATAAATTCCTGGAAATACACACCCTCCCAAACTAAACCAGGAAGAAGTTGAATCCCTGAATAGACCAGTAACAAGTTCTGAAATTGAGGCAGTAATTAATAGTCTGCCAACCAAAAAAAAAAAAAAAAAACCAAGACCTGATGGATTCACAACTAAATTCTACTGGAAATACGAAGAGTAGCTGGTACTATTTTTTCTGAAACTATTCCAAAGAGTTGAAAAGAAGGGACTCCTGCCTAACTCGTGATGAAGCCAGCATCATCTTGATACCAAAACCGGGAAGAGACAGAACAAAGAAAAAGAATTTCAGGCCAATATCCCTGATGAACATCGATGTGAAAATCCTCAGTAAAATATTGGCAAACTGAATCCAGAAGCACATCAAAACACTTATCCACCACGATAAGTTAGCTTCATCCCTGGGATGCGAGTCTGGTTCAACATATGCAAATCAAGAAATGTAATCCATCACATAAAGAGAATGAAAGACAAAAATCACGTGATTACTTCAGTAGATGCAAAAAAGCCTTTTGACAAAACTCAACATCCCTCATGTTAAAAACTCTCAACAAACTAGGAATTGACGGAACATATCTCAAAATAATAAGAGCTATTTATGACAAAATCACAGTCAATATCATATTGAATGAGCAAAGTTGGAAGCATTCTCTTTGAAAATCTGTACAAGATAAGGATGTCTTCTCTCACCACTTCTAGTTGACATAGTATTGGAAGTTCTGGCCAGGGCAATCAGGTAAGATAAAGAAATAAAGAGTATTCAAATAGGAGGAGAGAAAGTCAAATTGTCTCTGTTTAAAGATGATGTTATTGTATATTTAGGAAATCCCATCGTCTCATGCCAAAAACTCCTTTAACTGATAAGCAACTTCAGCAAAGTCTCAAGATACAAAATCAATGTGCAAAAATCACAAGCATTCCTTCACACCAACAATAGACAATCAGGGAGGCAAATTATAAATGAACTCCCACTCACAATTGCTACAAAGAGAATAAAATACTTAGGAATACAGCTAACAAGAGACATGAAGGACCTCTTCAAAGAGAACTATAAATCGTTGCTCAAGGAAATAAGAGAGGACAGACGGAAACGGAACAACATTCCATCCTTATAGATAGGAAGAATCAATATAGATTCAATGTTATTCCATAAAACTACCATATACATTTTTCACAGAATTAGAAAAGAAAACTATTTTAAATTTCATTTGTAATCAAAGACAACCCCTTATAGCCAAGACAATTCCAAGCAAAAAGAACAAAGCTGAAGACATCACGCTACCTGACTTCAAACTATACTGCAAGGCTACAGTAACTAAAAACAGCACGGTACTGGTTCTTTACCTGATGGGTTACCCATTTTATTTCTAAAGGGTTAATTAATAGTCTGTTTCCTTAATCTTCCCCATGATAATGGGTAATACTAAATGATACCCTAAGGAATCTCCTGTATTCCAAACACAGTCTTCTTTACCTTTATTGTTGAATTCCTTACCTTTATTGTGGAATTTCCCCTTAGTAGTCAGTTTTAATTACCCCAGCCAGTACAGTAACTCCCTTCTTAGCCCATTGATTCAGAGATGCGAGCAGCAATCTGAACTTTCAGCTCAATGGAATAGTTGTTTTGTTTCCTTAAGGAAGTATTTCTGCTTTGGAAAAAGGTCTCTAGGCCAACAAAGCATAAAGTCACAGGAACAGAAAGCAAAAATGTTGCTAGTGTGTTGTTAGAGTTAATAGTATGTAGTGAGGGTGCCATGCACCTGCCTTTATTTCTGTACCAATAAATCCTAGTCATGGGGGAAACAGCACTATATGTTAGAGGCTGCCTCAGAGCATCTCTCTGCCTCAGAGAACCTTGTTCAAGACCTGTAAGATATTGACACTAGGTGATATTGTAACTGAGTCTTCAAAAGGTCTTTTAACATTGTATTGTCAGATGCTTCAGGATGCTATGGAACATTCTAAAAACCTGTGAATTCTATAAACATGAGTCCATTGTTGCACTCTATTTGCTGTAAAATGAGTTCCTTGGTCAGAAGCAATGCCATGTGGAATAGCATAATGGTGGACATGACATTTTCTAAG
This sequence comes from Papio anubis, assembly GCF_008728515.1. NCBI lineage: Eukaryota > Metazoa > Chordata > Mammalia > Primates > Cercopithecidae > Papio > Papio anubis. The sequence continues at coordinate 103,814,582 of NC_044976.1, read as the reverse complement.
TCCATGACTGATAATGTTGACAAAAACATTGTGTGTAAGGCAGATAAATCTGTGCCAAGGTATATATTCCAGTGGAAAAAAAAATACTTTCTATGATGGAAACAGTCCAGTAGAATCAAACTACCACTAGACACCTGGCTGATTACCCCATGTGATTGCATCATACCAGGGCTCAGTGTTGCTCTCTGCTGCTGGCACATTGACCACTTAGAAGTAGTTGTGGCAAGCTCAACCTTGGTGAGGAAAAATCCATGTTGCTGAGCCCATGTATAACCTTCATACCTGCCAACATGGTCTGTTTGTTCATGAACTCACTGGGAAACGACAAGAGAGGCTAGGGAAAGAGACTTACTGGTATGCATACAATAGATTGTCCTATCCACCTGATTATTAAAGTCTTCCTCTGCTAAGATCACCTTTGCCTGAACATTCATGTGGGAATTCACGTGGGTGAGGGATTCAAGTGGAATGTGAATTTTTTTTTTCACTGAAGCTTTTGCCCATTCAGAGGTCTATGCACATATCTCTTCCCTGAATTTGCTTGTCAACAATTTTCCCATCATGTCCCTTCCAAGTCCAACTATTCAGCCAACTATTGCCAGTCACAGACCATGAATTGGCACATAATTACATTTGGCCAGGGTCTTTACAAGCAAAGTGAACAACCAGGTGCCATGCTGAGAGTTCTGCCCACTCAGAGGATTTTAGCTCATCATCGTTTTTCAGGAATGTTCCAGAAAAGAGCTGCAGTGGTGCAACTGATTATTTTTATGTAGTGCTTAAACATCATGCAGAGCCATCTGTAAACCAGGCCTAAATCTTCTTCTCTTCTGTCATCCAATTATAAAGCATTCTCCATGAGCCCCTAGGTGGGAGTGGGGACTATGGGTGTTTGGATCACTTAAATATGTAGCTTATATATTTATATCTTTAAGACCTGCTGAGCCTAATCACATATATACCATTCTACCTGATGATGAAATGTCAATGTGCACCCCAGATTTTATGGCTTTGTGGGTCATAATACCTAGTTCAAGCAAGGCAACTCAGGTTGCATGGTAATGTGGTGGCCTATGGATAAGTGTTCAGCCTCTATTAAGTCCCAGGAGCAGGCCCAGAATTCTGTCTCAAAAGCAGAATAGTTGCCCACAGAGGACTTCTGGGCTTTACTCCAAAATCCTAAGTGCCTTCAGTATGATTCACTTATAGGGACTGCCAAAGGCTTTATACTGTATTTCTCCCTGCAACTGACACTTCAAGCATGGTTGGATCTGCAGGGTCATATGGTCCAAATGGCAGGGCAGTTTACACAGCCTTCAGACCTGTTAGAGAGCCTTCTTTTGTTCTGGACTCTATTCAAAACTAGCAGCTTTTCAGTCTATTCAATGAGCCAGAATAACACAATGAACTGAGGAGTTTGTTTACTCCAAAATCCAAATAGGCCCATTAGGTGCTGTGTGTATTTTTTATTTGCTTGAAGGGCCAGATACAAACTCCATAAAAAAAAAATAGTAATATTTTGACATGCTTCCCACATCTGGTCTGGAAATTTCAGTGAGATAAAAGGCCACTAAATTTTCATAGGATTGATTTTCCATTCTCTCCTACAAATGTCTGATCAATAACTCTAAAGTAGTTGCCTATTAGGATCAATCAGCATAATGCTATCAATGTATTGGACCAGTATAATATCTTCTGGAAGGGAAAAGTGAGAATCACCACTCCTGCATTTTTCAAGTCCTTTATGGTAACAATAATTTCTGAAATCCCTCTAGGAATGTGTTATTTCTTTTATGTTACTATTTTCCTAGGTATAAGCTGTTTAAGTATATTCCATTTGGCCTTTCTCAGCATTATAGAGCCCACTATACAGGTCAAGAATTAATGTGTGAATCCTGTCTGGTACTGAGAATATGTATTGCAATCGTGCATTGCAGAACGTGGAAAATAACCACAGAATGGGTTCAGGAACCCACCGGGCCCACTGTGAGACAGATCTGAGCTAAAACTTCCTTGATGACCTGAATTCCTTAAGACTCTACTCTGACTAGTGGGCTACACTGATGTTTTGTGTCTCCTGAAATTAGTATCAGCTTAGAGCTATTGTCCAGTAGTTCCTGAAAGGTCTGATGATTTTATTTTACCCAATGCAGAATTAACCTGATAAAAGGCCATTAGCTCTTTTGGGGGAAGCTGGGAGAAACGCTAACAGTATGAAATTTTTGGTGGTGTACTGGGGCCCTTCCTTATGAATTTCTAGTTCACAGACTCTCCTTCATTTAGGTGGCTCTATGTCTGAAAACTGACATAAATCTTAGAATTGGTTTAGAGTCTCTGATTCTCTGATTTTATGCTTCAAGCTAGATTTTGTTCATTTGACATAGAACTTTTCTGCTTATGTAAATCAAGTGAGAGTTCAGTAGGCTTTCTAATTATTTTATTTCTAAAAACACCATGATTAACTAGCCATACATCTACATGAGTCACACTACTCTGACTGCTGCTTTGACTCTGCTGTCTATTACAGCAACCATGCCTAGATGCTTTTGGTAGTTGAGCGCTACCATTTAACTCCAGCCACCTGAGATCCAGTTATTCCCATGGCCTTTAGGTTTCCCAATACAGTTACTACAGTCCTAACTCTTGATCTGGCTTAAAAAGAAGAGTAATCATGGAGATTTTTAAAGACTGCCAGTGCTCCCACAAATGTATTTCTATAGTAGACATGAATGATGTGTCTTCTGGACCCTCGCAGTCTGACAGAATAGATTGTATACGTTAAATTCACTCTCACACACCAGTCTCTCTAACCCTTTGCGTTCCTTCATCAACATTAAACAAGACGGGTCCAGATTTTTTAATTCACTCACCGTGGACCATATTTTGATCTATCATTCAGCCAACCAAACAAAAGAAACTGAGAGAGCCTTTTCTAATTTCCTGAGCTGCAACATTAAATGAAGAATCACTGCTTCTTGAGCCCATATTAAAAAGTTTATTTAATCCAACTTAATGTTTCTTTCAGTATTCCACATGTTTAGTACCTCTGTTCCTACACAAGTTCCCTGGAGTTTTGACTATATACATTGGAAAACTCAAATGATTATTTTGGAGGGTAGCACAACTCTGCAGGAGTCACACTTTGTACCTCACCTTAGGGGCCTGCTAGGATTTGAGTCCAGTTACAGGTCTAGAAGCAAAGAGGAGAAGAAGAAGTGGGTTCTGAGAAGAATCAGCGTTGTCTGGTTAAAATTGGTCTCAGAAGAAACCATTGTATTTCCCCCAAGCAACAAAGGGTTAATCCTCTCAAATGAGAATGGAGAAACCACTATCCCAGAGGGTGAAGAGGTCTCTTCTACTGGCAAACAACACTCGTTGAATTTAGGTGTTCAAAGTCTACAGCTTCACCAGTATCTTTCCAAACATTTCCTTTCTAACTTAGAGTACACTGTTCTTTACCAATCAATGCACTCACCTGTGAATCTGAGAACTCAACTTGTTATGTATTTCAGCCAGTTGCAGAATGAAACCTTGTGTTTTGTTTTCAGCAGTCTTAGCCTTCAACTACAGTCAATAATGGTCTCCTTCATGACACACATAGAAGCTCTCCAGTCATTTATGCATCACTTGAGCTAAAACTTCATATTCCTGAGCTCATCTTTATCTTTCACCACTTTTTCCACTGACATTAGGAAAAACCAGCCAACCTCATTATACTCACCAGTTTTCCAAAATTGTTCACAGCAACCCAGCTCTCAGTTTTTTATGAGTGGTTTATTAGGAGGATCCAATAAAATTATTTTGTATATTGCTATTGCCAGATTACACCATGGACTATCAGTGCTCTCTTTTACACTGGAAATAATTATTACCACATTTAAGTTTAATGCGATTAAGAAGCCAATTCCGTAAAACCAAAGGAAATTTGGAAAACTCTTACTTAAAATTCTTTTCCTCTGGGAACTCTCTCAGTACCAAAATCTATATCCATTTGGATTCTCCAAACAAAGCAAACTAACAGGAGATCTATTGATATTGATATATAAAATTTATAACAAATAATTGACTCATGTGGTTATATAGTCTAAGAATTCCCAAGATCTAATTTGGTAATCTGGAATCAAGAAGAGCCAATATTTATAGCTCCAGTTTGAGTCAAGATCTGCAAACTAGGAGAGTTGATAGTGTCAGTTGTAGTCCAAGTTCACAGGTAGCAGAAGACCAATATTATAGTTTAAGACCATCTAGCAGAGAAAGTGAATTATCTCTTATCTTTTTTTTTTTTTTTTCCCTAGGCCTTTATTTAATTAAATGAGGGCCACATACATTGGGTAGGGCAATTTGCTTTACTCATTCTACAAACTCAAATGTTAATCTCAACCAGAAACACCCTCACCAACACACTCAGCATAATGTTTAATATTAATCATTGACAGTTACCAAGGAATTTTGTTTTGAATATGATTAATAAATTACTTAGTATTCTTGCTAGTAAGCAAGATAGTAAATTCTTGGAACAATGTTAATTGCAATGAATAATGCCCGACTAGGTTGGAACTTTTAATTAGATATTTCAAAATATTTTGGAAATCTTTAAGCTAATAATTTCAAGGCAATATGATAAATATGGTAAATTATTTGTATACAATTAAAAGGCTATTTTGTAATGACTTTGGATAAATGGTTCACATACCAACAATATTGTGAAATATCTTAAATTTTTCTCACTACATATTTCTGTGATTAAAAGTACTAAATACTGAGACAACATTATGAGTAATGAGAACTTTAAACCTATAAATTATTACTAGTTTGTTTTAATTACAGTTAATTTAAATACTTTTTAATTTACTAAAATGTATTGGTAAATATCAACAGAATTCAGGAAAGCCACAGATACTATTAAGAAAGAGGGGGCTATTTATACACTGATATATTTGTATATAAGAAAAAATATCTATTTTAGTTTCTAATTATAAAAGGTTAATACATGTAAAACAGACTCAATGTTATTAAAAATGTTAGTGACTCATGTAAAACACATAAAATTATTGTTTGTTATAAATACAATGTTTATGAACAAATTTCCCTTACTATCATATTGATAAATTGTTATTCATGTGGCTCAGAATTTCAGATAATTAAACACATATTCTGAAAGTGAAAACGTTTCCTCTTATGTGAATCACTTAATATAAAGCTAGTTATAAAATGGTCATTGTTTTAAAACATGAAATCAAAACTGAAGTTCTCTTAGTATTTGTTACAATGTTGTAGTGTCAGAAAAATACATCCTCAAGCTAATATTTTCTCCATAATCTATTCTGTAGTCTGATAGCTATTAAAAGTATGCTTCAAGTATACAGAATACAGAGGAATTGCTATCAGATTAGGAATCAGAGACTCACACTCAAAAATCTCAAAATCTTCAGTGGTGTTAAATACATATAAAAATTAAAATAAAACAACAAACTCCCATATCCTATTGATATAATTTTAGAGTTAGTAGGAAACTATTACTTATTTCCTTTTTTTTTTTTTTTTTTTCCCTGAGATGGAGTCTCCCTTTGTCACCCAGGATGGAGTGCAGTGGTGCAATCTTGGCTCACTGCAACCTCCACCTCCTGGGTTCAAGCGATTCTCATGCATCTATCTCCTGAGGAGCTGGGACTACAGGCACATACCACCACATTCAGCTAATTTTTTTTTTTTTTTTTTTTTTTTTTCATAGAGACAGGGTTTCACCATGTTGGCCAGGCTGGTCTCAAACTCCTGACCTCAGGTGATCCGCCTTCCTCTGCCTCCCAAAATGTTGGGATTACAGGCGTGAGCCATCCACCAGGTCACTCATATTCTATTATTCTTCTTCATCTTTTCCTGCCTATTGATAATGGGGAAACATATCACCACTTAAAACATTTGTACCATCTTGGCTTTCTGAATTTTCTTCTGTATCTTTGTTTCTTTTTAATCTCAGCCTCCTTTTCTGTTTTCTCAGGCTCCATCTATTTGGTATTTCCTAGGATTCCTTGTGTTTTCTTCACAAACAAAACCTCTCTATGCACTCACTCTTGTGAAAGAGTGATTGTCACAGGATCCTTGGTGTGTCACTTTTCCAGCCAGAAACCTCACTGGCTGGTGGCATCTTTTCCTGAGTTCTGCTTGGGCCCACTGGGCTCATTCTGCCAACTTTGCCCGGCAGGCTGTGCTCTGCACATGCTACCAGACTGGATTGCATGCCTGCCAAGGGCAAGCCAGGTGAGGAGTGATGAGGGTTGCATGAGCAAGCAAGCAAGTGGGGGTTCTGGCCACTGCACACAACCAGGCACACTGGATGTGGCAGGGCAGGCAGTTCCAGGCACTGGCCTGGGCAACTCCAAGTGCCAGTATGGGTGCCGGCTCCCTGTGAGACTTCAGTTGGACTAGGTGTACTGCTAGTGGAAGTATCGGGAAGCTTGGAAGAACCAGGAACTGCAGAGCCCCAGAGAGGGTGTTACAACCCTGGCTCAGGGAGTTTCCAGGTCTGGGCTCCCTGAAGGACCATAGCTCTTCTATCTTTCTCTCTCCTCTCCTTCTTGTTGCCACAACATGGCGAGCAAGGGGATTGTTTAAGACTTCTTTGTGTTACAGCTCTTTCAGTCCCATCATTCAACAGGTTCCAAGTTCTTGTCCCATGTCTAGGAAGAATTAGGTGCTATATTGAGTGACAGAACAGGGCAGAGGAGACCCACAAGATGAAGAGGTGCTTTATTCAACAACAAAACGGGACAGAGGAGAACTGCAGTGCGTAGCTCCTGTCTGCATGCAAGTCATTTTGTCAAGTGTCCAGCTCTCAGCAGAGAAGAGACCAATGACCAACAGTGGGTAGCTCCTATCCACAGGCAGGTCATACCATTGTCTGCCCAAGTCTGGCTGAGTCTGGGGCTGTTATGGGCTTCAGAGGGAAGGAAGAGCATGCTGATTGGATCATGGACACATAGAAAAAGCACCATATTTTCTCACTCCGGTCCATGGAGCTGGCAGCCCAGGCCCCAGGCCTCTCAGGCCACCCCTGGCCTGAAGGTGGGGTTTCACTGGAGACCTGCCCCTTTCTACCCAGGAGCCTTTCTACCTTCTGACATCATTTCCCTGCCATCCACAGTGCCCACTGCACCCAGGCTGTTTCTGCTGAGAGGTGCCTGCAGGTATGCACAGACCTGCCCTTAGAGCCCCCTTGGCCTCGCTCCCATGCTTGCCAGTGCCCAAAGTCCAGAGGAGACTGAGGCAGCAGGAGACTGAGGTGTCAGTGCTGCTCTAAGCATGTGCACACCTGGTCAGGTCATGACAGCATCCCGGGTCAGCCACAACTTTGCTCTAAAATTGGAACTGGCCCTGGGAACAGGGAGAAGCCAGGCAGTGGCAGGAGGTACTTCCAAGCCTGTGGGGGTTAAGGTGTTCCCAGCCCCTCAAGAGTGCAGAGATGCCAGGGTCTGCAGCTGTGGCTGGGTGGCTGCAACTATGCCCGAGAGGATGGGGCTCCTGCCTTTACAACTTGGAAGAGGGCAGGGCTTCTACCTGTTCTCGGTTTCTGCCTTCTCTGTGGAGTGTACATCCCAAGCCATGCCTCCCCAGCTGCAGCCTGCATCATGGTAGCAGCCACTCCAGATGGGCTGCTGCTGACATCATGATAACATCAAAGTTTGTATATAAAACCCAGATCATATGTCTGCTGTATTATCTAAACATTAAAAATCATAAATAACTGATTAAAGGGATATGCCACAAGTACCTGAAAATCAATAGGTTTAAACTCATCATTTTGGTGTCTTCAAAAATTATCCTCCTTCATCCTGCATTCTGATTCACTTGTTGAGAATCATCTATAACTTTCTGTTTATCCATAATATTTAAGCATTCCTAAATGTTACAATTCTAATTTCTTAAAATATTTTTATCAATATACTTCTTTTTCTTCCCCACTGCTTAAGTTAGGCCCTATTACTTTTTGCAGGATTTTTGTTAAGTTACTATATTAAACTCACAATTTCTGCTTTGTAACAATTAGCCCATTTGGTATTCTTCAGTTATAATTCTTTCTACAAATAAACACCAAATATGTTATCTTTAATACTTACATTAAAACTTTTCATTCAATATGAGATTAATGTTGTAAGTTATAGTGATAATTGAACTATTATCATGCCCTATGATATGTAACTCAATATACAATAAGTCATCTCACAGTTATTTCATAATACATATATATATTTTTTTTCTTTTCTTCTTTTTTTTTTTTTTGAGATGGAGTCTCTGCCTTCTGTTGCCCAGGCTGAGGTAGGGAAGGGATCTCGGCTCACTGGGTGGTAAGCTCCGCCTCCCGGGTTCACACCATTCTCCTGCTTCAGCCTCCCGAGTAGCTGGGACTACAGGAGCCCGCCATCACGCCCGGCTAATTTTATTTTTTTTTGTATTTTTTAGTAGAGACGGGGTTTCACCGAGTTAGCCAGGATGGTCTCGATCTCCTGACCTCGTGATCCACCCATCTCGGCCACCCAAAGTGCTGGGATTAGAGGCATGAGCCACCGCGCCCGGCCTTAAATATATTATTTTAATTTTAAACTTTGAAAATAAAATTTCAAATTCTAGAAATAACCGTACCTAGGTTATTTCTGCAGCTTAGCCACCATTTAGGCATGAGACTGTGTGAAAGTCAATTAATATTATAAATGTTAATGACTCCTTTTGAAAAACAAACAATCATTTTAGATGACCTCACCTATGTCTTTCAGCTCTTAAGATTTTGTGGTTCTCTTTATGAAGAGATGGGAGTCTAATCACTTGCATTAGAAAAGAAAAATCTATTAAATATCCCAGAAAAGTCACACTTAAACTCAATAATCAAATTACATTTATTTAAATGTTCAAGTATTTTTAGCTGATTTAATGTGAATGTAGACTAAGAAAGAAATTCACCTTTTTTTCTCATAATTGAACCACTGCAGCTTTTGTATTGGTGTTTCTTGGGTAGATGAATCTCATCTTTTCTCTACATCTATCCAGTAGAGAGCTCTGCTTCCGTATTAGCAAGCTAGATAAATTCAATACTTTACTGTCTTTACTACCTAATATTTTAAATTCAGCATGTCTCCAATGGAATGAAACTAGATCACATATAAAATCAATCCTATTTGAACAATTTTACACTGTCATGCTTGAGAGTAACAAGAAATAACTGGAAAATGAATGTTATAATTCACTTTTCCCCTAGAAGATAATTTTAACACAATCACTTATGAATATCATTTAAAAAAACTTTCATTTAATCCTCAAGTTCTGTGGGTTGACTTCTGCTTTCTATGTTCGTATGCAAAGCGCAATACCATAATCATAGGAACTATAAACAGATAATTTGCAAATTCAAACACCAGGGATTCACAAATTATACCAGAACCAAAATGCAGTTTTTGCAAGGACCACTAGTATTTCAAACCTACTATCAGAAATAAAAATTGTTAAAATGTTTTTTTTCTTTGTTTTGTTTTATTTTTCCTGTGTAAGAAAAGACCCCAATATCAAGGTATAGAAGGAGATAAGAGGGGACATACCCTCTAGTATAAGGAAACAGGGTGGGAGGAGAAGGAAAAGCCTCAAATGGAAGGGTAGAAGGATAATGTTATTAAGGCAGCAAAATATTATCTGTAAAAAGTTTCAGGAGGTGTCTTCAGAGCCTCAGATATGAAGGCAGTGATTGCCTTCTCAGTAGGGTTCTCACTACTCAGGTGTCCAGAATAAGGGAAATGGAAGCTTCTATTCCTTCTATGGCAGCCACTCCATTGCACACTCTGAGTCTTATGTAAATAAAAGTGCTCCAGAGCTGGGAAGGCAGAGATTTGCTTATGTAGGACAAAATAACATTTCCAGCAGCAGTTGTGCTCCATCTCAGGCACCACCAACTCTACTGGATGAGGCCCTCTGTGGAGAAAGTCTACATGCGGTAGAGACACATCTTAGGTCCAGTCATCCTATAGAGGCAGCCCAATCAGGTCAAAGATTTTGCCCAACTTTTCAGCTTTAGAGTTTCCACAGAAGAGAGGCTTTTGAGGAAACATCTCTGCGAAGACACATCCAACACTTCACAAGTCCACAGATGTTGCCTGTGTAGATTGCAGAAGAACCTCATGAGCACAGTACAACAGTGTAACAACCACAGGTATAAACACCATCTAGTAGCTATAGATTCTGGCCAGACTAAATCAGCCAGCTTGACTGTGCTACCACTTGTCACTGGAATGTTCTCTGACTTCAGATACCAGTGAACGATGCAATGGAAATGAAGAAAATCTAGGTCTCTTTGAAACTTGTGCATCAGTTGATGGTCTCAGCTGATTATATGATTTGGCTCTGTGTCCCCACCCAAATCTCATGTCAAACTGTAATCCCCATGTGTTGAAGGAGGGACCTGGTAGGAGGTGATCGTATTATGGGAGTGATGTCTAATGAGAACTCTAATGAGAGTAGAAGTGATCATATTACAGGAGTGGTTTCTAATGAGAACTCTAATATGAGTTCTCATTAGGAACTTGAAGGCCACAAAGTGGCCACTGTGGGGATCACAGTCATTTTACACTGACTCATGGGCACTAACACCAATTTCAGCCACTCATATTGAGAGGTGGTCATTCTCAGATCAGGGTAGATCCTGTCACCAGGCTGGGAGCTGTGAGGGCAGCCAGCATAAGGGCCCTGGAGCCAGTTCTTGTAGCAACATATGCCCAAGCTTTAATTATTTTTAATGGAAAAAGACAAAATATAAGTAGAGATAGAGTAAGAGAAAGAGAAAAATTAATTAGAATAGAAGAAAAAGGAAAGAAGATTTCCAGGTTTGAAATAAAATATGAAAGATCCATATGCCCTGCAAATAAAATAGCTTAACAACAATCTGGAAGATTAAACTAGTTATAAAAAGAATCAAAATGGCATTGGGTGGTGGAAATACTTCTTCATTGTGGTTCAGTGAACCAGAATAACTCTAGATGAGAAGGATGACCTGAAGTGCCAAAATGTAAAGAAAAAAAGAAAAGTAAACCCAACAGAAAATCAGTTAAGGGCAGTTCATAGCTAAGAATGCTTGTTGTAAACTGGCATGCATAGAACTGAGTTAGCCTCAGTTGACTATTTCTTAACCTGTTTGCCAAGTGATTATCTCTAGTTCTACGGTCTTGGTGTATCTGTATTAATGCATCTGTGCCTAATGAATAATGAACCTTTTATGTGATATTCTACCACATATATACCAGAGATTGACTCACAATTAATTATTTCATTCAACTTGCTTTATATGATTGGAGAATTAGTTTAAGCATTATAGCTTGGTTTCTTAACTGCGATTATTCCCTATGGTTATATATTTAAAAATAGGCTATTTTCATTTCCAATTCCTGTCTGTGTTAATTTATCTATACAGTCAATTCATTTAAGTAAATAGTGGAAAATGGCATAAAGTAGAGTGATATTAACTAAGGCATGCTACTCCTAAACCTTTCCTAATGATATCTATTTCTAGAATCATGAAGAAAATTTCGATGAAAAAGTCAACAGAAATAACTTCTCTGTAGTTGATTTGAAAAGTCACTTACAAAGTCCTTATAATCAAAATTTCACTCTATTAGTCTGTAGTAAAATTTTCTAAAAGTGAATTTTCTATTGTTTATTGTGTAAAATTAAAAATGACTATGCATTCTTACATTATGAGAAACAGTGGAAACCTATTACATTTTATTCAGACTTTTTTCCTTTATATGCCCAACTAAAAACCATCAACAAATGTATCTTATTAAAAATATGCTGTTTATTATATAAATGTTTAGGATATATATTTTCTAGCATTGAATTTTATTCTGCAATAGATCACTGCTGAACAAAAATGTTAGCCCTGTTTTCCTAATTTTTTTGCTGAAGGAAAGTGGATATGTTTGGCCAACACCAGGTTCATAATAGTGATCACATCATGATTGACCTATGCCAATTAAGATTCTGATATTTTTTCTTTTTGTTACTTGCTGCTGAAAGTAACTATAAAATCTGCAACCTATTTTTAACCAATGACATGTAAAAGGAAGTCTTCTAGAAAGACGAGGGTTATCTTGCATAACTTTTGCCGTACCAGTCAAAGAAACTGATATAGTGGCACAACCAAACACATTTCACTCCCAACTTAAATGTTATGAGGCTTGAAATTTTAACATACGTTTTACAAACACAAGTAATACAAACTGAAGTCATTTGCAAAGATATTGTTGAGTTACTAAAACACTGTAAGTAGCCACCTATAGACTTCTTGATATTAAAAAATAAACTTTAATTAAGCATTATCAATTAAGTTTATTGTTCTAGTTGTCCAAAGAAGTACTTTCTAATTTAATCACCAAAACTTGGCAGAAGTGTTAATACTACAGCACTGGCATTCAAATTTTTATATATAAAAATGTGTCGTGCATCTTATACATACAAACCAAATACCTGGCTCCAAATTGTGATTTAGGCTGTAGTTTCTATGAATCTCTCAGGGAGGTCTCATACTCCATTAATCTCATATGCTCAATAAATGTACCATCTAAACAATTAATTTTCTATTATTTTTTTCATTAGCTGACACACAACTAAACTGAAAAGAATTAATTTTTCAGATGTGTTTTCTGTACTAAGAAATGTCATTTTTATTTTTATAGGTAAATGAAGAGAGGATGTCAAATGAATTGGTAAGCCAGACCTGCTCAATTCCATATATCCTGACTTTCCTTTTATAATTGTTTATTTTATGTAGTTTGAAGATGCCCCCTGCTCTGAGGAAACTGGTAGATAATGAACACTAGAATTATCAGTGAATCAAATTAAGCAACCATCCTGCATTGTCTATGATGCTTGGAGAATATCCCCAGTTTACAATAAATCCACTCAATTAAACTGCTACTTTAAACATCAAAACAAATTTATGAACAAGTAGCGTGGGCTCATAGAAGCTTAGGCTATAAAGTTGGGAAAAGGCTGTATGAATCAGTGTTCATAAGCTACATATGATGTGTACGTGTTGTGTGCTCCTGTGTAAAAATATGTGCACAGGCTCTTAGTTGTGTGTTATCCAGTTAGTAAATATTTTGCTTATTGTCTATTTGTTACTATTATTTCTGACATGACTATATTCTAGCTTAATTGAAAAAATTCAATATCTTGTCTAAATACTATGTTTCATTTGATTCAATTTTCTTTTAAAGATTTCCATTATTTGAATTAAACTTTCAATTGAATAGTCAGTTATACCAATTTTAATCTGAGTATCTTTAATTTTTAACTTCCACAAGAGAATGTTTTTTGTAGATAAATATGTAAAATATATGTTAATATTTGACAATTTCACATGATTTGATACCTGCTATATTGTTGAGAAGAAATCATATAAAAATGTTAATAGATCAGCATCAATATTCTGACTCTCATGACATTTTAATCTGAATTAAAATAATAAATATAAATTAAACACTAGATCAGATGAGATTGGGTGTGTTCAGGGTGGTATGGCAGTAGACTAGAAGAATTTAGCATTTTAAAGATTTAATTTTGACAAGTGCTCTCAAATACAAAAAGGCTTTGGATAGCTAGAGACAGATTTAGTTAAAATGCTTTAAATTTTATTAAGTGTATGTATTAATACTATAATACTTTATTCAATAAGCTTATATTTCTCAAGAGAAATGAAAAACACATTTATGTAACCTTAATAAACCTTGATTTCCAGTGAACAGATTATCAAAAATAAGTTTTAGAAAACCTTTTGTCATTGCACTTAGTCAAGACCTAGTGGCTTCTGTTTGCTGAACTAACTTTAGAGTAATTATAAAATAATAAGCTTGTATTGGTAATCTGTATCTATCAAGAAGCTTGTTGATTTTAACTGAACAACAATGACAAAAAAAATATTTATTTCACTGGACTAAACATTTATAATTAAATCACAGGACTGAAAAAAAGATTAAACACTAATTAGGTGTAAATTCTGGATCATAAAGTCTCCATTTTACTGAGTTAACATCAAGTTCTAGCAGTATTTAGAAAGAATATTCGACAAAGATATTTATTAATGAGTAGTCATATGCAGTGCACATCTTTTGCTGTTTGCTTTATTTCAGGAACACTTAGAGCCTCATTAGTATTTGAGTGTGAATTCTGAAATTCTTTTCAAAGAGCAAAATAAAAACATATGTCTGTGCTCTCATCCCATGTAGAAAAATATCTTGCAGACAATTAAGATCTTGTGATAGTTTTGTGGGTTTCCAAAGGACAAACCTAGACTATATTTTATTCTTAAATCTTCTTATTAACATATATAATCATTGGGTCTATCCATTATATTTTCTAAACAGCAGTGGAACCGAGGAACTGCCCATCTTCATCACTGTGTTCTTAATTTTACCAAGTTCTCAACATGATGCTCATAAAATTAAGCAAGAACCCCACAAATGGTTTTGCTTCCAGGATTTTCCTCTTCTAATATGTCACTCTTACTAATCCCTTATTGCTGCTTCTAAATTACAAATAGAATAATGTTAGACTCATGTTTAGGTTATGTCAGCAGAACCTTATCCTAAATAAAATTCTTATATGCTAAGTCTTCAGTGATTTGGACCCTGCTTATACCTCCATCCTTACCTCCTGGTGTGATATGTGGTGTTTTTCAGTTGGAGAACTCATTTATGTTTCTTGGATGTATGACATTGTTCAGGAAAAGGAGTTCTGAGAAGTGACATAAGCATGAGTTATTTCATAGGAAATACATATAAGCTGGTGGACATTCATCAATTTTACCAAGATACATGTTAATAACGTGCATTTTCTTACACTTTGAAGCATGCCATTCCCATGCCTTGCATTGCTCTTTATCTACCTCTTTAACTATCAGGCTTTTGGGGTTTTCTGTAGTTCATGAGCCAGTTTTTCAAAAAACGAGTTTGTAATGTCGCCAGTGTGCTTTGGCTGTCCCTAAATCATTGAACTATATTAACTTTATACTGTCATCTGTGTGTGTGATCCTCCAAATATTTTAATCCATATGTTTCTTTTCTATATTATATAGCTAGGGCCAAAATGAATTATTCTATTAATTATTATTGATGGTATTTAATCTATGCCCTAATGTATCTCAAGTATCAAAGTTAATCACTGTGTAGTTTTCATTTTTTAAACGTTGACAAATCTTGAATTTGAATTCTGGTACATTGTTCAAAGTATTTATGTAAGTTTATTTATACCATCTTTTTAGTGTTCTTTACAGACTTTTAATTCTGTTGCAATGTTCCTTTTCCATTATCTAATGTAGACAACTTGCCTTTCCCCTTTTTTTCTGTTATAATTATTGTTAGGGTGTTCCATTAATTTCTTCACAAAGCTAAGTCTGTTTTTTTTTTTTTTTTTTTTTTTTTTTTTAAATTTTAGGATGTTTTTCTCATTCCATTGACTTTGCTCTCTTATTTAATAATTTTTTTCTATTTTACATTTCTTGTTTGTTTCTTACAGTAATTTTTAACTTAATAAGACTGAAATTCAATAACATATTTTTACCTTTTTTTAGTATATGAATTCAAGACTATGTATTTCTTGTTAATGCACTGATTTGGTCACATTAACCAAATTTTGGTGTGCTGTTCAGTCATTAGTTTTCAGTTTCAAACACCTCTACAATTTTGATTTCTTCCTTCATAAGTGAGTTATATGGAAGTACTCTAGTTGCTTTAGGAATAAGGCTTTTTAAGTTACCTTTTCCTGTATTATTTCCATTGTGGTCATAGAACTATTCCAAATGATTTAAGTATTTTGAATTTTTTTGAGGCTCTCTTGCTTATTCAATTACATTTCCATACTTACATTACATTTTAACATGTAAGCTTTCATTGTTTGGTGCAATGTACTGTCTATGTCAATTAGGTGATGTTTATTAACTTTCTTGTCCATGATATCCATGTCAGTAGATATTTTTCCTGTACCTTTTATATTAAAATCTTTTATGAAAACCCACAAAATGATAGCAACTTTCTATTTCTTCTCTTTGTGCTATCAATTTTTGTTTATATATTTTGAAGCCATGCTAGGTCCAATTAGGATTGTCATATCTGCCTATCAAATTGATCCACTTTTAATTATAAAATATTCCTATTTACCTCTGGAAATGCTTCTTGCTTTAAAGTACAATTTGTCTGATATTAAAACACTCCCTATGTCGAATTTTTGGTAATATTTTAAAATCTTTTTTTTATCATTTTAGAGTAAATCCTTCTGTGTTCTATATTTAAAGTGTCTCATAAGCAATATTGAGGGTTTTTAAAAGTAATTCTGACAATCTTAGATTTTTAATTATATTATTCAGTGCATTGATATTTAAATTAGTTACTGGCATATTTGTGTTTGTATTTATTCTTTCAATATTTATTTTATGATTGTCCAGTCTATTTTTACATATCTGTCTTTGTTTTTACTTACTTTTCAATTAAGAAAAAAAATTGGTATTCTAATTTGTATTCCATTAACATACTAGTGGTAAAATATTTTACCATTTTTAATGGTTACACGGCAGATTAGAAAAAAGCACATCTGTCACCTAACAACAGGATAATAAAAAATAGTATTTGTGACATAGGAGACTGACAGGACTCACTTTTTGGTCACAACCTTGCTGACCAAAACAATATCTCGATCTGGTCCAGACAGGATAAATTGTCACTCTTTTCCTAGAAAGTTCTAAATAACCCACCCCTCAATTTTCATTGGCCCAGCCCTGATTTTGCAAGTAATTGAAAGTAGATATAAGGGAGTATACACACAATTAGCAAGAGCCCATGAATTGTCAATTTTGGGTATATTGCCTATGAGTTAGGCCTGATCCAAAAGAGGAAGTACTGTCCAATAAAAGACTGTTGCCTAAAACCACTTACTCACCCTTGAATTCTTTCCTGGGTAAAGTCAAGAACCCTCCTGGGCTAAGCCTCAATTTGATGTTCAATTGTGTTGCATCATTTATACAGGATGGTTGGAGACTTATAATTTTAAGAACTCTGTGCCTATCTTTCCTGCTATTTGTATTTTACTGCAATGCTTTTAATTAAATATATGCTTTAAAATGCACAAATTTATGTATGTGTATTTATAAATGCATGCATACTATTTTCAGTGCTTGTTATTCCCTTATACATCTTCATATTTTTGTTTATAAAGTAAAAAAAAAAATACTTTTATTTTTTAATGTCACCCTACTAGACACAATTTTTTTTTTTTTTTCAAATTCTATATCCCTCAATTCATTTCTATGTTTACTTCTACAGAATATTTGCATTGGGTATAGAATTCTAGACTGGAATGTTTTGTTATTAATTTCAACACATTAAATATGCCAGAAAAATATCAAATTGATTCTATTTACTTGGTTTAGAGAGCTGCTGTTGTATAGTTAATCTTTAAAGATAATTATTAATTTTTCTTTCTGTACGATTTTAAGTTTTTTTATTACTTAATTTCTATGTGTTTTGGTGTAGATTTCTTAATGTTTATCCTAATTTTCTGAGCTTTTTGTAAAAAGAAATATACCTTTCATCAATTTTGGAATGCTCTTAGTCATCATATTATCATACGGATATGTATCATATGTTTGAATATTTCTTATTCTTTATTTTGTAATTTTTAGATTTTGATGTGTATATGTGTGGTGGTGTGTATGTATACCCAAAACTGAATAAAGTGTGGCAATAAGCCACACAGATATCTGAGGACAACATGTTCCTCAGAAGAGATAGTAAGCATAAAGCTCTGAATAGGAGCATGTGTTACATATGGAAAGTCTGTCCTTAAAACTACTAGAATGTTTCCTCTGTTCTCCATTTTAATTAACACAAAATTGACTCAGTCTGGATTTGTATTTTTCATCTTAGATAAAGATATGCTAGGCCAGGCGTGGTAACTCACGCCTGTAATCCAAGCACTTTGGGAGGCCGAGGTGGGTGGATCATGAGGTCAGGAGATCGAGACCAGCCTGGACAACATGGTGAAACCCTGTCTCTACTAAAACACAAAAAAATTAACTGGGCGTGGTGGTGCACACCTGTAGTCCCAGCTACTCGGGAGGCTGAGACAGTGGAATTGCTTGAACCCAGGAGGTGGATGTTGTAGTGAGCCCAGATCACACAACTGCACTCTAGCCTGGCAACAGAGAAAGACTCGGTCTCAAAAAAAGAAAGATATGCTATAGTTTTTTTAATTTGTATCATATTCTTATAATTCCTTATTCTCTGACATTGGTATAATTCTTATTATTAATACTTAATGAAAGTTAAGTAAAATAATAGTAACTAATGTTTATTCAATAGTTATTACATGTTTCCAGAAAGGAAAGTGGTTATTTTGCATATGAAGTTTAATTTTTTAAAAAAGTAATAACCCCAAATCATTTTGTGACAGAAAATAAAGTTAGGATCATATTTTACCTAAAGGAGAACCTCAGAAAAACTTAGAATTGTCCCAATTTTGTACAAATATAAAATGGGGAAAATATAATTTGTATGTGTTCAGGACTGTGCTAAAGTTGGCCGATTTAAATATGAATAAGGGTTTTGCCCTGATCTTGAGGGATTCATGATCCATTAAGACAGACACATAAACAGACAAGTAAAATATGGTATAAAATATGCAGGGCACAAATTGAGCGTAGAGATGACACCGTAGTTTGATAGACAAGCCTCTTAGGCTTTTCATGTAGCTCTTCTGGTTGAGGGAAAGGCAGTGAAGTTTTGGTCCCGATCAGAGAACATGAATAGACAGGAGAGGTAGCCAAAACACAGAACAATCATGAAAGGACTGCCGAATATCAAGAGAATGAAGATATTCTTACCGCTCTGGAGCAGAGAATTCTAAGATGTTATATTACTCACAATGATGAGCTATCCAGAGACTGTGAGCAGGGCAGTGATATTCTTTGGATTTTTGTTTTGGAAAGACAAGTCCGTTGGTTTTCTAGAGAATAGATTACAAAAGGAACACATTGATCTAATTATAGCTACAGAAGTATATTTTTCACCAATATAGGTGACGGGTGGGTCACAGCAAAGCATCCCTCTAACGTATGACCATTTATTAAGTGTTTTTACTTTTATGTGTGTAGTTTTGGTCTTATTTTTATTTTTAACCAATTCTCCCTTATTGGGAACATTTCCTACATTTTATTTTTACATTAGAATGACTTAAAACATTTGTGTTAGCTTATGGTTGAGTTTTTAATTAAAACATAATTTATGAATATTGATTATTTTTATAAAGATTAATTTCCTTGGTTGGCAAATGTTTTGCCTGAAGAATTTTTTTCCACTAAACAATGAGTATAGTCATAAAAATATAATGAAGAGTTAATGAATGTATGCCGCGTATTAGAAGTCTAATATCAACAACATTGAGGAATAAATACATTTTTAAGATTTTTTTTTTCCAATTTTATCTGCTAGTTACTAGCAAATTTAACTAGCACACAAAAGATGAGTCATGCTGTGATTATATTTAATTTACAAATATAATATTAAATACATCCCTATACTAATCAAATGAATTTATCATATTAATACATTTAATGAGGGATATTTTTGAAATGTCCTTTTGATCAAATCATGCAATTATTTAAATTAATCTTTAGCTTGAACTAATAATCAGAATAGAACATCACAATGTTTGTTTGACTGAAAGTGCAATTTTTAGCATATTTATTCACAAAAGAACAAATGTTAACCCTAATTGGATAGGTATTTGAGACTCTGAAAACCATATAATTGTTTAAGATAAATTTTACTATATTAACATTAACTGATTTCATGCTATAAAAACTATGATTACTATAAATAATTGTAACAGATTTGAAAATTATTGTCCTGTAGATTAATCTCTATTTAGTTTCAACCCTTTCTGTTGAGATGATCTTAAGATAATAGAGATAACTTTGGAAGAATAGCAATAATGAATTTGATCTATACAACAAAATTTCCCCTTATCAGGTTAGTATAGTTAAAAAAGCAGAATCAGGTTTTTATGGAAATGTTTTACTAATTAGCTCTTTGTTCCTGTATCACATTAGATTTTAGAATTTTATGTGATCTGTGTGCAATGAAAAAAAAATTAAAATGTTCTGTAGTTAATTATTTTAATTACAATTGTTTTACTATATTTAATGGCCAACCACAAAATAGATCCCTATCTTTTTTGGTTAAAAATTGAGAAACATGTACCCGTATAATTATTTATTATAAAATATGAATTGAATATTTGCTACATGTTATGTAGTGTGTAAGCACTGGAATGTAACAATGGAAAAGATCCAATCTCTGCTTTTAATGAGTGCACATTCAGAGGAATAATTGAGAGACTATTTCAGTATAGGTAAAACTATTTAAGATATAAATATTACAGTAAAACTCTCTGTAACAGACCTGCATGTTCTGCACATGTATCCCAGAACTTAAAGTATAATTTAGAAAATTTAAAAATTACATTTGATTTGAGCACAAACTAATCAAAATACAGTCTACATTCTATAGATATCACATCACTTAATATCTGAATGTCAGCCATTATACAAAGTGTACTCCTCCCCCAAATAATGATAGCTAATTTTTTTCAAGTGTTTACACTTTATACACTGTTGTAAAAGACTTACACATTTTAAACATTTATTGCTTACAGTATTCTAATGAGGCAAGCGCTACTATTATGCCTATTTTGCAAGGAAGGACATTCAGGCCCAGAGATGTCAGAGGACATTTTTCAAATAAGGAAGCTAGTGACAGTAGTGACAGCTTTCACCAGTTCTGGTCGAGATTATATGTGCATAATTGCTCAATTCTGCTGCAAAAGACAAAAAGTGTATTACACTTGTGGTCTGAATGTTTTGGGTTAAAAGGCATTGAAGGCTTGATGTAATAAAGCCAACTGTTTTACCGCATCTTAAATAAAATATACAATTTTATTTAATAATCGATCTTAGAAGACAGCAAAAAGTACTTTCTCTTTTTATCAAGAAGATACTTTCTTTTTTTTTATTATTATACTTTAAGTTCTAGGGTACATGTGCACAATGTGCAGGTTACATATGTATACATGTGCCATGTTGGCGTGCTGCACCCATCAATTCATCAGCACCCATCAACTCATCATTTACATCAGTTAAAACTCCCAATGCCATCCCTCCCCCTTTCCCCCTCCCCATAATAGTCCCCAGTGTGTGATGTTCCCCTTCCCATGTCCAAGTGATCTCTTTGTTCAATTCCCACCTATGAGTGAGAACATGTGGTGTTTGGTTTTCTGTTCTTGTGACAGTTTGCTGAGAATGATGGTTTCCAGCTGCACCCATGTCCCTACAAAGGACACAAACTCATACTTTTTTATGGCTGTGTAGTATTCCATGGTGTATATGTGCCACATTTTCTTAATCCAATCTGCCATTGATGGACATTTGGGTTGATTCCAAGTCTTTGCTATTGTGAATAGTGCCGCAATAAACATACGTGTGCATATGTCTTTATAGCAGCATGATTTATAATCCTTTGGGTATATACCAAGTAATGCAATGGCTGGGTCATATGGTAGTTCTAGTTTTAGATCCTTGAGGAATCGCTATACTGTTTTCCACAATGCCTGAACTAGTTTACAATCCCACCAACAGTGTAAAAGTGTTCCTATTTCTCCACATCCTCTCCAGCACCTGTTGTTTCCTGACTTTTTAATGATTGCCATTCTAACTGGTGTGAGATAGTATCTCAGTGTGGTTTTGATTTGCATTTCTCTGATCGCCAGTGATGACAAGCATTGATCGCAAATAATGAAAAATTTAAGACTTAAAAATTGAATAATAAAGTTTTCAGTATTTTTAATTTTTTTAATATTTAGAAAACTTTCTATGGCCTTCTTTTTTGAAAAATAAAAAAGCGAATTCTAAAAAGTCTTTAAACAGTCTCTGAGTGCACATCATTTTCATAATTTATTAAACTCATAATTCAACATCTATTGATAATTTGTTCATTGAAAAAATGAGAAGGAAGTGTTTAGGAGTTATTTTCATCCCTATGGAACTGAAAATCAAAAAAGCATAACTTTCTTCAGAAAGGTGTAAAAGAAAAAGCTCTAGGGAAATATCGCAAGAGCTAATTAATTCAGCCTGCTGCAATAATGTTACATTCACATTATAAGGCTTCTTTCTGAAAATTAAATGTTAGTTTTGAAGTGTTAATATATTAAAATGAATGCAAATTATCCCAAATAGTCACTAACTAGTGTGGATTCTCATTTAGTTATAACAGTTACAGATTTTAGAGGATCAGATACACAAAAGCTGGGTGATATCAGGAAAAATTTTTTCAATATAATTAATTGCCAAATTCTTTTATCTTTAAGAATCTAGCCGGCACTAGTTTCATTAAAATTATATTTGCTCATTTAAATTTGTGCATTAGTATAACTGAAAATTAAACTGTGCTAAAACATAGCAATGTTTAGTGAGATTGAAGTGTTTGTTATAGTTATTCAGGATAAAATAATCACCTCTAAAGTATGCCACTAATTAAAAAATGGAACATACCTTAAGAGGATTCATCACAGTGTAATGTCAAATTATGCACATCATTTAGCCTAGAAATTAAATATTTAGAAAGCAATGAAAATGGTAAAACTTTTTACTATATTGCTATTTTATAACTTGGTGGCAATAAAATGTGAAAGAGAAAACCTTGCTTTTAGAGATAGACAAAATTGACTTTTTAAAAATTATATATAAAAGACGTATAACATGATGTTTTAAAATGCATGTATATAGTGAAATGACTACTAGAGTCAAATAAATAATCCTGTCCATCTCCTTACATACTGACCTTTTTTTGTCTCTGTGATAGGAGCACTTGAAACCTATTCTCAGCAGATTTCCAATAAAACATATACTATTATGAACAAAAATCATCATGCAGTGCATTTGATCTCTAGATTTATTTATTCTACATAATTGCAACTTTGTAAACTATTATCTACATTTCCTCATTTTCACCTCCATCCTCAATGTCCTCACCCCCTACCCTTGGTAAATACCATTCTAATCTCAGTTTCTATGTTTTCAACATTTTTAGATTGCATATTATAAGTGAAATCACAGCTATTTTACTTTCTGTGTCTGGCTTATTTCACTTAGTATAATGTCGTCCAGGTTTATTCAGCTTGTCACACGTGGCAAGATTTCCTTTTATTTGTTGGCTGAAAAATATTCAATTGTATGTAATATATATACACATATGTTTATATATTATATATACATATATTTTATATATGTATTATATATATATATATTTCAACACAATTTCTTATTCCATTCATTCATCTATAGATACTTAGGTTGTTTTCATTTCTTGGCTGTTGTGAATAATGCTGCAATGAATGTGAGAATGCAGGTATCTTTACCAGTGGTTATTTCATTAGGTACTTACCCAGAGGACGGATTGTTGGAACATACAGTAGTTCTATTTTTAATTTTTGAGGAAAAATACCATTTTCTCTAATGACTATAACATTTTACATTCCCATCAACATCATTAAAGGGTTCTATTTTCTTCACACTCTCACCAACACTTATTACTTGTCATCTTTTTGATAGTGGTTCTTTTAGCAGTTGTGAGAGAATATTTCATTGTGATTTTGATTTACATTCCTGTGGTAATTAGTGATGTTGAGCACCTTTTCACTTACTTGTTGGACAGTTTTACATCTTCTTTGAAATAAGGTCTATTTAGAACATTTCCTCATTTTTATTTGGGTTATTAATTTATTTGCTTATATTGAGATTTGTGAGTTCCTTATATATTTTGAATCTTAATCCCTTATCAGATATACGCTTTGCAAATATTTTCTCTCAACGTGTAGCCTGCCTTTATGTTGTGTTGATTGTTTCTTTCACTGTACAGAAGCAATTTAGTGTGATACAGTCCTAACTGCTTATTTGTTGTTGTTGTTGCTTGAGGCTTTAGTGTGATATATATATATATATATGTAATTGTCGAGGTCAATTCCAAAAAGTTTTTCTTCTAAGAGATTTATGATTTTGCATGTTGTGTTTAGATCTTTAATCTATTTGGTTGTTTTACAATCCTGTAGGCTAAGGGCCCAATTTCGGACCCAATTTCATTCTTTTGCATATAGATATACAGTTTTCTCAGTTCCCTTTATTGAAAAAAAAAAACAAAAAAACACGTTTTCCCAATCATATATTCTTGGTTCCCCTGTTAAAACGTAATTGGCTTCATATGCTTGGATTTATTTTCTCTGATATCTCTATTGGGTTCCCTTGATCTTTGTGTCTGGTTTTGTGCCTTTATTACACTTCTATGATTGCAATAGCAATGTAATACAAATTCAACTCAGGAAGTGTGATGCCTCCAACTTTGTCTTTCTTTCTTATGATTTATTGTCAATTAAAGACATTTTGCTATTACATATAAATTTTAGTTTTTTTATATTTCTGTGAAAATATCGTTGGAATTTTGATAGAAATTGTATTAAATCTGTATATCACATTGGGTAGTATGGACATGTTAACAGTATTGTAGTAATGTGCCTTGGTTTGGATCTTTTTGGATTTCTAATGTGAGAAATTAAAGGACACCAAATATATGGTATCCTTTAGGCTCACTCTATATGTATTTCTATATATTTCTCCGTGTTTGAAAATTTTCCAGCCATTATATCTTTTAATACACTTTCTGACCCTTTTTCTTTCTTGAACTCCCATAAAATGTGTAAATTAGACAGCCTGATGGCCGTCCCATATGTCCCTTAAGCTATCCTTACTGCTTTTCATTGTTTGTTTGTTCCTCTGACTAGATGAATTTCAATAATTTGTCTTCAAGTTTATTAATCCTTTCTTTCCCTTGATCTAAACTCTTATTGAACCACTCTATTGAATTTTTCATTTCAGTTATTGTGTTCTTCAGCTTTATAATTTTCAATTTTCACTTAAAAAATATTTTCTATCTTGGCCAGGCACAGTGGCTCACGCTTGTAATCCCAGCACTTTGGGAGGCCGAGGCAGGCAGATCACGAGGTCAGGGGATCAAGAGCATCCTGGCTAACATGGTGAAACCTCTTCTCTACTAAAAATACAAAAAATTAGCTGGGCATGGTCTGGGTCACCTGTAGTCCCAGCGACTTGGGAGGCTGAGGCAGGAGAATGTCATGAATGCGGGAGGTGGAGTTTGCAGTGAGCCTCTCGAGATGGTGCCACTGTACTCCAGCCTGGGCAACAGAGCAAGACTCCATCAGAAAAACAAACAAACAAACAAAAACAAAAAAACCCAACTATATTTATATATATTTCTATCTCACAAGTAAAATCCTTACTTTGTTCACACTTTGCTGTGCTCTCATCAATATCTTCATGATTGTTATTTTATAGTCTCTCTCTCAGGTAAATCTCCATTTCATTAGAATTGATTTCTGGAGATTTCTTTTGTTATTTTGTTTGAAATGTATTCCTTTGTTTCTTCACTTTTCTGGACTCTCTGTGTTGATTTCCATACCTTAGGTAAGACAGTCTCCTCTTCTCTCCCAGTCTTAACAGACTGGCCTTATGGAAATAATAAACCAGCCAGGTTCAGTGGCTCATGGTTGTAATCCTAGCACTTTGGGAGGCCGAAGCAGGCAGATCACCTGAGGTCAGGAGTTTGAGACCAACCTGGCCAATACAGTGAAACCCTGTCTATACTAAAAATATAAAAATTAGCCAGGTGTGGTGGTGCATGTCTGTAATCCCAGCTACTTGGGAGACTGAGGCAGGAGAATTACTTGAACCTGGGAGGCAGAGGTTGCAGTGAGTTGAGATTGCTCCACTGCACTCCAGCCTGGGTGGCAAAGCAAGACTCCATCTCAAAAAATAAATAAACAAAATAAATCTTGCCAGAAATTCTAGGTGCCTTTTAATTATTTGTCCTTGCCAAACCTACTATCTTTGTTCTTAGTGGCCTCCAGGAAACTAGGGTGTGCTCAGATCCATCTGTGCCATGAGACGGAGGAAATAGAAGCCATTCCTTTAAGATGTAGATGGAAAAGCTGGGTGTTAGATGTGTGTTTCAACTACTTCAATCCTTGGGGAAAAGGTGAAATCTGGAGTTTACCTCCCACTTGCTCTAAATCAGGGAGTGGGTCTGTGAAAATGTCTTCATTCCAATTCAGACTGCAGACTCAACTCATTACTTTGTTGTTTGTCACCCCCAAGGACGTAGTAAATGATAGCTCCTAACTGCTTTTAGAGACAGGCAGGTGAGTTGGAGGATAAGGTCTATCTCTGGTGTAAACCTGAGCGACAAGTGATAGGAAGTACACACAAACCTGTTCAGCATCCTTAAGGCAACTACCAGTTGCCTCCTCTGTCAGCTCCTGTAAGTGGGTCAATTCATGGCCTAACCCATAAGCAGCATCTGGGAAAGTTAGAACATCAGACAAAAACACCCAGCTCTCAGGTTCTCTCTGAAAGAGTAGTCTGTTCTGTGCCAAACTGGGGGAAGTAGCTGTTGGAGCTACTCTTATCCCCATTTAAAACCACCTTTTTGTTCTCTGTTGTCTGAGGGGACTCCTGAAGGCTGAACTCAATCTGCTCCCAGAACTAGGTGATTTAAGAATCAAAATTTTCCCATCTCAGGGAAAACTTGGAAGTTGTGGATTCTCTCCTGATTGCAAGGCAATTTGCTCCATGTAGGGGTTATTGTGGTCTGTTCTGTCTCAGCTATATTCTCAGTGGTTTAGTGAGTAAGAGTCTCTCAATTCATATCTGGATTTCTATCAGAGGGAATTGATCCCTGTGTTGATGTTTATTTGGTGCATCAGTGGGAGGAGAAAAAAGAAAAAACCTCCTATTCTTCTAGCTTGTTGATGTCTTCTCCACAAAACTGACTTTAATTCTTGATTCTTACTCAATGTACAAAAAGAGAAGTAACAGTCATCATGACTATCATATTGATTTCTTAGTATGCTTTAGATATTGCCCTAAGTGCTTTGACTACAATTTATATACATAAGAAAAATTATTTTTAATCACCCTCAAGCAAAATTTTGGAAAATAAACACCACTTAGAAGTAAAAAATCTGTATAGAAAGGACTCATAAAAAGAAAAGAGCTTCATTTTAATGGAAATGACCTAGAATACTAAATAACAGTACTTATAAGTTACATGAAAATCATTAACTAAAACAGGGAATCACCTGAAGTCATGATTGCTTCTGTATGTTAGAGAGATTCATCCTGTGTAATGTACATTCAAAAGGGATTATTCCACAACAATTGAGAGAAATTTGCTACCTATATCATTTCTTAAACGGTAGGAATTATCTGAAATGTGTATTATGTAAAAGTCAGATATTGGTATAAACATGTGACCTAATTGTTATAGGGAGACACAAGAAATTTGACAAACAGTTCAAATAATATAGTTTCTGAATAAAGTTATCCCTTTGAATGTAGAGGTGGCAAAAATAAAAAAAAAATAAAAAAAAAAAAAAGCAAGAAAGGTTAAAAGACACTGGATTACCAGCATGGTCTGAGATAGCCAATAGGAATCAAGCTGCTTGGAGGTTGTTCATATTGAACAATTTAACATAGTCAACCCCAGAAGATATTTGCACACCTACAAACATGGTATGGTGGAATATTAAGTTATGTGGAATATTAAGTTATATAATGAGAAAATAAATTGGCTTCTTCATAACATTCTGAAAGAGCAAGCTATAAGTCTTGAATAATGACAAACTGTCTACATGTAAATGAGAGAATAATAAAAGGTGTTGGGGGACAGTGAAATAAAGATATGCCTTCCACTATAAACATGGCAATAATGACAATAACAAAACAATAAATAAACCAACCTTAGGTATGTAACAAGAGATATCACTTACATAATTAATAATACAAAAGCCCTCAACATATTTCCATAAAAAACAAAGAGTTGAATTGTATTAATTTGCTTTAACTCTGCTGATAAAGACATACCCAAGACTAGGCAATTTACAAAAGAAAGATTTCAAGTCTTTCTTGTGGACTTACAGTTCCACATAGCTGGTGAGGCTTCATAATCATGGTGGAAGGCAAGGAAGACCAAGTCACCTCTTACATGAGAACAGCAGGAAGAAAACTTGCCCCCATGATTCAATTACCTCCCATCGGGTTCCTCCCACAACACATGAGAATTGTGGGAGTTACAGTTCAAGATGAGACTTGGGTGGGGACATAGCCAAATAATATCATTTGTCCCCCCCCAAATCTCATGTACTAACATTTCAAAATCGATCTTGCCTTTCTAACAGTCCCCTAACATCTTAACTCATTTCATCATTATCTCAAAAGTCCACTGTTCAAAACCTTATCTAATACAACGCAAGCACCTTTCAACTTATGAGCCTCTAAAATCAAAAGCAAGTTAGTTACATCCTAGATACAATGGAGGTACAGGCACTGGTTTAATACAATCATTTCAAATGGGAGACATTGGCCAAAACAAAGGGGCTATAGGCCTGATGCAAGTCCAAATCCAGAAGGGCAGTCAAATCTTAAAGCTCGAAAATGATCTCCTTTGACTAACATTTCTCACATTCAGGTAACACTGGTACAAGAGGTGGGCTCCCATGGCCTTGAGCAGCTCCACCCCTGTGGCTTTGCAGGGTATAGCCCTCCTTTTGGCTGCTCTCATGCACTGGTGTTGAGTGTCTGTGGCTTTTCCAGGCACATGATGCAAGCTGTCAGTTAATCTACCATTCTGGGGTCTGGAGGATGGTGGCCGCCTTCTCATAGCTTCACTAGGTCGTGTCCCAGTAGGGACTCTGTGTGGGGGCTCTGACTCTACAATTCTCTTCTTCACTGCCCTAGCAGAGGTTCTCCATGAGGGCCCCACCCCTACAGCAAATTTCTGTCTGGGCATCCAGGCATTTCCATACATCTTCTGAAATCTAGGCAGAGGTTCCCAAACATCAATTCTTGACTCTGTGCACCTGCGGGCTCAACACTTTATGGCAGTTGCCAAGGCTTGGGGCTTCCACTCTCTGAAGCAACAGACCAAGCTGTACCTTGGCCGCGTTTAGTCATGGCAGGAGTGGCTGGGATGCATGGCACCAAGTCCTAGGCTACACAGAGCAGGGCAGCCCTGGGTTTCATTGACAAAATCATTTTTTTCTTTCTAAACCTCCAGGCCTGTGATGGGAGTGGCTGCCACAAAGGTCTCTGACATGCTCTGAAGAAATTTCCCCATTGTCTTGGTGATACACATTCAGGTCCTCCTTACTTTTGCAAATTTCTACAGTCAGCTTGAATTTCTCCTCAGAAAATGGGATTGCTTTCCTTTTCTATCACATTGTCAGGCTGCAAATTTTCAAAATTTGTATGCTCTGCTTCCCTTTTAAAACTGAATGCCTTTAACCACACTCAGGTCACCTTTTGAATGCTTTGCTACTGAGTAATTTTCTTTTTTCTGCCAGATACCCTAAATCATCTCTCTCAAGTTCAAAGTTCCACAAATCTCTAGGGCAGAGGAAAAATGCTGCCAGTCTCTTTACAAAAACATAAGAAGACTTGCTTTGCTCCAGATCCCAACAAGTTCCTAATCTCCATCAGAGACCCTCTGCCTAGATTTCATTGTCCATATCATTATCAACATTTTGGTCAAAGCCATTCAACAATCTCTAGAAAGTTCCAAACTTTCCCAATTTTTTCTGTGTTCTAAGTCGTCCAAACTCTTCCAACCTCTGCCAATTACCCAGCTCTAATGTCACTTCTACATTTTTGGGTATCTTTTCAGCAACACCACACTCTACTGGTATCAATTTACTGTGTTAGTCTGTCTTCATGCAGCTGATAAAGACTCACTTGAGATTGGGCAATTTACAAAAGAAAGAGGTTTAATCACCTACAATCCCACATGGCTGGTGAGTCCTCACAATCATTGTGGAAGGTAAGGAGGAGCAAGTCACATCTTACATGGAAGGCAGGAGGCAGAGAGAGGGCTTGTGTGGGGAAAGTCCTATTTTTAAAACCATCAGATTTCATAAGACTTATTCACTATCATAAGAACAGCATGAGAAAGACTTCCCCCCATGATTCAATTACATCCTACTAGGTTCCTCCCATTACATGTGGGAATTGTGGGAGTCACAATTCAAGATGAGATTTGGGTGGGGATGCAGCCAACCATATAATAAAGCCTTCAAATTGCACAAAATGCATTCAAAAAATAAGGAATATATTTGTGGCTACAATTGCTCACATTCTCACTGACTAGACTAGAAATAATGAATAAAACAAGGAGACTTGTTATGAGGTAAAAACAAATGTTTACTTCATATGTAGATCATCACATCAGTTATTATTACTATATTGTATTACATTTTGACAATAATTCATGATCAATACTTTAGGATTTGTGCAAATATGTTATTTTCTATTATAACAGTAAAAAATTTAGTATTCTATGGTTTGAGAATTTTGTGACCCGTGATTATTAAGTAAAAAGTGAACACCTCTTATTAGTAAATTTAAGAGTTTCTTGTGACTGGTAACTCTACTTTATTGAAGATAACTTATTTTGATTATCTTGTGATTACATAGTTAACATGAAAAGAGACTTTGTAAGTATACACGGCATGATTTACTCCATGAAGACGTATTTTGCATTATAATTAAAATTATCTAAGTTTTATGGCAAAATTTTTACAATTCTATTAGTTTTATAAAAAAGAAAAGGCTTAAAATATACAAATAAGAATAGTTTTGAATTTATAAATTAATCATAAAATAAAACTGATTGTAAAATAAGTTATAATTTACGTTTTCTGTTACTATTTGTTTTCTACAGGTCTATAAAATACTGTAGAAATTATATGTTTATATAAAATTTCTTTTAAACTATCAAGATATTCTTTCATAATTATTGATGTTCATATATTGGTAATTTTTACATTCACTATGAAATTAATCATTAAAACTTTAGACCAAAATAATCCTGAGAACGTGAATATAATTATTTCTCTATGAGCTTAGATAATGAGCCAGGTGGTGAAATCAGACTCACATAAATCCAAGATCTTAACTGAATCAAG
Organism: Papio anubis; assembly: GCF_008728515.1. NCBI lineage: Eukaryota > Metazoa > Chordata > Mammalia > Primates > Cercopithecidae > Papio > Papio anubis. The sequence goes on along the minus strand of NC_044976.1, from coordinate 103,783,421 downwards.
TTTTATGAATTATTTCAAGTATATAGTCAATCAAGTGGCTCAGAAAAATCAGGAACATATCTGAAACATCAAGGACACTCTGTAGTTCTTCCTGCTCAAGCTCAGATATTGACTCTGATAAAGAATAGAGAAGATTTTAATGAAAAACACTGGTTACTATAAAACACAGAAGGGAGATTTAGTTTAGAAAATATTTTATAGGTGATTTTCCAGGTATTCATGATAAATGCACAGATTCTGGGATTATTTATCATACTGGCAGTTTCAACTTCATGTAGACTATACAATTCTGAGCTTTTCATTCCTCATACTGTTCATGTTCTTCTATTTACTCACAGCACCTCAACAATTCACTCGCATGATTAGATCTTGTAGTTTCTATTAAAAATAACTGTACTACATGTACAACTTTGAATTTTATTTTAAGCATCAACTCTTAATGATTACCCTCTCCCAACTTTATGTTTCCAAAAGGTATACCTGACTGCTTTCCCAAGATTTTTTTTACTTTAATAGAATACTCTAATAGATGTATCTTACCACTTTTTTCACTGTTTAACACCTTTACTGTGTCCTCACTACCTACTTTATTCTCAGATGTTCATTGCTATCTTCACCCCCTTACCTTTTTCCTCAAATTCCTGTGTATTTACTTTATTTACTTAGGAAAAAAACCTCCAAATCTAGCTAAACGTATTTTTTAAAAAAGATGAAACTCTCTCAAAAAAATTCTTTTGAAATGAAACAAACCATAGTAATCGGTTTTATTTTCATTTATGCCAAAAATCTCAAGAAGCCCTAAAGCTGAAATTTCACTTCCATTTTCTTGATAAACTTAATCTTTCAACCTCCAAAATGATTATTTTACAGATTGTTCACTACACTCAAATCTCCATTTGACCTTCCTACATAAACAGTTTCATAATGTCATCGCTGAATTATTTATTGACAATAATAAAAGCAGTTGTAAAATAACTACCTAATCTTACAATCTTTGAAATGCAAATCTGTTAGTATAATTATTTATATATAATAATCCCTTTTGTCCTATTAAATATATAAACTGTCTTGTCTCCTTTTTAAGGTCAAATTTTACATTTGTTTACTTAATGTCAGTATCTCCTATCACAGGTTTTGTTCTAGAAGCAATTACATCTTATATATTATGCAATTTTACTTCTCTGCTGCTTTTGTTATCAGCAAGGAAACATTTTCTAATATGTTGCTGTAACATCAGGAAATAAAATGAAACCTTTAAAAATATCATCCATTTCAGCTACCAGTCTTTTCCTCTTTCTTTTATAACCAACCTATAAGAAATTGTTGTCAATACTACTGCATTTCTTAATACCCAATTCTCTTCTAATCTCTTCAAACAAGATTCATGATGTCCTGCTTATATTTCTAATGACTGACTTCTTAAATAAATTGATCAATTATTACTCATTTTTCTCCATCTCAGCAGCATGCAATCTTGTGACACTTCCTGCATCTCATTTTCTTCATATATCTAATTATTATGTTTAGTTGCTCTACTTCCAAGTCTTACCATCAATGCTAAAACATATTTAAGCTAGGACAACTTTATCTATTATCAGAAATATTTCAATAGCTTTCAAACCACCCTCCATGATTTCCACCATTCTCTCCCCTAGAGAAATGCCTCCACTCAATATTCAGTACCACCTGGAAACATGTCAGTCTGAAAACATATCAGTCAGAAAATATCACACCTATGTACAAAATCACCTAATGTGTCTCTCAATCATTCACAATAAAAGACAAAGGTCTTACAAATAATTATAAGCTCTGTGTAATATGGATTTCATTTACATCTATTCTAAAAACAAAGATGTTAGGCTGATATAAAATATAAATAAATGATATTATAAAATAATGACAGGTAGTGAGAAAAGTCATACACATATAGAGTTGTATTAGTCTTTTTTATGCTGCAGATAAAAACATACCAGAGACTAGAGAAAACAGAGGTTTAATGGACTTACAGTTCTACATGGCTGTGGAGGCCTCACAATAATGGCGGAAGGCAAGGAGGAGCAAGTCACACCTTACATGGATGGCAACAAGGAAAAAGAAAGCTTGTGAAAGGAAATTCCCATTTTTCAAATAATTAAATCTCATGAGACTTATTCACTGTCATGAGAACTACACAGAAAAAACCCACCCCCATGATAAAATCACCTCCCATCAGGTTCCTCCCATGACATGTAGAAATTGTGGGAGTTACAATTTATGATGAGATTTGGGTGGGGACACAGTCAAATAATATCATTCTGCCCCTGACTCCTCCCCAATCTTATGTCCTCACATTTCAAAACCAATCATGTCTTCCCAACAGTCACCTAAAGTCTTAATGCATTTCAGCGTTAACTCAATAGTCCATAGTACAAAGTCTCGTCTGAAACAAAACAATTCCCTTCCACCTATGAACCTGTAAAATCAAAAGCAAGTTAGTTACTTCCTAGACACAATGGGAGTACAGGCATTGGGGAAATACTGTCATTCCTAATGGGAGAAATTGGCCGAAATAAAGGGGCTAAAGGCCTCATGCAAATCCAAAATCCAGAGGGGCAGTCAAATCTTAAAGCTCCAAAGTAATCTCTTTTGACTGCATTTCTCACATCCAGGTCATGCTGATTCAAAAGGTGTGCTCCCATGGCCCTGGGCAACTCGGCCCCTGTGGCTTTGAAGGGTATAGCCCTCCTCCTAGCTGCCCTGCTTTCACAGGCTGGTGTTGAATGTCTGCAGGTTTTCCAGGCACACGGTGAAAACTGTCAGTGAATCTACCATTCCAGGGTCTTCAAGACAGTGACCCTCTTCTCACAGCTTTACTAGGTATTGCTACAGTAAGGACTCTTTGTGACCCCATATTTCCCTTCTGCATGGCCCTAGCAGAGGCTTGCCATGAGGGCCCCGCCCCTGCAGCAAACTTCTGCCTTGGCATCCAAGGGTTTCCACACCTTCTCTGAAATCTGGGCAGAGATTTGCAAATCCCAGTTCTTGACTTCTGTGCACTGGCTGGCTCAACACCATGTGAAAGCTGCCAAGCCTTGGGGCTTGCACCTTATGAAGCCACGGCCCGAACTCTATGTTGCCCACTTTCAGTCACAGCTGGAGTTGCTGGGACACAGGGCATCAAATTCAAAGGCTGCACATAGCACAGAGACTCTGGCCCTGGATCATGAAACCATTTTTTTCTAGGTTTCCTGACCTGTGACAGAATGATAGGAGGGCTGCCACAAAGATCTCTGACATGCCCTAGACATTTTTCCCATTGTCTTGATGGTTAACATTCAGCTCTTCATTGCTCATGAAAATTTCTGCAGCTGGCTTAAATTTCTTTTCAGAAAATGGGATTTTATTTTCTATCACATTGTCAGGTTACAAATTTTCCAAACTTTTATGCTCTGCTTCCCTTTTAAAATGGAATGCCTTTAACAGCACCCATGTCACTCCTTGAACACTTTGTTGCTCAGAAATTTCTTCCACCTGATACCCTAAATTATCTCTGTTGAGTTTAAACAAATCTCTAGGGCAGGGGCAAAATACCACCAGACCCTTTGCCAAACCATAACAAGACTCACCTTTGTTCTAGTTCCCAGTGAGTTCCTCATTTCCATCTGAGACCACCTCAGCATGGATTTTATTGTCCATATCACTCCCAGCAATTTGGGCAAGGCCATTTGACAATTCTGTAGGAAATTCCAAAGTTTCCCACATTTTTCTTTCTTGTTCTGAGCCATCCAAACTGTTCCAACCTCTGCCTGTTACCCAGTTCCAAAGTCACTTCCACATTTCAGGTATCTTTTCAGCAACACCCCACTCTACTGGTACCAATTTACTGTATTAGTTTGTTTTCATGCTGCTGATAAAGACACACCCAAGACTGGAAAGAAAAACATGTTTAATGAACTTACAGTGTTACACAGCTGAGGAGGCCTCACAATCATGGCAGAAGGCAAAGAGGAGGAAATCACATGTTAGATGGATGGCAGCAGGCAAAAGGAGAGAATATGCAGGGAAACTCCCATTTTTAAAAACATCAGATCTTGAGAGACTCATTCACTATCACAAAAACAGCACAGGAAAGATCTGCTCCCATAAATCAGTCACATCCCACCTGGTTCCTCCCATGACTCATGGGAATTCTGGGAGTTACAATTAAAGATGAGATTTGGGTGGGGACACAGTCAAACCATATCAAGAATACAAGAAAATAGTCCTTATGTGTTGAGATAAAGAGTTATTTTTTCAGTGTACTAAGAAGTGGTTGTTAAAGACTTGATGATTGACCAAATAGGCAAGTGATACAAAAAATAAAAGTAAAAAAAATAGAAAATGCTAAAGCCTAAGGTAATAGTATTTCAAGAAGAGCAAGATATCAAGGAAGTTGCAAGAGATTACGTGAGGTAAGATGAAGCTAAATCATTTTTTACGTTGTTAAATTCAACTTTCTATCTTCATCATGTCAACAATCTTTAACTTCAGGTATCTGGGGGAAAAATAAAAACTGACTGCTTAACTTTGAAGTCATTATCATTAACTGGGATTGCACCCCAAATGATACCTGTCAATCTTACTATATTGTCCTAGTCCATTCATTCTGTCATTTCTTAGACAATATTTTCATAATCTTTTATCTCCTCAAATTCCCAACACCTCTCTCTCTCTCCCTCTTTCTCTCTCTCTCACTTTCATTCTCTCTTTTTAAGACAGGATCTCCCTCTGTCCCCCAGGCTGGAGTGTAGCGACATGATCTGGGCTCACTGCAGCCTCGACATCCTGGACTCAATCAATCCTCCCACCTCAGCTCCTTGAGTGTCTGGGGCTACAGGCACACACAACCACATCTGGCTAATTTTGTATTTTCTGTAAAGCCCTGGTCTCATCATTTTGCCCAGGCTGGTCTCGAACTTTTAGGCTCAAGTGATTCACCTGCCTACGCCTCTCAAAGGGTTGGAATTACAGGCATGAGCACTGCATTGGGCCCTTCTTCCTGGCCATGCTTTTTATTTCAGTGAGAAAATTGAAACTCTCCAAAGATAACTTTAATACACTCCTACCGCATTGTTTACCTAACCACTTGCATCTATGCTCCTATTCTTTGTAGGTACTCTTGTTACTATAGGTGGATACTACTTTTTTGCAACAGAAGCCAATTTCCCCAGTACACTAGCCCCAATCACCTCCTCACTCTCCACTTCCACCTCACCATCTAATCATAGTTAACTCTATAAAAATTATTTTGCCTTACTCTGAATCAGCCAGTGTTTTTCTCTTGACTGGATCTTTCGCATCCTCCTACAAACACATTTAATAAAATTACTTATCCACACTTCCCTTCTAGCCACAACCACATTTCTTTCAATTAATTCTATTCCACAACAATCACTGCTACTACTCTGGAAAAAAACACCATACAATCTTCCTTAAAATACGTTAGTTTTCTAAATATTTACCCTGTGTCCTTTTCCAGACAATTCTCAATGTAATATATAGAGTAATGCAATTAAAACATAGTTTAATCACATCACCCTTTTTCAAAACCCAAATGGCTTTCCCTGTTGCTCTTGATAAAGTCAAAATGTAAATATTAAGGTGGAAAGGCCTAAACAGTTTGTTCCCCCTGAAACCACCCCCAACACACACACTGAACGCATGGAATTTATTGGCCACTAACTTCTTTCTCTAATCACTCTGCTCCAGCCACATTGGAGTTACACTTTAGCCTCAGAAACTGAACTTGCATTTTCCTCTGCCTGGAATCTCTTCCACTGATTTTCATATGGAACTGTCGTTTGTCTTTTTTAGGTCTATACTGAGAGATCACCTTTTATGTGAGGATTTTCTTGACTGAATTTGTTTCCCAGGGCTACTATTAAAAAAGTGCCACAAACTTTTGGTACTTTTGGGTGGCTTAAAATAACAGAAATTTATTCTCTCACAGTTGTGGAGGCAAGAAGTCTGAATTCTAGGAACTAGTCAGGGTGAGTTCCTTTGGAGAGCACAAGAGGGAGTATCTCTTCCATGTTTCTCTTTTAGCTTATGCTGACAACCAGCAACCCTTACAGTTCCTTTGCTTGTAGATATATCACGCCATCCTCTGCATCTGCTTTCATATGGCATTCTCCCTGTGTTTCTGTGTCTTTACATAGCTGTATTACCCCTGTGTCTCTCTTATCCTCTAAGGACACCTGTCCAATTGGATGAAGGCCCCATCCTACTCACGTATTACCTCATTTTAACTAATTATATCTAACATTTACAACAACCTTATTTCCAAATAAGGTTACATTCTGAGGTTCTGGGAATTAGACAATTTCATATCTTTTATTTATTTATTTATTTTTTCTTTTGAGATGGAGTCTCACTCTGTCACCCAGGCTGGAGTACAATGGTGTGATCTTGGCTCACTGCAACATCTGTGAGCCAATTCTCCTGCCTCAGTCTCTCAAGTAGCTAGGATTACAGGTGTGCACCACCATACCCAGCTAATTTTTGTATTTTTAGTCGAGACAGGGTTTTGTCATGTTGGCCAGGCTGGTCTTGAACTCCTGACCTCAGATGACCCACCCACGTTGGCCTCCCAAAGTGCTGAAATTACAAGATGTGAGCTACCATGCCTGGCTAAATGTAATTTTTTTTTTTTTTTTCATGGACACAATTCAACCCTTAATACTGACCATCCCATCTAAAATTGTAGCTGACATATCTGTTCCTTTATCTAATTCATTTTCCTCCATGGTATGTATTACTCTTTTACATTCTATGTATTTTAGTAATTAATTTTTTTATTAATTTAATAAAATGAGGAAAGACATTTCAGTTTATTTTTGCTCCATGTTCTGTTCTCAGTGCAAAAAAAAAAAAAGAAATACAATGTAGTTGTTGTAAGTTCATGGATAATTAATGTTTAATGAATCAGTATGAATGACATCTAAAAGGATCAATGAAGGAATATATTCCTAGACTATATCAAGCTTTTAAAATATAGTAGCATACAAGTCACATGCAGTTTTTGAATTTTTTCTAACACTGAAATATATGAAATATAAATACATAAATTCTACCTAAATTTATTTCATTATTGAGTTTTAAGATAATTGTATTTATATAATAAAGTCTGTGTACTATTACTCACTGCTAAATCATATAATGCTTAATAAACATATATGTTACTTTGTATGATTTTGGTTTGTCACCGACTTAGTGATTGACTCATTGGTTTTGTTTAATTTTTTATATATGCATTATTTATTCTTTCACAATATCACTTAGAATTTTAAATCTCTTATTAATACATTCAATCACATCAGAGATCTATCTTTTATTGGTGGGAGGGACTTTTTTGGGAGACTTTCATTCTTCTCCTCAAATATAGACTGATTTCTGTGCTATTTTCACCATAACACTTCTCAAATATGGCATTTCAAAAAGTTTATGTCTCCTGTTTATTTTTTTAATTAGTTTATTTCATCTGCAAAGCATCTTTTATTAAAATTCTGTGAAAAGAACTATGAGAGTATTGCCTATATAAATGTGTTATAGTCTGAAATTATATCTTATTCTCATTTTGCATATGGAAAGTTTCCAGTGTTGTTTCAAAGAAAACAGGAGCCATTCTTGTTATCAATCAATTTTATATTAGCTTTACATTTCTTTACAGATTTTTCTCGTTTTTTGTTGTTTTTTTTCTTTTTCTTTTTTCAGATCTTTCTATCAGAAAGTGTATAAAAGGATATTATTTTAATTTGGAAATATACACCCTTCAGTTAAGTAGAATTTCAATTTTTTTTATCTTCTAAAATTCTCTCATTTTATTTCTTTCTTGAGTCTTCCTAGTACTTATTTGCACATTTTTATTTTGATCTATTAATTTTATTTGGTCTATTTTACACACTTTCTGGAAAGTATTTTCAACTTTGTTTTCAAATTTTGTGTTTTTTTTCCTGCTATGTTAGCTTTCAATATCTTTTCTTAACCTTTAAATTTCTATATTTATCTATTTATCTATCTAAATTAATGATTCATATATTTATATTTTTGTTTATAGATAGATGCATATTTGCAATAGAAATCAAAACACTAGCTGTCAAAGGCCTGTTATTGGTTCGATCCTAGAGCAACCTTCCAGCAAAGCATGAGCTATATGAACCATGCACACAAGCTCTGTGATGAAATATTCTGCAGTGCTCACTTCGAATATGACCACATAGTTTAATAGGAAGACAATAATTTTCAATAAGGAAAACGTAGATGGCATGGCACAGATAATATTTTAAAGTCAATTTCTTATAAATAATATAAACAGTTTTAAAACAAGTATTTTATTTCACTGTCAGAATACTCACACTTGGAAATCTGGCCCAGTAAGCTTTTATTATTATATTGTACAAATCACCACTGAGTTTTCCCCTGTTTTTCATTTTCTTTTTCTAAATGAAAGCTTTTTTGATTATTCTCTTCCATTTCACTACTCTTTATTGATTAGGAGTGTATGTGGGGCTTGCATTGATGTCTATTTACTAATATTTATAAGTTGTTTTAATAATGAGCCATGCCCACAGCTATTGGAAAATAATGTGCAGAACCCAGAGTTACCAAACATTGAGCTGGACGTTAAGCTGGATGCATGCATTGTATGGAACTTTTGAATAGTCTTCCTTGATGAGGATAGAGTGTGTTTCATGTATAAAAGGAGCAGGGAGATGAATACTTGAGTGGCCAGAGAGAGTCTATTGACAATTTAGTGACTGCTTTTCCTGGCCTTCCTTTAATATTCATACGGACGTGTGAGTAAACGGGTGTTAACAAGATCTGAATGGAAAGATGAGTGTAACTTCTGGATCGTTTTATTGAAAACAATACACTTGACCTATACTTTTGCTTTACTTTTTCCCTCCATAGAAATATGGATATAAAATTGAACCCTAATACCATGTAAATGAAGACAAAACCCTTGGAGTTTGGAGAGAGAAAATGTAAAGAAACCTGGCCTCGAATAAAGTCAGAAGTAGAACTACTCTGTTGGCTCGACACTGTCCAACTCTGTAATGTTTTGTGGGAAAAAATCCAAACCACTATACTTTTTGACTTTTTGTAATAGCAGTTTGGTTGATATGCCAATTAACAGAGAATACAATTCTAAAAACCTTTTGGAAAACAGTTTGCATTTTTTCCTAAAAATGAACCTGAATATAACCTATTAGAAAATGAGCACAAGCAGGCACATACCGTAATATTTTTGGCAGTGTATTCATTTTTGTAAAACACAAACCAACATATTCACTAGCAATAAAGTTGTATAATGAAATAATGAATAACATAAGAATGCACCAACACTTTGCAGGGTTTCATTTCTACAAATTCAGAAATGAAGGATAAACTTAATATTAGATTGGGATATATACAGATATGATATAATAGTCTTATTTAAGAGGTATAACACGCTAATCTCAAAAATCAAAGGAAATTAGTGATTAGCACTAGAGTAAAGAGAGATGTGCATGATGGAGAAGAGAATATGAAGAAGGATTCTAAGGAACAGTGATTTATTGATTAATGAGGCTGAGATAAAATAAGAGCTTTATTTTCAACTACATTGTAAACTGTTTTAAACACATATTAAACACATATTTTACATTCTCTTTTGTATATCATTAAATAATTTTCTGTAAAAAATTTGACTTTTGTCATGTTATCCAGCACACACACTATACTAATCTATTGTAAGACTCATATGAATATAACATATTTATGTGTATATGGCACAGATATTACTGTGCCAATTAGAAACGATAAATGACTCCATGAAGGAACAAACATTAAGTGGAAAAGTTCTGAAAAGGCAGTTTCATTACTTAAAAAATTCAATAGTCTAAAGCTTCAATTAACTTTGTATAAAATTAATTTGAATCTTGCAAAGAGGGCTCCTACTGTGAGTCACAGTGGTCTCTCCTGTAACACAGGTAGGGAAGTACCCAAAGGAATAAAAAAGGCCTTGTGATTAGAGATTTCTTTTAACCTGGGGAAAAATGCAATTATCAAAAACCGTATTGAAAAGCTTTCCAAAACTCTGTGAAAGCTACAGCATTCTCTGAAAGCATGGAGAGATATTTTGCTTGCTTTTACTTAAAGTGCATAACAGTCAGAGTCTGATTCTGGGAAGGACCTGATTTTTGTTTGGCTCAGCAGGCAATTCAATTAAAGTACAATGTTTAATTTAAAAGGGTCTGTTTATATACAGTGGTGGTGTTCTCTCATTTATGAGCATTAAACTGTAGTACTTATTTTTTTGCTCTGTCTATTCTCAATATACATCATTTTTTCAAGGAGCTATATTTTATTGTGTTTTATTAGATTTATTTTTCTAAAAATGGCAACTTACTACAATTTACAAGACTGCATCAAAAATGTTGTTTATTTTGTTCATAAGATTATCTCATTGGTCAGATTACTTTATGATTTTCTATTATTATTCCAGTTCAAAATATTTCTACATGCAAGGTAGAAGACAGTTTACAAAATAATAGACTGAAAAGAAGCAAATCAATATTTACCTTACATCACAAATATCTCCTTCAAAATAACTGTTTAATTCTCACCCAATCTAGAGGAGAGTGATCACTGGTTACATTATGTTAATTATTTTCTGGGAAAACATAAATTAATTAATTTGTCTGGATAACACCTGGAATCTAGATTAGACTAAGGTAATAGAAAAGAAAACATAAAATATTGATAAAGTTCCACATTGATATTGTACACAAGTGGGTAAAGTTAAATTATTTTTATTATTTCCAGATTAAATAATGTTTTAGGTAGCATGCAAAAACTTGAGCTAAACAAGTCACTGAATGTATTCTGTATCTTTCTCAAAAGGTAAATTAATATATTTTTATAGAGTTACACATAATATTATAAATTAAGTACAAAGGCCATACAATTTCATCCCTATCTACTCATTCTCTACTTGCCCTGTATATCCTAGCAAATTAATAAAGTTATTACAAATCAAATGACAAAAACCTCCAACATCACTAAAAATTAGGGAAGGTTATTATTCAACAGCCAGAAGCATTGACTGAATTCATTATATATAATGCAGATGGGACAAATTTGATGGAAGACACAAGTACTAGATTTGTAATTATCCCCTCTTAGAAGCAGTAATATCATTAGATGGGAAAAAAAGAAAATGCCATTATAAATGAAGTAATATCCATAACTTAGAAAGTGCTGGAAATGACGTTATGTGAGGTCCTTTGAAATAACACAAGTAAACACTAAATCCACTGGAATACTATTTTACTCTAGGAATCAGTCACAATTGAAATACTGGAATTGGGAACATTTGGGGATTAAAGAATCCACAGCATTGACTCCACCTATTTCTTTCAGACCACTCTATCAAAGATATATTAAGGTAAATTTAGAGCAATTAGCAGAGCAGTACACATTTTAGAGAAGAATTTCTAGAATTATCAAACTAAAAAATAATGAAAATTTTAAAATGTCTACTCATCCCATTGATCTGTTTAGCATCAGGCCACCATTGTGTTTTTTTAATAATTAAAGGAATTACATACAAATAGCAGAGTAATAGAGACAACCAGCTGAGACTGATGAAAAGTAAACAACAAAAAAACAAAAAGACAGGTAAGAACGTAAAATTGCCTTCAAAATATGCTTCCTTGGAAACCCAGAGTAAGATAAAAGAAAGTAAAATATTTTGCATAAAAGAATTATTGGCATTACCTCGATCACATAAAGCCTCTCTATATAGGTAATATTCAAATTTTTTGTTTCATTTGAAGAGAAATTATTTCATATAAATTTATTAACTTTGGTAGCAGAATTCTACATTTTTCAATTCGCCTACTCATCATGAGGGCTTACAAATGTGATAGGAGGAGAATTTCTATGTCTTCATTTGTCAAAGACCATGTCTTCATCAACCATGACTTATAAATAGAGCATAATATCATTAGTTTCAGAAAAAATAAAAAATAGCCTATACTAATGATAACAACTCTTCACAAGGCCAAGCATAGTGACTCGTTTCTGTAATCCCAGAACTTTGGGAGGCCAAAACGGGAGGACAGCTTGAACCTCAGAGTTTAAGACCAGCCCAGGCAACATAGGAGGACCCTGTCTCTACAAAATAAAATACAATAATAATAATAACCCTAGCCAGGCATGGTGGCATGAGCCTGTGGTCCTATTTGGGAGGTTGAGGTAGGAGGACTGTAGACCCAGGAGGTCAAGGCTGCAGTGAACTGTGATAGCACCACTGCAATCCAACTTGGGGCACAGAGCAAGACCTTGTCTCAGAAATCAATAAATAAAAAAAAATAAAAACAAAAACAAAAAAAAACTGTTCACAAAACAGAGCTCTGTATATACTTGATTGTCTTAAAATTTATCTACTGGAAACTCAAAGTAAACATCAAACTTAATACTGAAACATAAGAATCAGAGGACCTGGAGCTTTCCCTGAAGATTAGCATCATATTGGATAGTGGATAGTGGAGGAACGAATAAACTAAGTAAGATATGTTTAAGAGACATATACAATTCTTAAAGTTATCTGCCCTAATTTTCAGCCCATACCGAATGTTCACATAAAGTAGCACAAAGCAAGGTTTAGCAACGCTTTCCTCAGACATGAGTTACTAAGTAATTATGCAATATATAAACCAACATGATAATTTTGCAAGAAGAAAACAGATATCTGAAGACCACAGCACCATAAAAACGTAACAAACTAAACAATTAAATTTATATACAGGCAAAACCACAATTTTTAGAAAACATAATACATCTGCCCAGAAAAATAGGAGATGAGATTACAAACCTGCATCAGGAACAAGCATTATGAGACACTGCCAATTTAAGTATTGTGTAAACAATTTTAATTCCTCAAATAAAGATCTCAATAAATACATTACAAAGAACTATGAATATGATCAACAGATGAAGTTAATAAACTAGATGATGAGATAAGGAAGCTATCAAAATGGTAGCATAAATTTGATAAGTCATCAAATAGAACATATAAAAAAAGATCAAAATATTTTATGTTATAATAAATAGAACGTTCAGGAATCAACCATAAAAATGACAAGCAAGGCAAATAAAGGTAAAACAAATGAATGCACATTATAAATATTCGTTTTAAACTGAAGAATCTCAAAGAAAACATGACCATTTCATATCCACTAGATAAGAAAAAGTTCACTGATGAGAGAGGGATAATACTAACTTCTAATTTCTCCCTAGGTTACATTCAAAAGCAGGTAAATATATTAATAGTTTTTTAAATTGTTGAACATAATATTTTATATACGAGTAGAACTATCATTTGAGTATTTTGGCCAATTCAATAAGCTCTCTGAAACAAGTTTTAGGAAAGTTTATTATCCAATGATATTTTTTCAAAACATTCACAGAAATGCTTCAGCAAGAATAGAAATGACTACAAGCGGAAAAACTATAATGTAGAAAATGATGGTGCGTAAATAACTCCATAAATTTCTTATTTAAGTAAGCAGTATCAAAAATAATGGTCACAGGCTTTAAGTGAACATTGGCTGTGGCCTGGCAAAACCCTGTGAACTGGTGCTGGTGATGGCCACAGGGAGAGGCTTCTCAGCCTTTGAAAAGGAGATAGAAGAGCAGGAAGGACTTCGTATTGTGGTTTGAGTGACAACTTAATTGCAGTAGAACAGAACATCAGATAAATTGTTAAGGATTTTGACTCCAATTCCTGACTCTCAGATAGCATCTCTGGACATGCCCAAGGCCTGGGGGAAACCTTGTCCAGAAGAGAAGGGCCTTGTGCAAGTCCCAGAGCAGTGCTGGCTTCAGGTCTGACACAGCACAGTCCTAGTGGTGATGGCCATAGGCATACATGCATCACCACACCCTCAGTTCCAGGTATCCCAGCACAGAGAGAGAGAGACTCTGTTTCAGAGAAAGAGATACAGAATGGCTGGACTCCCGGCTAAACTCCACTTTTAAACCTAGAGCAAGGGCCCTAAGTGAAAACAGCTAACCCAGTTTTTCTGCCCAAATGTTGCTTTTTTGAGCTGCCATGTCCCTATCCTGTGCCCATAAAAAGACTTCAGCTGGCAGAACAACACAAGCGGCTGATCAGCGGGGATACAAGTGGCTGAGCATCAAGAGACTATACATAGATGTGGCTAGCTTCAGATGGTGAGGCCTCAGGAAAGGATCACCTTCTTCCTGCACCATCCCCTTTCCAATTCCCCACTTTGCTGAGAGCTACCTTTATCACCCAGTGGAATTCTCCACATGCACTACTCTTCAATCCTTTGTTCCTGTAACCTGATACTTCCTGGACACCAAACAAGAACCCAGGTGCCAAAAAGGCAGGGGCTTGGATGCTGTTTCAGGGCCCGCACAGAGCCTGCTCCTGCCAGAGAGGACCAACCAGCTGATTCCAGTGTTCATTCCATCAGGTTCCCGCCCTTACTTGTGTGCTCTCTTTCATGAGGAGTGGCCAGTGGCAGGCTGAGTGAAAGGAGCCATTCCAATTCCATCCCACAAAGGGGGTGAAGGGAACAATCCCATCTCATCTAAGGGCTCATCCAGAATGCAAAAAAGGGTGAGTTAAAATGTGGAACTGTTGGATCTGTCTTTTTTCCCAGACCCTGCCACCTCTCTCTTCCCTTTAGGTAATAGGAATGTGTTAGCTCCGTTTCCCTTTGCAGACGTCTAGCCAATTTGAACTAGGGAAGGGACACGGTGATTATAGGAACCCATTTCTACAGAGCAAATGGCTATTTCCCCAGCTCCCCCAACCCCCACCTTATGCACTTTAAGTTGTTTTTCTTGTTTTCTAAGTGAGAGAGTTCTCTTTCCCTCAGCACTCTGCTTATGGTAGGGAAGCAACAGAGGAGTAACCCCTGCTGACTGATAATAGCAAATTTGGCAAAGTCTATCTGGGATTTGATCTAAATAAATCTATGCAGACCCTAAAATACTTTTCTTTCTTGTCTCAAACTCAATTCCAAGCTTCAGGTTGAGGCCCTAGAAAGGAAAACCAGATCTGAGGGATCCAAAGCCAGGCAACAGGCATAGTGTAAATAGGCAGGACAAATTCCTGTGAATTAAATCCCCATTTCATGAAAGGAGACCACATTCTATGACATAAATGAGGCCCAGGGAGGGCATACTTCAGCAAGAGTAGATATTCCCATCCCTAGACCCCCTGCTAACATGGGTGAAAGCTGCTTTGGTTCCCATGGGTGGCACCTGCCAAACTTGCTGGGACTTAGGAATAAGGATGAAAATAAAGGGAGGACACTTACTTTCTTTCTCCCTCACACCCTAAGTTTTCACTGAAAGAAAAAAAAGAATTATGGATTCTGAATTCCCTATCTTACAGAATAGGCAACCAACAAATTCTACCACCTTCAGTTTATCCTCAGAAACAGACCTTGGAAACATATAGTACTTTAGAGGATCTCCTGAAGTATGCAAGCCCACAAACTCGAGATTTCCTTAGGGTCACCTATTAATTGCTACAGATATGGTAAGAAGACTTATATCTCTCATAAAGTTTAACCACTCCCATATAAGGTTTAATTCTTTCACCAGGGTGAGATAGTTTGTGGTACAATGTTGTTAGTATATTTTGGTTCTTATTTCTGTAATCACTGGCACTAGATTCTTTCCTTGTATAATACACGTGTTTGATCCATGCATATTTAACCTTTTAAAGCTTGTTGTTTCTCTCACTTAGAGGTCATTAAGGCTCCAAACAGGCAGGTAGCTGGAGCCTGGGACAATGGCTCCCTTTTGTCTGGTCTGTTTGCATATATCTCTGGGAGGAATCCGACTTCTATTTTCCCAAACAGTGCCCCCTTTCCGCAGGAAGTAGCTAAGACCACTCATCCATCCATATTCTATTGGCAGTTAAATGTGCTTCAGAGGAGGGATATGATACAGAATGGCTGGGTTCCCAGCTAAACTCCACACTTAAGCCTGGAGCAGCCTAAGTGAAAACAACTGACTCCATTTTCCCATGAGTTGTTTTTTTTTTGGTCTGAAACATCCCTATTCTTTGCCCAAGAAAAGACTTCAGCTGTCAGAGCAACTCAAGTAGCTGGCCAGCAGGGATACAAACTGCTGAACGTTAGAGATACAAACAGATGAGTGTCAGAGACTATGGATAGATGTGGCTAATTTCAGATAGTGTGACTTCAGGGAAGGATCACCTCCTTCCTGCACCATCCCCTTTCCAATTCCCCATCCCACTGAGAACCACTTTTATCACCCACGGGAACCTTTCACACACACTACTCTTGAATCCACTCATGTGACCTGATGCTTCCGGATGCTTGACAAGAACATGGGTGCTAAGAGGGCAGGGGCTTGAATGCTGCTGTGGGGCTCACATAGAGCCTGCATCTTCCAGAGAGGAGTGACCAGCCAGTTCCAGCATCCTTTTCCTCCAGTTCTCATGCTTGCTTGCTTGCCCACATTGTTTCGGGAGCAGTGACCACCAACAGACTGAGTGAAAAGACCCACTTCAACTCTTGTCCACAAAAGGGGTCAAGGGAAAAATTGTGTTTCAAAAGTAAGGCAGAAAACAATAGTCTCTACCTGGTAATCCAGATAATTCTTCTGAATCTTATTCAAGACCATTAAAACTATACTTCTGTTCATCTGCAAAAAACATAGCATTATTGGGCTTGGACCCAAAGTCCCTTGTTTACCAGGGAAGCCTTCTCAAGAAGGAAAGCCACAAACAAGCTCAGATTGTGAAAACAATAGTAAATTCCTAAATCTACAATACCAAACACTGAAGAATATCTGCAAGCATTAACACTATGCAGGAAAACATGATCCACCAAATGAACTAAACAAGGCATCAGGAACCAATCCTGGTGCAACAGAGATATTATGACCTTTCACACTGAGAATTCAAAATAGCTGTATTGAGGAAACTCAAAAGATAACACAGAGAGGGAATTCAGCATTCTGTCATAAATCTAACAAAGAGACTGAAATAATTAAAAAGAACCAAGGAGAAATTCTAGAGCTGAAAAATTCAATTGACCTGCTGAAGAATGCCATCAGAGTTCTTTAATAGCAGAAAGGTTCAAGCAGAAGAAATAATTAGTGAGCTTGAAGATAGGCTATTGAAAAAAAAAACACAGAGGAGACAAAAGAAAGAATTAAAAACAATGAGGTACACTTACAAGACCTAGAAAATAGCCTCATAAGGGCAAATCTGAGTTATTGACCTTAAAGAGAAGGTACAGAAAGATACAGGGGTAGAAAAGTTAATTTAAGGGATAATATCCAAGAACATTTCAAACCTTGAGACCGATATCAACATTCAATTACAATAAGGTTATAGAACATCAAGTAGATTTATCCCAAGGAATATTACACCAAGGTATTTAAGAATAAAACGCCCAAGCTCAAGGAAAAGAGAAGTGAAAAGAATGACATACAATGAATCTCCAATATGTCTGGCAACAGACTTTTTAGTGGAAAATTCACAGAGCTGGAGAGCATGGTCTAACATATTCAAAGGCTGAAGAAAAAAACACATTTACCATAGAATAGTATATCCAGCAAAAATATTTCTCAAACATGAAAGAGAACTAAAAAACTCACCAGACAAAAAAAAAAAACACTGAGGGTTTTCACCAATGCCAGACCTGTTTTACAAGAAAAAGTTGTTAAGAAATAAGACGAAAATTATCAGAAGATACAACACTCACTGGTAATAACAAGCACACAGAGAAACAAAATAGTATAACACTATAATTATGGTGTGTAAACTATTCTTGACTTATGTAGGAAGACTAAACAATAAGAAATAATTACTACAACAACTGTTCAAGACATAGTAAAATGAGACATAAAGAGAATCCTCAAAAAGTAAAACTGTGGGCGGGATGAAGTTAACATACAGAGTTTCTATTAGTTTGTGTGTGTGTGTTTGTTAATGAAATGAGTGTTAAGTTGTCATTAGTTTAAAATATTGGTTTATAAGATAGGATTTAGAAGGCTCATGGTAACCTTGAATTGAATGCAAAACATACTATAGACACACAAAAAATAAAAACAAGAGATTAAAGCATACCACCAGAGAAAGTCAATCACTTTCACTAAAAGGAAGACAAGAAGGAAGAAAAGAAGAAAGAGGATAATGCAAAACAACCAGAAAACAAATAACAAAATGACAAGAGTAAATCCCTATCTGTCCATAATAACATTGAACGTGAATGAATTAAATTTCCCAATCAAAAGACATGGAGTGCCTGAATGGATGAAAAAATAAGATCTAATGATTTGTTGCCTACAAGAAATATACCTCATCTATAAATCTACACATAGACTTAAAATGAAGGGATAACAAAAGTTAGTTAATGCCAATGGAAACCAAATAAGAGCAGGAGTAACTATATTTATATCACACAAAATTGATTTCAAGACAAAACCTGTAAGAATAGACAAAGAAGGCCATTACATAATAATAAAGGGGTCAATTCAGCAAGACAATATAACAATTATAAATCTATATGCAGCCAACACTGGAGCACCAGATATATAAAGAAATTATTAATGTCACTAAAGAATGAGATAGACTTCAATACAAAAAAAAAAAAAAAAAAAAAAAAAAAACAGCCAGAGAACAACCAACTTCCAGTATTGAAAGGAACTCCCAGGAGGAAAATAAACAATGAACCACTGAACTTAATCTACATGATAGAATAAATGTACCTAACAAATATTCACAGAATACTTTATTCAACGGCTGCAGAATACACATTTTTCTCCTCCACACATAGATCATTCTCAAGGAGAGACATGTTAAGTCACTAAACAAGTCTTAAAACATTCAAGAAATTGAGATAATATCAAGCATGTTCTCTGACCACAATGGAATGAAATTAGAAATCACTAGCAAGAGGAATTTTGGAAATTATACAAACACATGGGAATTAAACAATAAGTCCCTGCATGACCAGTGGATCAATGAAGAAGTTAAGAAGAAAATTTAAAAAATTCTAGAATCAAAGGATGATGAAAACACAACATATCAAAACCGGTGGGATACAGTGAAAGCAATACTAAGAAGGAAGTTTATAGCTATAAGTTCTTACATAAAAAAATAAAAACTTTACATAAATAACCTAATGGTGTATATATTATAGAACTTAAAGAACAACAACAAAGCAATCCCCAAATTAGTAGAAGAATAGAAATAATAAAGACAAGAGCATACATACATCAATTTGAAATGAAAAAACATACAAAAGATAACTGAAACAAAACCTTGATCTTTTAAAATGTTTTTTTAAAAAATGGACAAACCTTTAGTCAGACTAACTAAGAAATACCAAGAGATCTGAATAAAAAATCAGAGATGAAAAATGAGACATTACAACTGATATCCCAGAAATTCAAAGGATCATTAGTGGCTACTATGATCAACTGTATACCAACTAACTGGAAAATCTAGAGGAAACCGATAAATTCCGAGACATATGCAATCTAACAAGATTGAACCATGAAGAAATCCAAAATCTGAACAAAACCCTAACAAGTAACAAGATCTAAGCTGTAATAAAAATCCTCCAGTAAGGAAAAGCCTAGGACCCAATCATCACTACTGAAATCTACCAGTAGAATAACAAATACCAGTTCTACACAAACTGTTCCAAAAAAACAGAGGAGAAAAGAATACTGCTAAACTAATTATATGAGACCAGTACTACCCTGGTACCAAAACCAGAAACAGACACATCAAAAAAGAAAACCACAGGCCAATATCTCTGCTGAATATTGATGCAAAAGTCCTCAAGAAAAATATTAACCAATTGAATTAAGCAAGACATTAAAAAGATCATTCATCATGGCCCAGTGGGATTTATCTCTAGGATAGAAAGATGGTTCAAAATATGCAAATCACTTCATGTAATACATCACATCCACAAAATAAAGGAAGAAAAAAATGATAATTTTAATTGATGCTGAAAAAACTTTTGACAAATTTCAACATCCCTTTATGAGGAAAAGTTGTCCACTTTCACTACTGTTATTCAGTGTAATACTGGAAATATTAAGTAGAGCAATCACACAAAACAAAGAAATAAAAGACATCCAAATTGTAATGAAGGCAGTCTAATGATCTTTGTTTGCAGAAGATATCATCTTATATTTGAAAAAACATAAAGACTCCACCAAAAAACTATTAGAACTGATAAACAAATTTGGGAAAGTTTCAGGATACAAAATCAACATACAAAAATCAACTGCATTTCCATATGTCAAAAATGAACAATCTGAAAAAGAAATGAAAAAGTAATCCCATGTACAATGGCCACACATAAAATAGAGGACACCAAAAAAAAAAAAAAAGAAGAAAGGAAAGATATTCCGTTTTCATGTGTTGGAATAACCAATATTGTTAAAATATGCATACCACCCCAAACAATCTAAAGATTCAATGCAGTCCCTAGCAAAATACCAATGACATTCTTTGCAGAAATAGAAAAAACAATTCTACAATTTATATAAAATAACAAAAGGCTTAGAATAGCCAAAGATATCATGAACAAAAAGAACAAAACTGGAGGAATCACATTACCTGATTTCATATTATATTGTTGTGAAATTGTTAAGGAATCAGAGAGACTGATGGGGTTCAGGAAAATATTCATTATTTAGGTGCACTGGCCCAGTCAGATTAATATCCAAAGGACTGAGCCCTGAACAAATAGTTTAGTTACCTTTTAAGCATTTCATGGGGAATGGGGAGATCTATGTAGGGGGAAGCATATTACAGAAATGAGAAACAAAAACAGTTATTTAACTGAGACATGAGTTACATAATTTCTTACTTTTCAAGGAAAAACATGTTTTAGAACTTGAGTATATCTGTCTAGTGATCTTGCAGCTGCACAGTTAGGGAAACAGGGTCTTCACAATGCCTTGGAAAGGAGGAGAGATATGGCTGAGTAGCCACAGAAAAACAGGCAGTTAATTTTTAAAGGACTCCAGCTCTTTCTCTTTCTCAGGGAGAACTGAGTTTTCTTACATACAACTGAGTTTCTGCTTACACATTCTTTAATTTCTTTTAATTCCTGTTCCAATACTACAGGGCTATAGTAACCAAAACAGTACGGTACTGGCATAAAAACAGACACAGAGACCAATGGAACAGAATAGAGAACCTAGAAACACATTCATCCACCTACAGTAAATTTATTTTCCACAAAAGTGTCAAGAACATACATTGGGGAAAACACAGTGTCGTCAACAAATGATGCAGGGAAAACTGGATATCCATATGGTAAAAGAATGAAACTGTATTCCTATCTCTCACCTAATACACAAATAAAATCCGACTAAGCAGTTAAGTCTAAGACCTCAAGCTATGCAACCATTACAAGAAAATATTGGGAAAAATTTTCAGGACATTGATCTGAGCAAAATATTTCTTGACAAATACGCTGCAAGTACAGGCAACCAAAACAAAAATGGTCAAATGAGATCACATCAGGTTAGAAAGCTTCTGCACAGCGAGCAATACAATCAACAAAGTGAAGAGACAACCTACAGAATGGAAAAAATATTTGCAAACTGTCCATCTGACGAGGGATTAATAACTAGAGTATATAGGAAGCTCAAACAATTACAGAAAAAAAATCTAATAATCCAACTAAAAATTGGCTAAAAGCTTTAACAAACATTTCTCAAAAGAAGACATATGAATGGCAAACAGTCATATAAAAAATTGCTCAATGTCACTGATAATCAAAGAAATACAAATTAAAACCACAATGAGATATCTCAGTTTAGTTAAAATGGTTTTTATCCAAATGTCAGGCAATAACAAATGCTGGCAAGGATGAGGTGAAAAGGAACCCTCATACTATTGCTGGAAATATAAATTAATATAACCACCTTGGAGAACAGTTTGGAGTTTCTTCAGATAAACTAAGAATAGAGTTACCCTATGATCCACCAATCCCTCTGCTGGGTATCAGCACATCTAAGAGATACCCGCACTCCCATGTTTATTGTAGCACTGTCCACAATAGCTACTATTTGGAAACATCCTAAGTGTCCATCAACAGATGAATGGATAAAGAAAATGTGGTACTTACACACAATGGAGTACTACTCAGCCACAAAAAAACACGAGATTCTTACATTTGCAATAACATGGATGAAACTGGAGGTCATTATGTTAAGTGAAATAAGCCAGGCACGGAAAGGTAAACATCACACATTCTCACATATTTGTGGGATCTAAAAAAAAAAAAAAAAAAAAAATGAGCTCTTGGAGATAGAGAATAGAAGGATTGTTACCAGCGGTTGGGAACAGTGGTGGAAGGAGTAATGGGAGTGTGGGGATAGTTAATGGATACAAAAATTAGAAAGAATAAATAAAACCTATTATTTGATACCACAACAGGGGAACTATAGTCAATAAAAATTTAATTATGCATTTTAAAATAACTTAAAAAATGTAATTGGTTTGTAACGTAAAGGATAAATGCTTGAGGGCATGGAAACCCAATTTTCCAGAATGTGATTATTATGTATTTCATGTCTGTGTCAACATATCCCATGTACCCTATAAATAATGCATTTATTATATATGCCCCCCAAAAAATAATAATAATAATGGTGATATTAAGAAGGTAGCTGTCAAAGTCATTGGCGCATATTAAGCACATCACTTTGTTTGGGATAACGAGTTATTTATAATTTTAGAAATCTACAATAAAATATAAATAATTGTAATAAAATAGTGAAAACCAACAGAGGAACAAAAGTAAATGTATGAACAGTAGAGAAAACGTAAGACATCCAAAAATAATTAAGAAAGAAAAAAATAAAGTCAAAGAGAATATAAAAGCATAAAACAAAATAATAAGTTGATAGCACTACTAAAAAATAATCATAATGTGCACAAATAATTTATTATTAAAATATAAATACCAAATTATATTCAATATAAACAATAATTAAGCAATCTTTTGCCTTTATTTCTAAAAAGGTACAGAAAAGTTAAATATGTAAGTATGAATGCAAACAACAGCAGAATAAATGTAAGTTAAATGTAATTTCAAAGCTGTCACATAGAATCAGTTATGAAGAGTTATCTGATATCTTGTTAAAAGGAAGACTTGATGGAGAAGAAATAATAACTGCTTTAGAGCCAATTACCCAAATATTTCTCTGCATCCTCTTTTAATATTTACCTCTTGTGCAGGATATTTTAGTTATATTATGCCTAGGGTTTTTTACTACACCCATTGAAAAGTTCAGAGAAACACAGGGGAACAAGATAAATCAACATCATTATTAGATTAAAGGGAAGGGCATTCTCAATGGAACAGATCTTGGAGGATACCCTTGCTGTGGTAAAACTGATTTCACATTAAAAAGAATAAAAATGAGCTTGTAATTTATAACAAGGAGGGGTCCGTTAGGAATAATTTTTTTTAAATAAAATCAAGGAAAACAGCCACAACAGTTGCGATCAGGAATACTCAGAAATGAAAATTCTCTGTCTTCCAAATCTCATAAAAACTAAAAAATGTCAATTTGTTTAAAACAAATACACTCTATGAATACAATGTGTTACAAATCCAAGCCACTAACCATGAAGATGAAAGAACTTTACAAAGTCGTTACAGGGACGTTTTGAAAAACAATCAGCAGGTTACAGAATGTGCTGATAGCAAGTGCCATAATCATGAAAAGAGAAGCCTCTCTCTGTTTCTCTCTGTGTGTCTCTCTGTCTCTCTGTCTCTCTCTGTCTCTCTCTGTGTGTGTGTGTGTGTGTGTGTGTGAAATACAGGGTTTTGGAGTGGTCTGATACAGGGTTTTTAAAAGAGCCACAGAAAAGATGGGTATGTCTTTGTAAATCTAGTTTAAAACCACAGATTGGGAAGTGGTTCTAAAGGGGAAGCCATATAAGCAAGGTAGGGACAAATTCGATAATGTCCATTCTCAAGGATTCACACATGTGCTATCTCTATGGTAGGTGGGTGAGGAAAATGCTTATATTGAATTTCAGTCAATAATAGAGACTTTTTAGTAAAACAATTGATGGTGAATTCCTTTTACTACAAAATAAGAATTATGATTAAAATGAGAATATAAATATTAATCTTGAATATATAAAAATAGTATAAGAAAAAAATCTGAAGAAGTATGCTGAGAGAGTTAAGGTGAAGAGGCATATATAGATGCCAAGTTTGTTACCTTTATTAGTGGACTATTGTCCCTCTATTGAGCTTTAAATGACTTCAACGTTATAAGCTAGAAATGTCAACTTTAAAGAAATGATTTTAGAACAAACATCTATAGTAATGAAACTTATTGAAAGGATAGAAACTTTCTAATTTTTACTTCAAATTGACTTTTCTTCAGGAAAACTCTACTAAAGTATTTCATTTAAAATATTTATATATATGCAGCTGTTAAAAGTTATTCAACACATATTTATTGAACACCTTTATGAGCCCATGACTTTTATTGGTACTGGGGACATGGGATTGAATAGAACAAATAAAAGTTCTTCCCTTCGGTCAGGTATGTTTAACGTGACAAGAGAAAAGCTATGTACCAGAACAATGTAGTGCATTTAACAGTATATTAGAAGGTGGAGAGTATTATGGGGATAAAAGGGAGGTATGGGTCAGGAAAAAGTTTAAAGTTAAGTTTAATCATTAGGATAGGCCAGATTGAGCCATTCGCACCTTTGTAAAGAAGACAGTTTAATGAAGAAACCACAGTGAAGAGATTTCTGGGCAGTGCAAAAAGGTGGAATCTGGAAGCTGCCACTGGGACTGGAACAAATAAAAGACAGACAGGGATAAGAAATGGCATCTGTGAGGGGTCGAGAGTTGTGGACTGTAGATTATTTAAGGATTATTAGGATTCGGAGCATTGCAATTTCATATTCTGAGTGAAAAGGGATCTACTGGGGAATTTTGAACACAAGACTCACACATCTCTACTTATAACAATCTATCTATCTGTCTATATATGTATCTAACTATGCCTGTATCTATCTATGCATGTATCCTGTATTCATCAACCTTACTGGACTCACATGACTATGATATCTTAATATTTTGGCTGGGATTATTTCATTATTATGCTTATACATGTTCTTGGACTATAGTTTTATTACATCACTAATTTTTATTGGACTCATCCAGTAAGTTTGAGGGAGGTAAGTATTGCTATCAGTAGAAAAAAAAAAAAAATGCCCCTCGGAGGGGCTGCAAAGTTAACTGAACAGTCAAAAGCAGCTTGTATCTATAGAGAAAAAGTGGAAACAACAGTGGGAGACAGGTAAAAGGGACAGATGTTAGACTCTCTTAACCTACCCTGAGTCTCTAACATGGACCTCTGACCATCAGGTGCAGCAGCATAATCTGGAAATGCAGTAGAAATGTAAATTATCAAGCCTCATTTCAAACCTAAAATATCAGTGAGTGTAGGGCATAGCAATCTGTTTTAGGAAGCTTTCCAAGTGATTCTGACACCCACTAATGCTTGGAAACTAATAGCCTATGCAAATAGAATTTCTGATGCTTATCTCTAGCCTTAGTTCACCAGTAATGATATTTTGTACGTATTTGTGTTAAAAGTATTAGTATTAAGAAAGTATGATTTCAATGACTTATACTCAGTGCCTCTATATTCCACTAATAGAGGGAATGGCTGTAGAGAAAGGAAGTGGCTTTCTAAAGATTTTGCATTCAGATTTCTGGTCTTCTCCTCTAGAGAGACTGATAAAACCGAACACCAGTCTACACACTTACACATACATGGGCACTATGCAACAGGGTGGAATGTCTAGAATTAATAAAAGCTTTAAATATAAAATACTAACTGTATAATGGTGAAAATGAAAGTCACAGAGAACCTAAATTATTGCTTGAAGCAAAAATGACAATAAATAAATATTTTTAAAAAGCAATGATTAAGAAATAATAGAAATTGGATGCTCATTGCCCACACAGAGCTGAAAAATAAGTTAAAAAAAAAAACCTGGTTATTACTATTTCTGACATTCTATATGGAGGAGGTAAGATCCAAGCTGAGCCACTTCAACTTCATAGGCTCTTTCCATGAGCACAGCTGGGAGCTTATATCCTCCTTAGATAGCATGCCAAGGGCTGGCAACTACCACTGCCTTATTATAGAACTCCACTAAGGATATAAAGAAAACTTTAGTCATAAACAGGCTAATGTGTATCCAAGTACTGGAGAGCTGCTGGTATATGACAGAGAAAAAATATCAGAGAGATATATATGTTATTTGGGTGATGAAATTTCTATCTCATTTTTTTTATATTTTCATATACTCCATATTTTCTAAAGTAAGAAATATATTTTGTCCCTTTAAGAAATAAATTTTATTCAATTAAAATGTGCGTTTTGAGAAATGCACACAGAAGTATATATCATCACTCAGTAAGTGTGCAGAAAGTGAACATTCCGGGAAACCATAACATAGATTTGGCCATAAAATCTCATCCTACTAAAATAGCTTTATTATGTTCTATCTCTGTAACTGGCGTTGCAAAGAAAACTATTATGTTGATTTTATCATCATAGATTAGTTTTTGCCTATTTTTAAATTTTATTGTATAGATTCATGTGATCTATGGTCTTTTCTGTATGGTTTATTTTGTTAAGCATACTTTAGTATGTAATTGTAGTTCATTCTTATTAATCACTAAATAGATAATCATTATGTGAATAATCCACAATGATGCACGTTTGTGCATTTGAGTGATTTCCTGTAACTAATCACAGTGCTATGAATGTGTGTATACATATATTTTGGTATGCATATGCTTGCACTCATGTGGACCTGCAGTGTCATAGAGTATAATAGATACCATCAAAGCATTTTAAAAAGTGACTGTGTCCATTTACACTTCTATCAGAAGATTATTTATAAAAGCTTTAGCAGTTCTGCATCTTATCCAAGAAATAATTCAGATTTTTGTGAACAAAAGATGTTGAATAGACTTTTATAATTTGTTTATATGTTAAACTCCTTTTTGTCCCACCTCACAAAACATAAGCCCATTTTTATTCCAGTCATGGTTGTGGAAAACAGATGTTTACTGAATTAATCTGATAGCATATTACTTCAATTGTATCCTCCATCTTTTGTTTTCTACAATGGAACTCAGAGTACTGGGGCGGATGCCTACAAAAAACTTATCAGCCATTCTGATAGATATACAAAAGAGTAAATAATTCATGGGCTAAGAATTGGCCATAGGGGATAAAAGTTGGTGGATAAATACTACCCTCTTCTTTTACTTGGACAGACAATGTCAAGGTGTAATTTACATGGCTTATCAGAAAGTCCCCTAAGAATTGTCCATAAATTGGCCATTACCAATCACAGACACAGTCATATATTTACTTTTTTCTTTTCTGTTTCCTGTTTCACAGTTTTCAGGACACAGATAATCATATTATTTTTAATTCCTACCTAAATTACTTGCATATCTGTTATTTTTGATGGGATAACCCAGACAAAGTGATTAATTCAAAGGTCATTTGAATGTATATGTTCAAGAATTTGTGAGTGTTTATTGTTTTATTTTTCTTGTTGATGCACAGATGTTTGTAATAGGCTAAATATGGTCCTCTAAAAGATATCCAAGTCAAATTCTTGAAACATTTGAATGTTACTGAAAGTGTCTTTATAGATGGGATAAGTTAAGGATTTTTATATGAGTAAATCTTTCCAAGATAGTTCAGGTGGGTCCTAAATCCAATGGGTTCTTGTGAAAGAAAGGTAGAAGGAGAATTGAAACAAACAGAAGACGAGAAGACATAGAAGAGAAGACAATGTGAAGACAGAGGCAGAGATGGGAGTGATGTGGCCACAAGTCAAGAAACCCCAAGAATGCCATGAATCATCAGATGCTGGAAGAGGTGAGGAATAATTCTCTGATTAAGCATTGAAGTGGGCATAGGGTCTTGAAGAGAGTTTGTTGTTTGAGTTCTTTTCTGCTTTTAGACACAATTTTGTTTAACTTGTTAATTCATATGCTACTGATCAATACCACAGTACCTGAAAATCTGTAACTTTAATTAATCTGATTTAATCATTACATAATGCATAAATGTGTCATAACATCACATTGTACCCCATGAATACATACAATTATTATTTGTCAATTAAAAATAAAATAAAACTCTTAAGGGCTATGTTAGTCAGACACACCCTCAACTTGTATTGCCTATTCACAGATCTACCAGATATGGGTTTAGTGAATTTTAACTTAAATACAATTTTTCCTCAGAGAAAAATACCATTATTCTCTGTGAAAATCATTCCATTTTTTGTTTCATTTTAAAATTTTTTTTACAAGCCGTTCAATTAGAGACATCTAGTGTGCCTTAGACACTTGAAAATAGCAAGATAGTACATAAAGATGAACTTCTGGAGCCTTATTTTAAGAAAGAAAACCGGAATTCACTGAAAACATGAAGGACACCCCAGATCAGGGGATGAGAATGTCAGCAAATAGCCCTGTGATGGTGTCTGGCTGATAAAAGCGAGTGAAGCACCAGTACGTGAGAGAGACAGAGCCTCCTTCTGTGACTCACCTTTACACTGGGGCATCCAAGCAACTCAGGCTGAGAGAGAATACCTTGCTTCTCCCAAGCCTTAGAGTTAACTTGGGGAGAGGCTTGGAGGCAAAGTTAGGAAAAGGCAGTGGGAAAAGCTGCAGAAATTTTCCCGGACTCAGAACTGAGAGAGAGCATGACATCATTTTTAATCCAGGTACATACAAAGTCAGCCATTTTTAGGTGAGCTGACAGTGTGGCCACACAGTCATTCTCTCCTTGGGCCAGGGATTGGAGCACTTGCTCTGGATCTGGATAGGGGCCTCCACAGCCAGAACTGTGGAATTCACTAAAGCAGTAGGGACTAGAATTGTGCTTTTCCCCACTGCAAGTCTGGAGTGGAAGGGGAGCTGCTACAGCTAAAGTTTCTCCTGGGTGGAGAAACTTGCACCAAGAGTCAACTTGGCTGGACAACCTGAACTAATCTGTACGTGCCATTGCTGGGTGTCCCAGCCTGTTCCCCTAAGATCATGGTGAAACAAGGGCCTCTCTACTCCACCACAACAAAGATATCCAGGCAGTTGGAGCACTCGCTTATCTGGACCAGCAGCCTGAGCCACCCTCGCCTTTCATGAATCATAGAGCATAGTGCAGCAGAACCCTCTCCACTCCATGTCCAAGCAGATTACCAGGCATTCAGAGGAACTGCTCATCTGGTTCAGCAGCCTGAGCCACCCTGCCTTTCCTGGACATAAGATCATGGTGCAGCAACATCTCCATGCCATGCCCAGATAGATATCCATAAATTCAGAGCATCTGCTTGCCTGGTTTAGCAGCCATAGTTGCCCCACTCCTTCTGTGCATAGATTCTGGTCCCCTCTACTCCATGCCTAGGCAGATCTCCAGGCAACTGGATCACCCACTCTTTTGGATTAAGAGTTTAGGTTGACACCCACCACTGGGTAGTGAAATTGGGGCTGAGGAGGTTTCCAGGCTCCATGCCTAGGCACACCTTTGTGTGCTTGGTGGTTGCACCCTGGATTCTCCCTTGGTACTGATGCTTGTGTCTGCCATCTGGGGACCTGTAGGTGGACGTGTCTGCTTTGGCTCCACCTTTTGTGGCCCCTTCACCACTGAGACTGAGTAGGAAGCTGGGACCATTGTACATTCCACAAATTAGCCCATTGCCTGAGGCAACAGAGAGCTTCTTCCAGTAAAAAAAGAATCAAGTATATACCCAATTGTGTTGGCCACAGCTTACTCTTACCTATGATCGCTGTCTATTGGCTCATAGGTTGAACTGCACATCTCAATAAAAAACCTGCTGACATATGTACATAGGGGTATAGAAGCAATGCCAAAAGACCATACCCAACACTCATTAGAGTTGTACTTCGTATGGAGAGGGAGAAAGAAAAAGGGAAAGAAAATAATAGTAACAGCATTATAGGGAAAGACAGAAAAAGAAAAAAAAAATCCTTCCTGTACAAAAATAATTATAAAAATTACCAGTGTCAGTGTCTCCAGATAAGAAGAAACCAGTGCAAGTATTCTGGCAACATGAAAAATCCAAATGTAGTGACACCACCAAAAGACTACATTAGCTCTCCGGCAATGGTCCATAACTGAAAAGGAAACTAAGAAATGAAAGATAAAGAATTTAAAGCATGGATTACAAGGAAGCCCAGTGAGATTCAAAACAAGGTTAAAAATCTACACAAAGAAACATTAAAGTAATCTGGGAAATAAATGAAGGGATAAACATCTTAAACATAAACACATCTTCTATAATTAAAAAATTTACTTAAGGAAAATTTAAAATGTAATTGAAAGCTTTATCCTTAGACTGAAGCAAGCAGAAGAAATAATTTCAGAACTTGGGGACCAGTCTTTTAAACTAACTCAGTCAGAAAAAAATAAATAAAGTAAAAACAAATTTTGAAAATGAACAACATTTCTGAGAAATATAAGATTATGTAAAGTGACCAAACCTATTAATTATTGGCACTCGTGAGAGAGAATGAAAAAAAAGAAACAACCTGGAACATGTATTTCAGAGAATAATTTAAGAAAACTTGTCTAATTTTTCTGGAGTAGTAGACATCCAGATACAAAAATCCAGAACACCTGTGAGATGTTATGGAAGATGAACATCACAAAGGCATATAGTCACCAGACTGTCCAAAGTCAACGCTAAAATTATTTTAAAGAGACCTAGAGAAAAAGATCACATAAAAAAGAAACCCTATCAGGGTAACAGTGGACTTCTCAGAAGAAAGATTACAAGCCAGGAACCTATTTTCATTATTCTTAAAGAAAAGAATTCCAACCAAGAATTTTATATTCCACCAAACTAAGTTTTATTAGCAAAGGAGAAATAAACACTTTTCCAGAAAATCAAGCTCTAATGAAATTATTTACCACTAGACCAGTCTTAGAAGAGATTTTCAATAGAGTTCTAAACATGGAAAAGAAAGAATGATAACTGCTACTGAAAAAAACACACTTGAGTAAATAACCTGCAAACTCTATAAAGCAGCCACATGTAGAAACTACAAAGCAGTGAGCTAACAACTTCACTGTAGGATCAGAACCTCACATATCAATATTAACATTGAATGTAAACGATCTAAATGCCTCAGTTAAAAGGCACAGAGTGGCAAGTTGCATAGAAAAGCAAGATCCATCCATCTGTTGTCTTCAAGCAACTCATGCCCCATACAACACCACCCACAGGCTCAGAGTAAAGTGTTGGAGGAAGATCTACCACACACATGGAAACCAAAAGAAGTAGGGGTCACTATTTTTATACCAGATAAAACAATCTTTAAACCAACAACAGTAAAGAAAAGACCAAGAAGGGCACTGCATAATCATTTAGGAACAAGTCATTTAGGAACAAGTCATTTAGGAACAAGTTGTTTGTATGGAGAGGGAGAAAGAATGGAAAAGAAAAAATAATAACAGCATTATAAGGAAAGACAGAAAAAGAAAAAAAATCCTTCTTGCACAAATTCAGTTCATTTCAATTCAACAAGAAGACTTAACTACCTTAAATATATATGTACCCAACTTCAGAGCAACCAGATTCATAAAAAAAAGTATCTCTAGACGTACAAAAAGACTTAGACAGCCACACAGTAATAGTGGGGGACTTCAACTACACCAATGACAGCATTAAACAAACCTTTGAGGTAGAAAATTAACAACGAAATTCTGGATTTAAATTCAACACTTAATCAATTGGACACAATAGAAATCTGCCGAACTCTCCTCCCATCAAACACAGAATATCCTTTCTTCTCATCTGCACAAAAATGTACTCCAAGACTGACTACATTCTTGGCCCTAAAGCAAGTCTTAATAATTCAAAATTAATAATTCTAAAAATGTTAAAATTACACCAATCAAACTCTCAGACCACAATGGAATAAAAATAGAAGTCAATACCAGTGAAGATCTCTTAAAACCACACAAGAACATGGAAATTAAACCACATGTTCCTAAATGACTTTTGGGTAAACAACAAAATTAAAGCAGAAATCTAAAAAAATTCTTTGAAATAAATGAAAACAGAGACACAACATACCAAAATCTCTGAATGCAGCAAATGTAGTATTGGGAGGAATGTTTATGGTGCTAAATGCCTACCTCAAATATCTACTAGAAATATCTCAAAATAACAATCTAATATTATACCAATAGAAATTAGAAAAACAAGAACATACTAACCCCAAAGCTAGCAGAAGAAAAGAGCTAACTAATATTAGAGAGGAACTGACCAACAAAATCCATACCAAAAAATCACAGAAACCAAAAGTTTGCTCTTTGAAAGGGTAAACCATTATCAGTAGACCACTAGCTAGAATAACAAAAATAAAAAGAGAGATCCAAACAAGCACGGTCAGAAATGACAAAGGTGACATTGTAACCGATTTCACAGTAACACAAGACATCTTCAGAGACTATTATAAACAATACTATGTACAATAACTCCAAAATCTAGAGGAAATGGGTAAATTCCTGAAAACATCCAATCTCCCAAGATTGAATGAAGAAGAAATTGAAACACCAAATAAACCAGTATCAAGTTACAAAACTGAATCGGTAATACAAGATCTGTGAACAACAACAAAATCTTCAGACCAGATGAATTAACAACCAAATTCTACCAGATGTACAAACAAAAGCTGGTACCAACTCTACTGAAACTATTCCAAAAAATTGAGGAAGAGGGACTCCTCCTTTACTCATTCAATGAAGCCAGGATCACTCTGATATCAGAACCTAGAAAAGACACAATGGAAAAAAGAAACTATAGGCCAATATTTCTAATGAGCATAGACACAAAAACCTTCAACAAAATACTAGCAAAGCAAATTCAACAGCATATTAAAATTAATTAACCATATTCAAGTATGCTTTATTCCTGGGATGCAAGGTTGGTTCAACAAAGACAAATCAATAACTATGATTCACCATATAAACAGGATTAAAGACAAAAGCCATATAGTCATCTAAATAGAGAACAACATATTGATAAAACCCAATATCCTTTCATGATTAAAAAAAAAAAAAACTCAAGAAACTAGGTGTTGAAAGAAAATACTTCAAAACAGTACACAGCCAACATCATACTAATTGGGCAAGAACTGGAAGCATTCCCCTTGAACACCAAAACAAAGCAAGAGTGCCCACTCATATCACTCCTATTCAACATAGTACTAGAAGTCCTAGCCAGAGCAATCAGACAAGAGAAAGAAATAAATGGCATCTAAACAGGAGAAGAGGTCAAAATATATCTATTTGCTGACAACATGATTATATGCCTAGAAAACCCTAAAAAAACCATGAAAAGGCTAGTAGAACTGATAAATGACTTTAGTAGAGTTTCAATATACAAAATCAGTATACAAAAATCAGCATCATTACTATAGACCAATAACATTGTAGTTTTCAGGGCATGTCTTTTGCCTCTGTAGTCAAATGTATTCTTATGTATTTTGTTTGATTTTGATGCTATTGTAAATATTGTGGGCATGCATATGCATGCAAACACATTTGTACATATATAATATAATATATGAATATATTATAGTATAATCTATATGATATATAATAAAATATATTATAATTACATTATAATATATATTACAAATTATATTGTATAAATTATGTTATGGTCACAACAGTTAATACCCAATTATGTTTATCCATGTATTTTTTATCTTTTCTTGCTCCTTATTCTGTCCTTTGTTTAACTCTATCTTAGATCATTTTTCTTTTTCCTAAAGATCCTATTTGAGGTCTTTTGTATATGTCTAAAAATATCTTCATTTCAACTTATTTTTTTTGAAGCACATTGTTTTTGGTTTGTTATAGTAAGATAATTGTTAGGAGTTTTTTTTTGTTTGTTTGTTTGTTTTAATTGCTCTGTAAAGCAATTTTACAATTGACATTGGGCTTTCTTCTCTCTCCTCTCTCTCTCTCTCTCTCTCTGTGTATTTGTGTGTGTATGTATGTGTGTGTGTGTGAATTTGCTATTAGTATTATAGATAGCACTTTATAAGCAGTGCTTCTTTTTTCTTTTATTTTTAAAGATTTTCTATTTGTTTTTGGCAATCAAGAATTTTACATAATTTGTCTAAATTTTGTTTGTTTGTTTGCTCTGTTTTATTTTGCCCCATATTTATATTACTTTTTGAATCTGTGGCATGTTTTAAGTCAGTTTTGAAAAACATGCATGTCTCTTCAAGTTTTCTTCTGTTTTCCTAATTCTTCCTCTCCTTCAAAAATTAGGGTATTTTATATATTTTTTAACTTTATCTCAAGTTCTCTTTGGTGGTTTCTTGTATTTTCTGTTTGGATTATTTACGTAACAGCTTTGTGAAGTTTACAAGTTGCCAAATAACTTGAAAGAAATGTCAGCACAGATATGTAAACTTCTCTTTCTTTTTTTTTAAATTGAGATGATGGTATTTTACTTTTTGCCCAATATGCACTCAAATAATTTTATCCATTTTTTGTTGTACTTATTGGGAAGATTGGTTTCAACCATTAAAGTCTAAAGCTAAATTTCTACTTGCTAAATTCATGCTTTTCTTTGAAGTATAGCATAGGTACCAGAAAAATGCAAGTGCATACATTTTGCATAGACTTTTCACCAAATAAATACAGCCATATAACCAACCCGCATTTAAAAAAAAAAAAAAAAAAAAAAAAAATTTTTAATAAATAAAAAAAAAAATAAATACAACAATATAACCAACCCGAAAAAAAAAAAAAAAAAAAAAAAAAAGCAGTATTTTCAACAAATAAAAATACTCTTTTGTGTCCCCTCCCTTGGAGCTACCACCAAAGAGTCATCTATATACTGGCTTGTAAATTACATATTTATTTTGTCTGCTTTTAATTGAGGTGATATGAAACCATATATTAAAATGGCTGATGTTGATGTATTTACTCAATATTATATTTGTGAGATTCATTCATATTTTTACATGTAATTCTAGATAATTCTCAGTGTTGTAGTCTGTTTTATTATTTAAATGTAGCACAATTTGTTTTTCATCCCCCTGTTCATGGACAGTTGGGTGGTTGTTCCTGTGTTTTGACTATTTTGTATAATGTTGCCATAAAAATTATTACATGTGTCTTTCAATGAGTAAAAGTATATAATTTTCTTGGTTATATTCCACTTAGTGGTAGAATTACTGAGTCATAGAATATATAAATAATTGAATTTAATAGTTAATACTACCACCAAACAGGTTTCTAGTGCTTTTACCAATTTGCCTTTCTTAACAGTCTAGTATTGTTATAAAGTTTTACAAGGATGCCTCAGATCTTTGCCAACATTTGGTTTTGTTGGTCACTTTATTATTGGCCATTCTAGTGTGTTTCCAGTAGTATTTTTTGTGACTGACACTGCATTTTCCTGAAGACTAACGAAGGTAATAAAATCATATGTTTATTTATAATTCAGATACTTTTTTTTAGAATGTCATGTCTCAGTCTAACATATTTTTACCTCTTTTTCTCCTCCCAAATTCATTATCTTCAACAATTGATTCTTCTGATATCAATGTTTGTCGTTATTTTGTGAAGGAAGAAAGGCAGATTAATTTTCCCCCTCTGTTGATATACAGTTGATCCATAAGCACTTGTTGGAAAAAGATATTTTCTTTACTGCATTATAGTAATAGTTTTGTCATAACTTAGGAGACCATACACTTTGGTCTATTTTTAAACCTTATGTTTTTTTCCAATAATTTATTCTTGTGTTAGTGCATCATTTATTCTCTATATTAATTGACAGAGTTTCATAAAAGGTCTGATCTCTGATAGCGCAAATTCTCTAAATGTGTTATTCTTATTATATATTGGCTAGAATACCTTAGCCCCTGGTTATTTTAGCATTAGTCATAAAATCACCTTTTCAACTTACATAAAACTATCCTTCTGGGATTTTAATTGTTGTCTTATTGAAGCTATGGATAACTTTGAAGATAATTGAATATTTATAATATTAAGCCTTCTCATCCTTGAACATGCTATATATAGTTCTCCTTTTACTTATCCCCATTTATTTTTTCTTAAAGATGCTTTTTGGTTTTAGTATAGAATAATCAGTAATAACATTCACAGCTTTTTGGTGTTTTTATTTAATTGTAAATGTAACCTTTATCATGTTATGTTTTTCCATTTGGCTAATGTATTGAAGTGCAATAATTTTTTGCATATTCACCTTGCATCTGTTGGCCTTTATACACATGTAATAATATTAACATTTTGTTCATAAATTCTTTTAGATTTTCTTCTCTGTTTACCAGTCTATTCATGAAAATGGAGACTATATCTTTTATTTTAAAATAAATAATTGATTATAGGTGATTGCCTAAATAAATATGGGAAGACAGAAGATGTTAGGGATATTAGATGATATAATTTGGCTCTGTGTCCCCACCCAAATCTCATTTCAAATTGTAATCCCCACATGTTGAGGAAGGGATCTGGTAGGAGGTGATTGGATAGCAGGAGCAGTTTCCCCCATGCTGTTCTCATGATAGTGAGTGATTTCTCATGAGATTTGATGGTTTAAAAGTATGGCACTTCCCCCAGCATTCCCCCTCCACTGTCGCATTGCAAAGAAGGTGCTTGCTGCTTCTTCACCTTCCGCCATGATTACGTTTCCTGTAGCCTCCCAAGCCATGAAGAAGTGACAGTCAATTAAACCTCTTTCTTTATAAAGTACCCAGTCTCAGGTAGTTCTTATAGCAGTGTAAAAATGGGCTAATACACGAAGATAGTAACTGCAAAACACAACAAAAAATACATAAGCTAGTGGGAACAAAGAAAATATGTTAGATTGTTTAAATATAAATTATTAATTATTAAGAATTTAGCTTTATGAAATCTTATGTGTGATTTTTCTAGCTATATTTTAATTTTTGAGATTTTATGGACTCTACTGCATTTGCTTTTATTTTTTTCTAAGCTTTTGAGGTATTAAAGTGTCTTTGATTTATTTTCTAATTTTCTAACTCAGAGTTTTATATTATTCATATTACAAAGTGTAATTGTATCTCCAAGCATGACTTTAGTTTTATTCCCTAATGTTTTGTCATTTATTTATTTATTTTTGACATAAAATCTCCCTCTGATGCCCAGGCTGGAGTGAATTTGTGGGATCCAAGCTCACTGTATCCTCGACCTCCTGGGCTCAGGAAATCCTCTTACCTCAACCTTCCAAGCAACTGGGACCGCACAACCACTCCTGGCTTGTGTGTGTGTGTGTGTGTGTGTGTGTGTGTGTGTGTGTGTGTGTAAAGACAGGATTTCAACATGTTGCCCAGCTGGCCTCAAACTCCTGAGCTCAAGTGATCTGCCCTCATTGGCCTCCAAGAGTGCTGGAATTACAAGCATGAGCCATCAGGCCCAGCCCTGACGTTTTGACATTTAGTGTTTATATTAACATCAAGTTAATATTTACTAACTTTGATCATTTTTATTTCTTAATTTCTAAAATATTGTGACTTTCTAGATTGTTCGTTTTAAACTGTAAAGCTTAATTCCATTTTGGCTATTGAAACTCATCTAAATTATTTCAATACTTTGACATTTGTTGAGGCAATTAACTTTGGAAAATATAACACGTGCATTTTCAGATAATATATAGTCTGTGGCTTCAGGGTTCTATGTGCAAAAGGAGGACTAACTTGTTAACCATTCTTTTCAGATCATCCATTCACTTAATTTTTATTGACTTATATTTAATTATTAAAGAGGTATGTTAAAATTTTTACTATAATTGTTGATTTGACTGCTGTATTAGTTTTGTCAGAGTTTCATTTGTACCTTTTGAGACTATACTGACAGCGATGTACACATTTAAAATAGCTTTATTTCCCTGTTGAATTGATTATTTTGTTACTTTACCACTAATTATCTCTAACATTGTCTCTTAAAGGGTACTTTCTCTGGTACTGAATTTCCCCAATCCTATTTTTTCTTTTCTCTATTTTGTCTCTACTTTTTAAAGCAAATAAATAATAGTTATTTTAAGGTCTCTGATTACTAAATCCAATGTCTAGATCACCCGTGGCTCTATTATTATTTTCATTTAATTTTTTAAATCCTGGTTTTAAATAATGCTTTCTTGTCTCTTGATATACCTAGTAATTTTCTTTGGAATTCTAATTAGCTAACAAATTGTAGCGATCTCCATGCTGTCTTTTTATAGAGAGGTTCACCCTTTCTTCTGCCAGGCAGCTAGAGGAGGGGATAATAACTTTCACTCAGTTAGCCACTGAGCTGAATGGAGACTGGTTTGCAAATTTACTAAATCTCTGCCTACCTAAATTGTAGCTTTCCAGTGATTAAAAGCTGAAAGCCTACTTTGTTGCCATTTGCCATTTGTCTGGCAAGTACTGATCTGTAATCCTTGCCTCTGTGTGGCATGTGAGCCTGCCAACAATAATGCTCTGCTCTTCAGAAGCCATTAGTTGTTTTTTTTTTTTTTTTTTTTTTTCTGTCTTCCAGAAGCAGCCCTGTCTCAGACTAAAGCCCAGCTAGCTGGACTATGGTTCTATGCCCATAATTGTCAAATATACTTAGGGAAAACACAGCTGCAGTCTGCTCATGTGACTGCAATTATCTGCTCTCCAGAATCTTAGGTTCCAAAACTTGATGCTTCCATATCATTGTAGGATTGTTCTTAAATTGTATGGCTTTCTAAGTAGTTCTAGGATGGCCTATCCATCAGAATTAGAAATAAAAGTTCTCTTTCCAGGATTTGTTTTTATGTAACAAAATTATACATACTTTAAAAATATTGTCTGATAGCGATTTTAATATAAAACTGTAAGGCAAGATATGTTTTCCACTATCATCAATTAGCAATGAAGATCATTTGCAATAATATAAATTATTTTTCTCTGATTTTTTTCTCTATGGATGAATATTATCACAGATAGACGTGAATTCAAATGCACTTGCAAGTGAAAATGATCAAACTTAAAATGGCTTATACAAACCAGAAATATGTTAGCTCTTCTATATATAGGTGAAAGAGGTTATCTGTTTAGAGCCAAGCAATAAATGGTTGAAAAGATTCTGTATTTCTCCGTCTGCCTCGGGACTTTATTCACTGCTTTTCTCTTTCAGTGCTAACATCATGTTATTTATTTATTTTTTTTTTACTTCAGCTGGCTTATAAAAGTAATTTGGTTTTATTCTTTTAATTGACAAGAGTTGTCCATATTCATGGGGTACAGAGTGATGTTTGGATGTATATAATGTATAATGATCAGATCAGAATAATTAGCATCTCCATTACCTCAAACATTTATCATTTCTTGGTTTTAGGAACATTCAATATCCTCCTTCTAGTTATTTTAAACTATATATTATTGTTAACTAGAATCATGCTACTGGGATATAGAACACTGGAACTTATTCTTCCAATCTAGCTGTAATTTGTATCCTTTAAAAAAGCTCTCTCTATCCCACTCTTCACCTATTCTTCTAGTCTCTAATATCCTCTGTTCCACTTTTTATTGCTATAAGATCAACTTTTTTAGCTTTCACATATGAGTGAGAATACGCCCTTTCTAACGTTGTTTCTGGGTTATTTCACTTAACAGAATCTCCTCCAGTTTCATTCATCTCTCTGTAAATGACAGAATTGTATTCTTTTTCATGTCTGAAAAGTGTCTCGTATATATATCCCACATTTTCTTTACCCATTCATCTATTATTTGACACTTAGTCTGATTCCATATTTAACTATTATGAAATAGTACTGCATTTCCTAGAGAGTTTATTGTCATTCTTACTAGTTAAATATAACTACGGTATTTCTGGCCTTAAAGCTTTTGACCAAGAATGAATGACAGTACTACATACCTCTATCTACCACACAAACCTCATAGGAAAAAAAAACTAGTTTTCTCTATATCTAAGTCACAGGGAGTTGGGCAAAATGTTTGGTTATTCTTTGTACCCTTCATTCTTTTGAGCATACAGTTGGCATGCCAGTGTAATTAAAGCTTGTGATTGAATCACATGGAAGTGCGTAAGAGAAGTTTCTCATTTGAGAGTGCTGGGCAGGGATATAAAACAGATGGCCATGGTATCTGTTCAAAATTCTTTGTTATTTGCAACTATTCAATATATGTTCATCCCCGGTAATTAAATTTTAACTACTCTTTATGTTATAGAAACATTTTTTTAACTTTAAAACTCATTTTCTCTGATTCCTCCACGCATAGTGTTTAGTCACTCATAATCAACCCACCAGCACTTTTCAAGAAGTGTCATGATAGTCAACAAATCTGTGAGCCTGCACAAGTTCTAGAGCACCTAACAGTTTTGGCCATATGAAAAATACAAACATCTACTCGTCTGTGAATTTCTTCCTTAGCCTACTGAGGATATTTAAGTACTTTCGTGTAACTTTGTTTAAATCTTTAAGCCTTTGTACACTTGCCTTCATACTTGTTTGACTATAATCTATATATTAAACGTTGTGTTAGATTCTGGCAAT
Source organism: Papio anubis (assembly GCF_008728515.1). Taxonomy (NCBI): domain Eukaryota; kingdom Metazoa; phylum Chordata; class Mammalia; order Primates; family Cercopithecidae; genus Papio; species Papio anubis. Next base: position 103,742,728 of record NC_044976.1, on the reverse strand, counting down.
GATTAAGAAAATACAAATGATTTACTTTAAAAGAATCTATGTCAGATAGAGAGATTGATATTTTTAAGCAAACATTATATAGTTTATATATGACATAAATATGAAGAATAAATTATGTGAGAATGAATAAGAGACATTAAGCCTTACTTCAGAGAATGTGGCTAGAAAGAGATTAATCTTAAAGAATGTGAGATGAGACAGAGTTTAGTCTTAAGCTCCATAGGAAGGCAAAAAAAAAAAAAATAGTACATTGTACACTTTTCATAGAGGCAAAGGAAGAAGGTAATATGCAATTAATAAACACATTCACAATTTCTTAAATTTTATGTTTTCAACACAGAATAATGAATAATGTCATAGGCAGGAGCATATAAACAGCTAGTGTGATAGTTCTTTGGGGTATAGAATTCCAGTACAGTAACTATTTACTCTTATTATTTGAACAATGTTGTTTCAGTGCTTTATTTTTGCTGTTGATATATAGTGCTTTTCTGATTACTGATGCTTTGTATGTGATACTTGTTTTTTCTCATATAAATTTTTCGATTGTCAATTATTTCTAAGTTTTCTGTAATATCACAATGATGCCCCTGGTGTGATTTATTTGTTTATGAAACCAGGTAAGTCACACTTAAGTGTCCTGTACTGCTCTTCTCATTTTACTCACTAACCTCTATTATTTTATAACACAGCTTTTCTGTCTACTTTCTCCAAAAAGTCATAGGTTTTATTTTGAAATATTTCTTTCAAATTTGTATTGGAGTAATAATACTCTTAATTTTCAATAGTTCTTTCTATGGGCTTGAATGTTCACTTTTTTGAGATGCATCTTATCTTTGATTCAAAAATGTAAATTTGAATTTATCTCTGTGTATTAACTGTGGTAATTATATTTGTTTAAATGTTCTTCTACTTCTTGCATTTATTTGTCTTTTTCCCCAAATATTTATTTTTCTCTCTTATATACTTTTTCTTTCTCTTTTAAAATTGAACCCTCTTTTAATGGTTAAATAAATTTTTTTTTTGTTTATTCCCCATAGTTAATAATAAATCAATTTAATACTGGAAAGATTTTCTGTATAAATTAAAAGACCTAGTGAATTATTAGAACCTTGAAATGATATTTAGGCAAGAATCAGGCTGATTCTTTAAGGACTTCCAAAAATCAAAAGGAATTTATTTGAATCAGGAACCTAACCAGAGAAAATTGTCCACTATCTCCCTTGGGGAAGGTATGAGCTGATAGGGAAAAGTAAGGATAAATATAGGAGCTTACCATCTCATCCTATAATATCCAGGTATCCACTGCATTTCTCAGTGAGCGAGGATCATATCAGCATGCAGCTGATTTTAGAGATATTCTGTATTAACATTTCCAAAGAGTAAGACCTGTGTCTCCTGCCGAGGTGTGAGTCAGTTGCTGGCTCTGCCGATAGAGGAAAAGATTCAGGAGTCTCACTAGGCATTTTGTAGATTTCTGTTTTCAGCTTTACCAAAACTTTAGCCTTCAGACGTAACTGATGTTATCAATTCCTGAATCTTTGTGAAAAACTGTATTGCCAGTTTCTTTGTTTCTTGTTTTCTTTCTTTGAGGGTATTTAACCAAATAAAGTAAAAATGCAAATTATTTAGAATTTCTCACCTAACTTTTCATCACATTGCTATGAGTAATATACTTGATCTGTAGAAATCTTGATGCTGAATTAATATACCACACTTTCTTCTACTTCAAAATATATTTCAAATAATTTTTAAAGTTTGCAATATAAATCAAGCATTTTAAATTTACTGGTTTGTTCTATGAACACTTTGTAGAAGATTATTAGATGAATATAGTATCTTGAATCACTGGCAAAAATAGTTCAAGTGGTTACTTCATTTAAAACATGTTTGAGATCCTATAACTCAATTGGCAATTCAAGCTTATGAGAGACCCTGTGGCACTGTGTTTGGGAGCTGGACCTGTTTAATTGACATTGGCCTATTGTTTATTTAAAATAGGTTTAAAAATATTTAAAATTTGCTCTATATATTGTTTTAAAAATTTACAAAAAAATGGGATTGTATTTTACTTTTGTGTGTCTTTTTCTTTCTCTCTGAGTGAGGACCATATGTTTGTCACAGAATGTCAGAAAATAATATTGAAAATAAAATTTGCACTCCAAGTGTGGAACCTGCAAGGTGGGGTTTTAAAAACTAATTATCTATAACACATCTAATTCATTTATATTTTAATTTCAATCTATCAATGTCAAATAAAATAAATTATTTCAGTTTCAATTTCTAATGATCTTAACAAGCTTCTGATTGCTGAACTAAGAACTATGTCATGCTGTGTGGTGATGGTCTCCAGAATTAACACATCTGCCAGTATTTCATTATTCTTAAAAAAAATTACTATATTACACAAACTAAATATCTGTAGTTTAGGCATTGAAGACACTTCATCAAAATAAATATATTTATTATTGGAAAAAATCACATATAACTGAATATATCATAAAAATAATATTTTCAATCAAATAAAATTCACATTTAAAAATGAATTAGATAAAGTAATTATGTATAGAAAAACTAGTAAAAAACTAAACATGTTTACTCAGTAATCAGAAACAGTTTATGTATGGAGTAGAAGAGACAGCAAAAGTCACTAAGCTTGCAAAATATTTGAAACTGTTTAGCACCCATTTTTAAATTTCATATTTGAGGGATAGAAAGAGAGCAATTATGGAAAGTCTATGTGCGGTACAAATACCAAACAGTGAAGTATACAACGTGCTATAGAGTGTGAGTTCTGAATTTTGGAGGAATGTATAATAGTTCAATTCATGACAATTATGTTACTGACAGAGAAATTAACATAGGGTTTAGGAAAACATGGCCATTGAAATGTTACTTTAATGACTTTTTCAATGTAAATAAAAGCAGTGGTCAAATCCTCAGGTTCTTGAACGTTAGCAGAACATGAACAAGTTGAAAAGAGAAATAGTAAAATAAAATTTAAAACGAAGGCCTGTTCTTTCATAAGGAATCTCTGGCTGGTTAGCTGAATTAGAATAGCATGCCAATCAGTTTAAGATTCAGTATGCTTACCATCAACAGTGGTAGTTGGCTTCACTTTGTTTTGTGACTGTGAATGCATCTGTTACATGAGAAAGGGCAATTTCTACCTTATTTACCATTAGGTCTCTATCACCTATATTGTGTGGACACCTGGTGACTGTCCAATATCATGTGAATCAGTAAAAGACTGGGTGGATTAATTCATATCCTCAGACAAAAGAGAACAGATGATGCGCACAACTCAAACCCATTAACAACTACTTTGCATAAATTGAGCAGAACCTGAATAAGAACATCTTTTATTCAAAAGACAACGCTTTGTGCCACTGTATAAGACAGAAGAATTCATAATTAAAAAGTCTTCTAATGAAGAAAAGAGTGAATGCACATTTCCCAGTAGAACTCGCTGATATAAATAAGAAAACAACGTATGTTTCACTTTTAAAATAGTTTATAAAAATTTTTATTTATAACAGCATTTTGGAGAATAAAACAATTATTGATATTATAAAGGACAGTGGAATTTTGTCCCAAAATTTAATTATGAATAAATTGCAAAAGATACTATCTTAGTAGGCAGATTAAACATCCAAAACTATGCACTGTCTGCTCTAAACTGCCACCTAGAGAAAATGAGCTTGACAGATTGTCAATATGGTAATTGTATAGAATATTTTCATAGATCATCTATTTGTTATGTGAATAATTTTATACCTCAGAAATAAAGCTTCGGCATATATAGGATATACTAGTCCATTTTGTATTTCTATAAGGAATTACTGAGTCTGGGTAACTTATAAAGAAAATAGGATTATTTTGTCTCAGGGTTCTGCAAGCTGTACAAGAAGCATGATGTCAGCATCTGCTTGGCTTCTGGTGAGGCTTCAGGAAGTTTTTAGTCATGACACATGGGAAGGGGAGCTGGCATGTTACATAGCAAGAGAGAAATCAAGGGAGATGCCGGTCTCCTTTAAACAACCAACTCTTGCATGAACTAACAGAGTGAGAATACACTCATTACCATAAGAATAACACCAAGCTATTCATAAGGGATCCAGCCCTATCACCTCCCACTAGGCTCCACCTCCAACACTGGGGATCACATTTTAACACTGAAATTTGAAGAAGACAAATATTCAAACTATATAATGGGGTTATTTATAATATGTGTCATTGAAGTTATTAAAATTATGAAAATTCATATATAAATTATAGCAAATTAAGTCTTATCTAGAATATTTACTTAAAATACTATATAACAAAGTGCTATAATTTAGTAAGTCATATACACATACATATATACTTATATACATATATTGTATAAACAAAAGAAACTAAATGAAGTAGAAAAGTATGAAGTATAACAGTTTTTTTAAGTAATTTTTTAATTTTTTTTAATAGATCGGTTTGTAATGGTAAAAAGGTATTCCTTAACACACATTTTTCCTTTTACTCTAAAATGAAAATAAATATAATTAACTAAATGGCTATCATGTTGCAATTACTATGTAAATAAGTAACAAATAAACAGAATCTAAGAACAGAAGTTAAAGTAGAATTTACATTAGGAAACACTAAAAGTGAAATAAATATCAGAGTGATTAGTACTGGAAGTAAAACTAGTGTCAAGACCAGGATTATAAAATTAGAAATGGAGTAATAGTTTTTGTGTTTTTTTAACTTTTCAAATAGAAATAAATTGATGAGATTTTCTTCTAAACTTCTTATAACAAATATTACAATGTTTCAGATTTTTATTCCTCACACTCACCTCTTCACATTTTTAGCAGTGGTTCAAAATAAGTACTATGATCACAGAGAGTTTCACTTTGAAACAACATATAGTAAAATAATTTTACTTATTTCTGCCTAATATAAACTTCATGTGAACAATGATGAAGAATATTAATAACAAGAACCAAAAACACCTTTCATCTTATGCCATTTTAAAAGTCTATTATTGAGAAAAGAAAATCAGATTGAGGAATCACATCATTACATCAGAAGAGCAAAATTGTTGCTTTTTATATCATCTGTGTTGTAGAATACTTTGATTAACTACTGTAATTTGTTATACTTTTACAATGTAAATGCTGAAACACTATTTAAAACTACTTTTGTATATCTCTAATTCTCTAGGTTGGCTGTTTGAGCTTGACTCAGGTTCCTAAGAGTGGTTATGACAATCCAGAAGCTTAAGAATTGTCCCACATATTTTGAATTTCTAATTTAAATATCAGATGGGTATGTTGACAAGATAATATTTCACATATAAATGTTTAGTATTATCTTATATAATTAACAAAATGCAGAAATTAATGTTTAGTCATTGACATTTCTAAAAACTCAAGTTGTACTTTCAAAACATTTAAATTAAATGTCACCTTAACCTTCTATAAAAAGTTAATGACTAATTATTTTGTCAGGTAATAATATAATGACTGCAGCATTTACATTATTGTTACTATTTTCTTTGAAAGCCTGGATCAATCATATTTGATATTGCAACACTCTCCAGCAATGCATAAATTTCCTATGTGGTTTTCCTCTTAAAATATAATTTAATTTTCACTTAAATTTTAAAACTAATGGGACTTAACTAATGGGAACTTAAGTTATCCTGAATCACTCTCAGTTCTCTTGAACAGGCAAACTTGTAGAAAGTTCTGTTTTATCTTATGGTACGTTATTTTATTTTATTTTTGAGCCAAAATGTATATAATGCTACACAAATCACAGCAATTATAAAATTCTACTTTTCCAATAAATATTTTTATATTATTGAGATAATCTTAGATCAAATTCAACTTTCAAACAGCTTCATCAGTGTTTACTCATTCTGAGTTTACAGTTCAACTGAAATATTTCCATTGACATTGAGGAAATTTATTCAAATGAAGTTGTCTCCCCATTCATTTCTTAAAGAAAACATATTATATTTTCATTACTTCGACTTTTATTCACCGTAAACTTTTTAAAGCTAAAGTAGTAATGAGATATTGATACTTATTCTAGCTGAATATGTTTAAGTTATTTTAGGTCTAAGTTATTGTGCAGTTTAATATTACTTTTCACAGCTGATGGCAGAATTTGTTTGAATTTTTAAAGCATTCAGTTCAATTTATATGTTATTTCAACCAAAAACATCATAACTATTCATTTTTGGAGAGAATGTGTAGATATATTAACTACGAATTGTAATGTATACAAGTAGAACTTGTTGCCAAGTAACAAATACCTATTATCGGGGGGATGATATTACATCTTATTGAACACAGACAGAGCCAGGAAATGATCTCTGAGGAAAGGGATCAGTCACAAGTCTATCACAAACCTCCCATTACAAATGGTACAGGAAAATTAATGGTCTAGGTTTTCTGGCTTAATAGGTTTCAGTCCCTGTCTTCTGGAAAACATGCATTTCAATTTTATCTACTCTGAATCACTATGGCACTTAAAAAGATTAAGTATTATGGGGTCTACAGAATAGTAATTTAGAAATAAAAATTCCTTTTCTAGGCGCAGCCTGTCAAGTTGCTAACATTTAGTTAAGCTTTCACAGTTCTCAGAAAAGCTTTATGAGAAAATGAAGCTTGTAATTGTGGTAGTCACCTTAAACCATGCTTTGAATAATCTTCGGAGGCATTACCAGCTACCCTCTAGATCAGGATACTGGTGCTCAGATACATACACTATCACATATGCGCAAACACAATATGTAATGAAGACATGTTGAGGTCATTTTTTCATGAGAATTATTTTATGGGAGTAAATTCAGGTATAATTTAAATGTGCTTAATGTTATCTCCTGTCTATGGACAAGTATGAAATTTATATGAAAAAGATATAATACCTTATTCTAGCAACGTGGCCCCTGCATTATTTGAATTCCTTGCGTCTTTTGCCCCTTTAAATTAGCCATTTAATAGATATTTATTGAGTGCCAAATATCTGCCTTTCCAGTTTTAAACATGAGGAGTCACAATCATATATGCCAAAAATTAAGCAATTATTATTCCTAATGTGGAAGTGGTATAAATATTTTCTTAAAAATCATAACAAGATGATGATACATCTTTTTTTACTTCTACTTAACAAGATAGTGGATTTTCTATTTTTAGCCAGTGGAAACAATGCCAGAATATATGTATAATAATATAAGGAGGAAAAATATATAATCAAAATTCACAAGCGATCAGATTAATACTTTCAACTTATCTCAGAACATTTATTAGACTTAACGACAGAATCTAGCAATAATGTTTGCTGTAAGTCCAAAGTATAAAAAACAGCAATTTAACACAGCACCAGAAACTCAAATAAATATAATTTTACAGTAAGGAAACATTAAGCTGTCTATTAAAAAGATATTATAATGTATATAGGACTTTATAGAGAAAACATAAAACATTATTGAAGCCCATTAAGGTTTCCTAAGTAAATTTTCTTATAAACTATGTTCATGATTGAATAGGCTTAATATTGTAAACATGTAATTATCTTCAAATTTGTCAGTAAAATAATTGCATTTGAATTAGCTTTTTAAAGTATTTTATGAGGATATTGATGCTAATATATTTTTGTGATAGAGGAAATGCAAATGAAGAACCAATATATTCTGAAATAAAAAACATAAACTGAGACCCTACCATGAGAGAGGTATCTGATATACCTGCTCGATATTAGAATAAAACTATTCTTAGAGACACAGTGTGGTATTAAGGAAGAGATAAAAAAAAAACTCAAGATAATTTAGATCTAAGGAAAATTTATATCTTAGAAATAAATCTGTTACATCCTACATACAGAGAAAGCAGCTTTAAACATTTCTGGGGAAGAAAAGGCTATGCTAAAAATGATGGTGGGAGAATGCATTATTTTTATTGGCAGAAAAAAAATGAAATAAACTCTTATGCTATATACACAAGTTAATTTCTGATACATTACATTTAAATGTGTTTTGTAAAGCTATACAAATTTTAGCTATAGTAGTAATTATGTTTGTCTTTAGGTTATAATAGGATTTCTCAAGGTACAGAAAGTATGCACATCGCAGTAAATAATTGATACATTTTACCACATAAATGTGAAAATATTTTGTTTATGAAAAGATACGCTCAAGAGATATTTAAACTGAAATTAGAAACTTTGTAATTTACATGCTTAATAAAGACATATAAATTATATATGCCTTTATATATATTACATATAAAAATAATATATATATAGTTTCTGAATACAAAAAAATTAAAAATAACACAATCACAAAAAAATATGAACAGATAGTTCAGAAAGTGAACCACAAATGATGAGAAATTTCTGAAAATGCATAAACCTAAGTAGTGAGCAGAAGTATGAAAATTAAGAGTAAATCTTAAATACCCCTAATCTGAAAATCCAAAATCCAAAATTTTCCCAAATCATACCTTTTGAACACTAATAGGATGCTCAAAGGAAGTGCTCACTGAGGCATTTCAACTTTCGGGCTTTTAAATGAAGGATGCTTAACTGGTATAATGCAAATATTACAGAATTTGAAAAAAAAATTGAAATCTGAAATACTTCAGGTTCTAAGTATTTCCAACTTGGGGCACTCAAACGTATACATTGAAACACTACATTACAAACAGGAGATGGCCCCAAATTAAGAAGTTTGAAAATATAATATAATGGAAAGCATATAGAAATTTTACACACTACTGAAGTCTAAATTGGATAGTATTTTAGGAAACCAGTTGACATCATCTAAAGTTAGAGGTTAACCACAAACTTTTTTTTTTTTTTTTTTTTTTTTTTTTTGAGACGGAGTCTTGCTCTGTCGCCCAGGCTGGGGTGCAGTGGCCAGATCTCAGCTCACTGCAAGCTCTGCCTCCCGGGTTTACGCCATTCTCCTGCCTCAGCCTCCCGAGTAGCTGGGACTACAGGCGTCCGCCACCTCGCCCAGCTAGTTTTTTGTATTTTTAGTAGAGACGGGGTTTCACCGGGTTAGCCAGGATGGTCTCGATCTCCTGACCTTGTGATCCGTCCATCTCGGCCTCCCAAAGTGCTGGGAGTACAGGCTTGAGCCACCGCGCCCGGCCAACCACAAACTTTAATGGGTTTTTCTGGAGAGACTCATGCATCTATTAAACATATTCATTGCAGATTTTTTTGTAGTGAAAACTCCTTGAAACAAATGGAAGAATATCAACAAACTATAATAGATTATCACAAGGAAATAGAGCACAGCATTAGAAGTAAAAAAACTGCAGATACACCAATGACATGGCTGAATTCCTAAAAAGTAAGGTTCAGTAAACCATATTAGTGAATTATATTATTTAACAAGCTGAAAAACAAGCAAAACTAAATAATACAGGATTTAAGACATACATACTCATGTGGCAAAAATGTGTTTACAAATGAATGAAAGGGAGCGAGGCAGGGAAGTGGAAACAGATTTAAGCACATATATTGCTAGGCTGAGATTATTGGGATGGGTAGGTAAAATTATAATTATGTTGGATAGTAGTTTCACAGTTGTTGTCTTACTTCAATGCCTTATATACTGTTTCTATATCCTATTTATTATTTTTATGTACCAAATATCAAATGACAATTTAAAAAAAAGGTATCATTATCACATAAGCTGTACATAAGTACATTCTGAGATTGGACAGCTTACAATTAAAGCAAAGACATTTCAGTTTTTTCTTTGTTTTGTTTTGTATTTTACAGAGTCTTTCTCACTCTGTCCTCCAGGCTAGAGTGCAGTGGGGTGATCTTGGCTCACCGCAACCTCTGTCTCTCAGGTTCAAATGATTCTCCTGCCACAGCCTTCCAAGTATCTGGGATTACACCACCACACCCAGCTAATTTTTACATTTTTAGTGGAGACAGGATTTCACCATGTTGGCCATGCTGGTCTTGAACTCCTTAGCTCAAATGATCCACCCGCCTCAGCCTCCCAAAGTGCTGAGATTACAGGTGTGAGCTACCTCACCCGGCCAATTTCAGGTTTATATGTGATTGTAAACAATTGATATATTTAGAAAACAGAACATACTCTCAATTTTAATAGCCAAACTATACTTTTTATATTCCTTCACAACACTATTTTTTTTAAAATTCTAAACCTGGCCAATAAAATAAACAAAATTATATGCATATGGCATGAATTACACTTACTTTTAAAAATCTTCAAATAATAAAGGCTTCCATAAATTATAAAATTTGGTAATTCTTGTATATTATCTACTAAAATAATCATTCTTTTGACCTTCATTCAAAGTCATTGTGACTTTGTTATAATACATTGCATAAATTTGTAATGCTTGAAAGCAACAGAATCAACAGATTTTTGACCAGAAGGCCCATAATCTTAATCATGGCACTATATTATAGCCTAATTTAAAACACAACACACTGGTTTCATTTAAGTGCAAACTGCTATCAAATTTTAGCACTGACAGCATCAACTCTCTCTAGTTTGTATTTGTTTGTTTTTAGTAGTTAGTTGCTTTCCTCAGTTTTTGTTGTCAAAGGTACCATACATGTGCCAAAAAAAAAAAAAAAAAATCCAGAATATTACAATATAAATTTAACCATAGTAAGAAAAGGGAGGAAGTGTTTGAATCAGGCTTTAGTTACCAATCTGAGTTGTTTTTGGGAACAAACAAATAAGCACATATTAATTATAAAAGATGTGAACAGATGTTCAAAGCTGATCCATTGCAATCTCCTTAAAATGATACAGACCGTTTCTCTTACACAATGGATGCTGTACAGAATTCTCTGGGGGATCCTGAAAAATGCATCTATTCAGCATTGCTTATTATTTAGACTTCATCATTGTTTACAATCATTCAATAACTCAACGCTAGTCTCTAACTTGTCAAATTTCCTAGCTAAATTTTAGGCCTGCTTTTAAAGTTGTCTCTATGGGGACCTGCTTAGAACAACAGAATTGGCATAAAGATTATTTTAAGCTGAACACATTTGGGAATCAACAGATGGAGAAAGAAGCCTTCTCAGAGCTTCCCTTATTTGACTAAATGCAGAAACTTCTGGGAAATGGGACTGCCATCAATTTTCTTTTTTTGAGGGCTTTTACTCTCAGAAAAGAGAACAAGTAAATGTAACATAAAACCACTTTCAAGGGTAGTTCTATGGCCATGGAGAAGAAGGAAACACCGCTCATACTTGCATAAAGAAGCATTATCAAAAAATTACTTATCTCCCAATTGTTCTAGAAACCGCTTTGTCTTTGCTAAATAAATCTATTTGTTCTCCACACGAAGGCCTTGTCTGCTCTCTCCCTTGTCTAAGTTGGCTCTCTCTATAAGTTGGTTGTATAAGCCACTTACTTCAACTACGTTATCAAGCTACTTCTTTTCTAAACTGCTGTACACGTACGAATATTTTTTCCTGTTAATCTTTTGTCATTGTAGTTGGCAGCCACAATCACTAAGCCTAAGAGAGTAGAAGTTTTGGCCAGGCGCGGTGGCTCAAGCCTGTAATCCCAGCACTTTGGGAGGCCGAGACGGGCGGATCACGAGGTCAGGAGATCCAGACCAAACTGGCTAACACCGTGAAACCCTGTCTCTACTAAAAAAAAAAAAAAAAAATACAAAAAACTAGCCGGGCTAGGAGGCGGGCGCCTGTAGTCCCAGCTACTCGGGAGGCTGAGGCAGGAGAATGGTGTGAACCCGGGAGGCGGAGCTTGCAGTGAGCTGAGATCGCGCCACTGCACTCCAGCCTGGGCGACAGAGACTCCGTCTCAAACAAACAAACAAACAAACAAACAAACAAACAGAGTAGAAGTTTTCTCTCCCCAACACCTCCTAACATTTATATTTCCTCATGTTTCCCTCCTTCCATTTCTACTTCAATAGCATCCATTCACCATTTAATTGCCGCCTATTTTACATTCATTTTACTTCTTATTTATTGGATACTATTTTTATCAAATTTGAGGTAAACTAATGTAGAGTTAGAAACATATTTATGTTCTTAACTTCCTATATAAATACACATTGGAAAAAAAGAAATGGAATACAATTTCCTTCCATCTTATTTTTCTTTCTTTTTAAAATTTCCCCATATGATATTATTTCTACCTCATGTACTTTATGCGTATACTGTTGCCCACATTCAGAAGTTTATATATAATTTATATACGGGAGTTTATATACAGTTCTCTGAGTTAACATTTATTAAGAGTTTTATCCATGCAGATAATGGTGTGTGAAAGACAATAAGACATAGTTCCTATCTTGCCAAGCTCACTGTTTAATCTTAGTAGACATATACAGTAAATTAAATACATTTATATGAGTACAAAATAGTAATACACTATATATTACGGTGTTTAAGACTAGAAGATAAATAGTTCTGTTTCCAAAGATGATAAGATTTCTTCAAGCAGGTATTATTGAAATGGACCATTGAAAGATGAATAGGCATTGTCAGGAGACAAGATTAATTTGTTTCTCTCACCAGTGGCTACTATGAATCTGATTCGTGTGACAAAGCAGTCAGTTCTGTATATTTTAATCTCCTTACCAGTAGAATTACTTAATGCCTGCTTTTCACTAGAGAACTAATAAGCCATTGCAACAGCGTATTCTTAAATTTTTACCTTAAATTTCCTTATATCCAAGATTGGGGTAGCAAAATTTACCTGGGTGATACCTAGGAAAACATTAGAAGTAAATATAATCATGATATCTTAGATGATTACCCTATTTATCATTTTTGTACATTATTACCCAGATTTTTAATTGAAAATAATTGTTATATAAGTGTGCAAATAGACTATATATTACAGGTTAGATTATCCTAAGTGAAGTTTGTTTTGTTGAATTTACTGTTTATTATAGTCATACATTTTCATTTCCAAATAGTGAAGCAGGCTAATTCAGACTCTCCAGATTGGTATGCAAATTTAGAAATTATTCCATTTGAGCTCATTATTTATTAGAATGATGCTATTCCTTAATTATTTTGCATATTGGCATTGATCAACTATCAACCTTAGTAAACTTATAGTCTAAAAGTAAAATTATATTATTTTCAAAGAATATTTGACACATTTCACAGAAAAGGTTTAATAAAAAATATAAAATGATCCATGGGATTAAAATTAATTTTCTGAAGCCAAAAATTTTATAAATCAATTGCAAAATAGTCTGTATATCTAAACATATATTTAGTATATAGGTATAACATAATAAATACCTGTACATGAAATGCATGAAAGAGTAAATGCTTTCTGATTTTTCTCCTTTCGCCAAAAATTTTTACCAGAGATATATGAACACTTACACAGTTATTGATATTTTGTTACTTTGTGCTTTAACAACACATTCCCAATTTTAAAATGTATGGGAGTTATAACCTCAAACATGTAATATATTTACCAGAAATATATACATCTATAATATTCTTTTAAAATGAATATATATGCCTAGGTATGTGTTACTAAATTTTTCCTTACAGTTTTGTTTTACACATAATAAAAGATGGTTATAAAAGTCAAAGATAATCTTATGTTTAAATAGAATTGCCAGCCGGTCGCAATGTCTCACACCTGTTATCCCAGCACTTTGCGAGGCAGGCCGTGGTGGGAAGATCATCTGAGGTCAGGAGTTCCGAGACCAGCCCAACCAACATGGTGAAACCCCATCTCTACTTAAAAAAAACACAAAAATTAGCCTGGCGTGGTGGTGGGAGCCTGTAATCGCACCTACTCGGGAGGCTGAGGCAGGAGAATCACTTGAACTCGGGAGCTGGAGGTTGGAGTGAACAGAGATCCGCCACTGTACTCTAGCCTGGACGACAGAGCAAGACTCTGTCACAAAAAAAAAAAAAAAAAAGAATTGCCTAACTTCCACTTTAGGTCACCTCCATCTTTGAGAAATTGTGTTATTATTTAGCAAATATTTATTCCTTTTCATTCTCTGTCAGGACAGAAGATACTACGCTGACTCACTTTTAACTAACAAAATGTTAATAAACTGATAAAAGCAGAGCAATTTCATAAGTTCCTGAGCATCTGTGATCCATCAGGAGCAGATTAGTTTCTTTATTTTTTTTTAATTTTAATTATTTTAACTTTTATTTTAGGTTTGGGACTGCATGTGGAGGTTTGTTACATAGATAAACATGTGCCATGAGGTTTGTTGTACATATTACTTTATCACCCACGTATTAAGCACGGTATCCAAGCATTATCTTTTCTGTATTTCTGTCTCATCCCAACCCCCCAACTGAGTAGACCTTGGTGTCTGTTGTTTTCTTTTTTGTGTTCATAAGTTCTTATTGTTTAGCTCCCCTTGATAAGTGAAAAGGTGCGGTATTTGGTTTTCTCTTCCTGTGATAGTTTGCTAAGGATAATAGCCTCCAGCTCCATCCATCTTCTTGCAAAAGACATGATCTCATTATTTTGTATGGCTGCATAGTATTCCATGGTGTGTATGTATGACGTTCTCTTTATCCAATCTGTCTTTGATGGACATTTAGATTGATTCCATGTCTTTGTTATTGTGAAGAGTGCTGCAATGAACATTCACATGCACATGTTTTTATGGTAGAATAATTTATATTTATCTGGGTGTGTACCCAGTAGTATGTACTGTGTCTAATGGCAGTTCTGCTTTTAGCTTTTTGAGAAATTGCCACACTGCTTTCTACAATGGTTGAAATAATTTAGACCCCCATCAACAGTGTATAAGTGTTCCCTTTTCTCTGCAACCTCACCAGCATCTGTTACTTTTTTGCTTTTTAATAATAGCCATTCTGACTAGTGTGAGATGGTACCTCACTGTGGTTTTGATTTATATTTATCTAATGATCACTGATATTGAGCTTTTCTTCACATGCATGTTGGCCACATTTATGTCTTCTTTTTAGCAATATTTCCTGGTTAGCTGTATCCCTAGGTATTTTATTCTTTTTGTGACAATTATGAATGAGATTGCCTATCTCATTTGGCTCTTGGTTTGGCTGTTTTTGGCATACAGGAATGCTAGTAATTTTTGTATCCTGAAACAAAAAAATTGCTGAAGTTGTATATCAGCAAGAGGTGCTTTGGGACCAAGATGATGGAGTTTTCTAGATGTAGAATCATGTCATCTGCAAACAGAGATAGTTTAACTTCCTCTTTTCCTATCTGAATGCCTTTAGTTCTTTCTTTTGCCTGATGGCTTTAGCATGGACTTCCAATACTATGTTGAATACAAGTGGTGATAGAGGGCATCCTTATCTTGTGTCAGTTTTCAAGGGGAATGCATCCAACTTTTGCTCATTCTATGTAATGTTAGTTATGAGATTGTCATAGATGGCTCTTATTATTTTGAAGTATGATCTATTCATGTTATTTGCCCACTTTTTAACAGGGAGTTTTTCTCTTGTAAATTTAAGTTCCTAATAGATGTTGGATATTAGACATTTCTCACATGCATAGTGTGCAAATATTTTCTCCCATTCTGTAGGTTGTTTGTTTACTCTGTTGATAGTTTATTTGACTGTGCAGAATCTCTTAAGTTTAATTAGATCCCACTTGTCAATCTGTTCTTTTGTTGTGATTGCTTTTGGTGTCTTTGTCATGAAATCTTTTCCCATTCCTATGTCCTGGATGATATTGCCTTCCAGGGTTTTTATAGTTTTGGGTTTTACATTTTAGTCTTTAATCTATCTTGTGTTGATTTTTTGTATGGCATAAGGAAGTTGTCCAGCTTCAATCTTCTACATATGGCTAACCAGTTATCCTAGCACCATTTATTGAATAGGGAGTCTTACCCATTGCCTCCTTTTGTTGTTGTTGTCAACTTTGTTAAAGATCAGATGGTTGTAGATGTGTGGCCTTATTTCTGGTCTGTCTACTCTGTTCCTGATATGATTTAGTTCTGAGTCCCTACCCAAATCTCATCTAAAATTTTAACCTTCTACATGTAGAAGGAAAGAGCTGGTGGAAGGTGATTGGATTATGGAATGCTATTGGATTATTATTATTTTGAAGTATGATCATTCAAAACCTAGTTTGTTGAGAATTTTTAACATGGAGTGTTGAATTTTATTGAAAGCATTTTATGCATCTACTGAGATAATCATGTGTTGTTTGTCTTAAGTTCTGTTTACGTGATGAATCACATTTATTCATTTGTGTACGTTGAAACAGCCTTGCATGTCAAAGACGAAACCTACTTGCTTGTGGTGGATTAGCTTTTTGATTCAGTTTGCAAGTATTTTGTTAAGAATTTTTGCATTTGTGTTAATCAGAGATACTGGTCTGAATTTGTGTGTGTGTGTGTGATGTGTGTAGGGGGTGTGTGTGTGTGTGCCAGGTTTTGGTATCAAGGTAATGGTGGCTTCAAAGAATGAGTTGGAGAGAAATCACTTATTCGCTTCTCAATTTTTTGGACTATTTTCTGGAAGAATGATATCAGTTATTTTTGTACATCTGGTAGAATTTGTCTGTGAATCAATCAGATCCTAGATATTTTTTGGTTGGTAAAATATTTATTACTAATTCAGTTTCTGAGTTTGTTATTTGTTTGGTCAGAGAATCCATTTCTTCCTGACTCAGTCTTCGGAAGGTGTATGTGTCTAGGAATTTATTCATCTCCTGTATATTTTCTAGTTTGTGTGCATAGAAAAGAGCACTAAATATAGAATGGAAAGACCACTACCAGCTAAAACAAAAACATAATTAAACACACAGACCAGTGACACTGCAAAGCAACCACACAAACAAGCCACAAGCCAACATAATAACCATCTAACAGCACAATGACAGGATCAAATCCACACATATCAACACTAACCTTGAAGGTAAATGGACTAAATGCCCCAATTGAAAGGTACAGAGTGGCAAGCTGGATAAAAACAAAAGCAAGGCCCAATGGTATGCTGTCTTCAACAGACTCATCACACACATAATGATATTCATAGGTTCAAATAAAGGATGAAGGGAAATTTACCAAGCAAATGGAAAACAGGAAAAAACAGAAGTTGCAATCCTAATTTCAGACAAACAGATTTCAAACCAACAAAGATTTAAAAAACAAACAAAAAAACGCAAAGAAATGTGTTAAAGGGTTCAATTCAACAAAAATGCCTAACTATTTTAAATATAGATGCATCCAACACAGGTGCATCCAGATTCATAAAGCAATTTCTTATAGACCTACAAAGAGACATCGGCTCCCACACAATAATAGTGGGAGACGTCCACACACCGTGGACAGTATTAGACAGATTGTCAAGGCAGAAAATTTAAAAAGATATTCTGAACCTAAAGTCAACATTTGACCAAATTGATCTGATAGACCGTTGCAGAAGTCTCCACTCAAAAACAACAGAATATTCATTCTTCTCATTGCTATATGGCACATACTCTAAAATCAACCACATAAATAGACATAAAACAATCCTTGACAAATGTGAAATAATTGAAATCATACTAAAAACACTCTTGGACCAAAGCACAATAAAAATAGAAGTCAAGACTGTGAAAAACACTCAAAACCATGCAATTATATGAAAATTAAATATGTTCCTGAATGAATTTTGGGTAAAGAATAAAATTAAGGCAGAAATTAAAAAAAAAAAAAAAAAAAAAAACACTGTCTTTGAAAATAATAAAACAAAGATACAACACCCCAGATTCTCTGAGACACAGCTAAGGCAGTGTTGAGAGGGAAATTCATAGCACTAAATGCCCAGATTCAAAAGTTAGGAAGATCTTAAATTAGCAACCCAACTTCACAACTGAAAAAATCAGAGAAGCAAGAATAAATCAACCCCAAAGCTAGCAGATGAAAAATAACCAAAATCAGAGCTGAACTGAAGGAAATTGAGATACAGACATTCAAAAGACCAATAAATCCAGGATTTTTTTGAAGAAATTAATAAAATAGATAGGCCACTAGTTAGATTAATAAATAAGAAAAGAAAAAAATTCAAATAAACACAGTTAGAAATGATGAAAGGAATGTCACTATGGACCCCACAGAAATACAAATAAAAACAACCATCAGAAACTACTATGAATACCTCTACACACAAAAACTAGATTATTGGCCAGTCATGATGGCTCAAGCCTGTAATCCCAGCACTTTGGAAGGCTGAAACAAGTAGATAACTTGAAGTTGGGAGTTCAAGACCAGCCTGGTCAACATGGCAAAACCTTATCTCTACTAAAAATACAGAAATTTATCAGGTGTGATGGTGGACATCTGTAATCTCAGCCACTTGGGAGCTGAGGCAGAAGAATTGCTTCAACCCAGGAGGCGGAGGTTGCAGTGAGTCGAGATAGTGCCATTGCACTCAAACCTGGGTGACAGAGACAGATGCAAAACAAAACAAAATAGAACAGAACAGAACAGAACAGAACAGAACAGAACTGGATTATTTTCTAGTTGGAGTGTGATCAAAGGAGAATTTCGAGGCATGGATGTAGGATCAACATAAGAATCTAAAGCATAATTTGGATCCGTTGCTTCAAAAGAAAGTTGTTCAATCTGATCTGCATACTAATGAATAGATATATACCTAAGCAGGTTCTACTTCCTTATGGGTCTCAACTTTTAGGAATGTTGGAATTACCTTTAGAACCAAAAAAAATCTTCCTTATTCTACATGTAGTAACTCACTTTTCATCCTTTAACTGTGTGATCTTCAGGGAAGTAGAAAAATGCACATAGTGTATCTGGTAAGGATTTATTTTACTATGATATATTGTGTATGTGGATGTATGTGACATACATTAAAACTTTAGCATGAAGTTTAAAGAAACTATACCTTTATATAACACCATTGGCTAGAAATCGGCTATTGTCAATAATCTTTGTGATTCATCATATCACATCTCTCTACTTCCTCTTGGAATGAAGCCCTAATTCAAATTTGATAACAAACCCTTGATGTTTTATAATATTATTGCAAATGCCTGTACCCTAAAAATTATCTTAATATTTCACATTTCTACTAGTGATACAGAATATACTGTATCCTCACATACATCACATATTACAAGTGTTATTTAATTTTAGCCATCCTAGTGACTGTACAGAAGTATTTCACTATTATCTTCATACGCTTTTGTTTTGTTTTGTTTTGTTTTGTTTTTTGAGACAAAGTCTCGCTCTGTCACTCAGACTGGATCTCTGCTCACTGCAGGCTCCACCTCCCAGGTTCACAACATTCTCCTGCCTCAGCTTCCCGAGTAGCTGGCACTATAGGTGCCTGCCACCATGCCTGGCTAATTTTTTGTATTTTTAGTAGATATGGGGTTTCACCATGTTAGCCAGGATGGTCTTGATCTCCTGACCTCGTGATCCGCCTGCATCAGCCTCCCAAAGTGCTGGGATTACAGGCGTGAGCCACCGCACCTGAACTTCATATGTATTTTTTAAATGAACAGTTATAACTAGTAAATTTATGACCTTACATATATATTTATATATTATGTATACATATTTTACTTACACAAATATATACAGTTAAATATGCATATATACTAATAAGTGTATTATATGTAACATATCCTTATGGGCATATGTAATAAACATACTCATACAGTGAATATGTATACATATAATTATATAGACAAAATATATGTAAAACTTATTCATATGCATATTTATCTATATATTATATAAACATATACTTATGTACGTATATCTAATACACACATACACACACATACAGTGATTCTCACATATCAGTACAGTGATTCTCACATATCAATACCATCCTATTTCACTTAACAATGGGAATACATTCTGAGATATGCATTGTTAGCTGATTTGTCATGGGAACATCATAGAGGGTAATTACACAAAACAAATGGGATAGCCTATTACACACATAGATTATATGGTATAACCTATCGCTCTTTGGTTGCAAACTTGCACAGCATGTTACTGTTCTTAGTAGATTAGACAATTGTAGGACAATGGTATTTGAATATCTAAATATCTAAACATAGAAAAGGTAAAGTAAAAATGAAATATGAAAGATACAAAATGGCATACTCTGCCCTTACCATGAAAGTTAGTCCAGATGAGTCACTGAGTGAATGGAGAGTGAATGTGCAGGCCTAGAACGTTATTGTACACTACTGCAGACTTTATAAATGCTGTACACTTAGGTTGCAATACATTTATTTAAAAAATTATGTCTTAATAACTTTATTTTATTGGAATTTTTTATTTAATAAGATTTTTTATTTTTAACTTTTTGACTTTTATAATAACATGTAGCTTAAAACACAAACACATCATGTAACTGTAGAAAAACATTCTTTATATACTAATTCTGTTTCTTCTATTTTTAAATTTTTAATTATTTGAAAATTTGTCATTAAAAACAAAGACACAAACATACACATTAGGGTAGGCCTACACAGGGTCAGGATCATCAGTATCACTGTCCACCATCTCCACATTCTGTTCCACTGAGAAGTCTTCAAAGGGAGTAACACATATGAGGTTGTCATCTCCTATGAAAACGCTGCCTTCTTTTGGAAGACCTCAGCAAAGACCCGCCTGAAGCTGCTCTACAGTTAACATTTTCTTTTTTTAATAAATAAGTAGAAGTATACACTAAAATAAAGCTAAAAATAGAGTATGATAAATACATACATCAATGACAGTTTATTATTATTATCAAGTATTGCAATATACTACACATAAATATATGTTCTCTAGTTTTCTACAACTGGCAGTGGAGTAACCTTGTTATACCAGCATCACCAGAAACACATGAATAATGCTTTGTGCTATGATGTTAGCAATGGCTATGATGTCACCAGACAATAAAAATTTTTCAGCTTTATTATGATCTTAAGAGACCACCATTATACATTCATTCTATCATTGACTAAACATTATTATGCAGCATATCACTGTAAATATATACATTTGACCCTCATTATTCAATAATTCATATTTATGCATTTGCCTACTTGCTAAACATATTTGTAACTTCACAATCAACACTCACAGCTATTTATAGAGCAATGAAAAATTCGAGCCCCTGGTGTGCATGTTCCCAGCTAAAGGAGAACAAGGCAACACTCTGCCTTCTTATTTCAGCTCTCATACTGTAAATGTCCATTTCATGACCTATCTAATGCCATGTTTTTTCCATTATTGTGTTTTCTGTTGATGATTTTTCTGTTTAAAATAATCCCCAGGCGTAGTGCAGAAGTACCATCTAGTGTTATTAAGACTGTGATAATCCTTTATGGAGAAAACACATGTTAGATAAGCTTCATTTACACACAATGGTAGATGCTGTTGCTTGTGAGTGCAGTGTTAATTAATCAACAATGTATATTAAACAATCATATTTAAACATAAAAAGTTATATATTAATCAGTTTATCAAAATATTGTGATCAGAGGCTTACAGAAATCAAATGTTAAATTTTATGTGGTATCAATTGTTCATTAATTGCTAAATCTGCCTTTGTGGGGATTTTACAAAGCATAAATGGTACAAGGAGTGAGAATAAATGGTAAATGCCTGTCTACATTTTTTACATATGTTTTTCAAATACACACACACACACACACACACACATACACAAACTCCCTGTAAGATATATATATTGCAAATATTTTCTTCCAGTTGGTGACTTTTCTTTTTATTTTCATAACAATGACTAATGGAGGCAGGATGTTTTAATTTTGATGATGTTTAGTTTATTATTTTGCCCTTTACAATTTCCATTTCTGTTTCTTAGGTTTTATATGAAGCCTTTTGCCTGTCAGCAGTTTGTTTATCAAAAATGAAAAGTGAAAGACATTAACAGATGTTTTGAATTAATTAACGATGATATGTCACTTGTGATATAGCTAAACCGGATCCTACAGGAAATATGAATTATATGCATGACAAAAAAAACGGAAATAAATGCTTTAATCTTTTGCCTTAAGAGACTAGAGAAAAAGGCAAAAATTCCTGGAAGAAAGAGGATGAAAATATGCATACAAGCAGAAACCTATAAAATAATAATAAAATAGAAAAATCACTGAAGCATACAATTGCTTCTTTCTTTTTTTTTTTTTTTTTTTTTTTTTGAGACGGAGTCTCGCTCTGCCGCCCAGGCTGGAGTGCAGTGGCCGGATCTCGGCTCACTGCAAGCTCCACCTCCTGGGTTCACGCCATTCTCCCGCCTCAGACTCCGAGTAGCTGGGACTACAGGCGCCTGCCACCACGCCCGGCTAGTTTTTTGCATTTTTAGTAGAGACGGGGTTTCACCATGTTAGCCAGGATGGTCTCGATCTCCTGACCTCGTGATCCACCCACCTCGGCCTCCCAAAGTGCTGGGATTACAGGCTTGAGCCACCGTGCCCGGCCACAATTGCTTCTTTCAAAAGATAAATTGAATACATAATCCTTTATTAAGTTTTATTAGAGGAAAAAAATAAGTATAATTTTAGCTATATCAGAAATAAAATAAGACAGAACTAGAGATCATGCAAATATTCAGACAGATAAGAATAAAATAATATAAATGATTTATGCCAATGAAAAATTTGGATGAATTTTTTTTAATTCTTATAATGAAAAATAGAAGAAATAAAATTAATTAATTTTATATAAAACATATTGTCATTATTGCATATGCCTTAGAAAATAAAGAATATTTTCTCATCAGAGGATATAATCTTCTAAAAAAGATGATTAAGAATGGGCAACTTTAAGATTATATTTTAAGATACCCTATATTCTCAATTATTTTTGCTTTTTTATTTCATAAGTTATTTAGACAATTATGTTAAAATTGTTGTTGTTGTTGTTTTCCCAGACAATATTAGCCTTTCCCACCTATTTACCAAGCCTTTTATTCTTCTTTCTTGCATGATTTTCAAATAGTACATTAACACTATTTTTGGTATTTCTTTTTGAGTAGGTTTCACAGCAAAACATTATTTCAGTTTTGACTGAAATTATAATTATTTTACCTTTGTTCTCGTTATCATCTTTTTCCCCCTCGGAATAGAATTCTAATTTTCCAGTTTTCTTTCAGTGCTATAAAGACATCATTCCACTGTCTTCTACTGTCCATAATTTCTAATAAGATATCAACTGTCTTAGTCCATTTGTGCTGACTGAACAAAATACTTAAGATTGAGCAGTTCATAAAGAATAGAAATTAATTTGTCACAGTTCTGGAGGCCAGGAAGTCCAAGATCAAGTTGCTGGTGGATTCAGTGTCTGGAGAAGTCTGCTCTCTCTTCTTACAAAATAGCAACATGAATGCTGTGTTCTCAGGAAGGAAGGAACACGGTGTCCCGACATGGTGCAAAGGATAAAGGGTAAAGAAAGGGCCTAAGCTAGTTTCCGATTAGCCTTTTCATAGGATACTAATTCATTTATGAGGGCATAGCCTGCATGACCTAATAACTTCCCAAAAGGCCCCACCTCTTAATACTACTAAACATCAACATAAATTCTGGAGAAAGCATGCTTCAAACCACAACATCAAAGTTCAGTCTTACTTACTTTTTAAAATGGAATGTATACATCTCTGTTCTTTTGGTTGATAAGATTTTCTCTGTCTTTAGTTTACAGTAATTTAACTATAAGATGCACAGGTGTGGTTTCTTTGTATTTATCTTCCCTTGTGTTTAGAACACTTTGAATACATGGTTGATGTCTTTCATCACTTTGGGGAGATTATTACACTTTATCTCTTCAGATAATCCTTTACATTTATTCTCTTTTTGGGGAGGATTCCAAGTATATTTTAAAAATATAATGTAAAAATGTTCAATGTACCCAAATGTCTAATATACTTTTAAAAAATATTTTTATTAGCTTTTTCACTCATTTTTTTAGTCTGTATAATTCTTATCTGTGGTCTAATTCAGTAATCCTATACTCTATCATGTCCATTCAGCTGCTATACCTTTACATTAATTTTTAAATTTCATTTTCTTATTTTATAAATTCTAAAATTTATACTTAATTATGTTCTGAATTATTTCTATGAGCATATAAATAAATTTTAAAATTGTCCTCACTTCAATACTGATAAGCAAAATTTTCTACACCAAATATGTACAATGAAGACAAAAATAAAATTGAGACAGTACACACACATACACACACTCTCCTTCTACCTCTACTGAGTAAAGACATATGTATTTTTTACTTCATAATTTTATGTTTTGCTTTATTATAATTTTATTGACACAATAATTTTACATGTGTTGGGGTACAGTTTGATATTTCAATGTATACAATGTGTAATGATCAAACTAGGGAAATTAGTATATTCATCATATTAAACATTTAGCATATCTTTGTCTTGGAAAGAAATAAAATTCGCTCTTTCAGCTATTTGAAAATATACAATAAAGTGTTGTTGATTATTGTCACTCTACAGTCCTATAGAACATCAGAATGTATATAACCTATCTAGTTGGAATTTTATATTCATTAACCAACCTCTGGCAATCCCCACCTCCACACTTCCAACCTTTTATATTATGTGCGTTACTTCCATTTTTTTTGTTGTTAAATGCTTTTCACAAATTAATCTATTGCAGTTTATGTGGTAATGTAATCCCTTTAATAGTCATTCCATTGCTAATAGTTTTAAATTAAAAACAACCAAGCAATAAAAATAAGTGATTTATGCTATGTTTTTTTCTATAACCATGTTTCTAATTCAAAAATAGAACTACTTAAAAATGCAGCTGATTTTATTATTGTAGTATATAACAAGCTTCTATTGATCCTCTAAATCATTTATTAGATGTAAAACAAACACATTAAAGAACTGAAATAAGTTTTGAGTAACCAGATTAAAACTACAAAAAAGCTTTTAATTAAAATGTAAGCTATTTTTATACTGAGAAAATACAATTTTATACAGAAATTTTCAACAATATTAATAAAGTAAATACATAATAGTAAATAAATAAGTTAAAATCATTTTACTTAACAATAAAACTCCAAATCTTTAGTTTATTACATGTTGTTCTTTTATTTTAAAAATCCAAATTAAAACTCTCATTTAAGTCATATTTTCCACCAAGCTATAAATACATTGCACTTCATCCAAAATGTATTTCTGTCTTTTTGCCAACTATTCCACACAATTTCTTAAATCTCTCTTTTTAATCATACTGCTTTCTTATAAAGATTTGTCACTCTTACTGTATTTGTTTTCATGTTACTATCTTCGTTGATGTTCCTTGATAGAAATTATCTTTTCCTTCTCATAATTGTTACAATTATGTTCATTGTTCCCTCATTATTTTATTAATTCTGTCTTCTAGCTGTTTGTGAAAATCTAAGAGAGTATGCTGTAAAGTATAAATATATATGCAAATAAAGCTCAATAATACCCTATATATTAGTATTCTCTACATATCATCACTGTGCCTTAGACAGTGCAGACACATAGTGGGTCCATGTAGCACTTCATAAATAGATATAATTAATTGTTACTCTTAATGCTGTTGATTAAAATTTTGACATGTTTAATTATGTAGCTGATGTTGGTTTGTGGTTACCTGGAACTACTGTCATTTTTTAGTTATAGACTAAGTAATATTTAAAAAATTTTAACTTCTAATAATATTTGCTTCTTTTTAAATTAAAACTACTGACAGTAGAATAAAATTTTCCGCAATCATATAGTTCTATGAATTCAATGAATAGGTACTAGATATTAAAATAATAAAATGAAAACAACAAATATTAAAAATGCAAAGGCACACACTCATTTTCAGTTATGAAGGTTAATTATGATACTGTGTTAATATTTTTCAGTATACTTTAATAGTTTGGGTGCACATGGTAAGGTCATTCTTTTACATTTTGTGTCTCTCATTTTGTTATTGTCGGTTCCTTTCTGATAAATTTAATTATCTAGAGTATGGATCCATTGAAACCACAGTGCGCAATTTATAGATCTCTTATTATTTCTCCAATAAATTATTAATTATAAATGTTTTATACATTTTAGAACTCAATAATTGATACTTTTCATTGCAATATTTATCATCTTTTTCAAATATTTTCAAAATCCTCTTTTTCTAGATCTCAGAGAACTTCATACTTTCCTTAACATGAAGCAAGTAGTTCATTTGTTGTTACTGATCAGTGTTATTATCAATTTTGTTGAAACTATAAAAATATGTCAACCAAAGAGATTTGAAGTATTTTTAATTATATGCATATGCCAATCATGTTTTGGAAATTGTCTAAAATGTGATCAATAATTTATTTACTTAGTTTACTAGCTTCAATGTTTTCATTTCTTAAATTGAGAAAGACATGTTACCACATTCTTTCACAAGATAGAAAATTTATTCAATATTTGGTCTAAAATTGTGTGGAAAATTACCCACAGACACTGAGATGTTATCTTGATATGAAAAGTTTGTAGGATGTTTTAACCAAGAAATTTTTCTGTGGCCTATAATATTATTGGTCATTATAAAACCATTGTATTTACTTTCATTGAATAAAACAAATGGATATAAAATAGTAAAGTTTATCTCAACAGAAACCCCAACGTAATAGAACATATTTTTAACTGAATATGGGCAGTCAGAGCCTCTGAGGAGCCAAAGGACAGCTGGCATGACAACACTTGACATCCTGTGTGTAATTGGTTTTGAATGCTTGACAGATTTTTATAATGGTATGGAACACTCAGACTAGCAGGTAACTGTTGGGAACAGATTGACTGGTGATGAGGCCATTTCAATACAACACTTACATAAGAATCCTTTAGATTCACTTCACATTAAAGATGCATTCTTTTTAAGCTCAAAAGCTTTCCCAGCAGTATCACCTTTTCCATCAAATTCAAGAAGCACTGACTAACTTAACGATCAATAATTGTTTAATTAGTTTGTTATTTTCTTTTCTATTCAACATGTATGTCAGTTTTAGATTGGGAGAAAGACTGTATTAGGTAGAAACAGGGGAAATAAGAACTTTTGGGGCCAAAATTCTATTTATTTACCAAATATCACTTGGGTATCTTTTCATACAGGTACCAGACTCAGTTCAATTGCCAGAAAACAATTTCGATAGTTATAATCATCCCAAAAATACATAAGGAAGTAATACTCAAATTATGACAATAGTTGTGGTACAGAAATAATAAATCTATATATAGAAACAAAAAGCCAAGGTTTACGCTTTCAGTCCACTATTCACATCATGACAAGTTCAAATGTTTCTTCTTTCATCTATGAAGTAGGAGTGATAATACTTCCTAGTGTTGTATGAAAATTAAATCAGACTATACATTTGTGTATATTGTCATTATGTATATGCAGATTGCTTGTTATACAAACTACTCTCATCTTCATAATTTGTTAAAGTTTTTCACCAATTTGTAACATTACTTTATTGTACAGCCTCCTATGTTTTGCTATTATTTTCTTTCATTTTTTGAGGGGAGGCAAAGTTTGTAGCTGTAACATGATGAATATCTGAAATTATCAATGGCTTATCAGTTTTTTTTATCCTAAAAACCTTAGTAAGTTGCAACCTTTCCTTTTATAATTGTTATGCTATCACAGACTGTTTAAATTTATTATTAGGTGGCTACAATTTAAAAGAAAAAAAACCGTTAAGTTTAAAGAGTTACTAATATCAGTATAATACAATTATAGAATGTGAAACCCACTAGATGTTAGGATAAAAGAAGAAAGATATTGACCATATTATAAAACAGACAATTTAGCATCCTAATATGTAGAAATAAGATATTCTAGGTGTTAAGAGGAATGAGGAATAATTATTCACTATCAAAATTGTTCATTGCTTTATAGACTATGAGATTTTTAAGATAAGAACCAAATGGGTAGAATATAGTCAGAGGTGAGAACTGAGATCAGTAGCATAAGTAAAGTCACAGGGAGTAAATATAGATATATAAAATGTCACTAAATATGTCACTGTGGTATACAAAGAGGAGTGACAAAATATTTGGTCAATATATTCTTTAAGAGTGTTCTTTGCATCCACTCATGCTTCATTTCTATTTGCTTTAGAGTCATTCAGACTGAGTCCTAATTATCTCATACTTGGATTGTTAGCAAAGCCTCCTTTGCTCTTAGATACTGTTAACTTGAATGTCCTCAAAAGCAAGTTTCGAATGTATCTTTCAAAATGATAATATCAATATGTTTTGTACCCACTTGAAAATAGTATTTGTGTTTTATTTCTATAAAGTTCACCAAAGTTGAATCAAATTATCTTCCCCAAATTATTACTCATTCACTTGGTATAAGAAATCTATATTCCTTACACAAGAATGCTCAGCATTTCCAGAATATTCCATTATGTCATGCCCTACCAACTCCCAATTCCCCAGCTACTTTACACATAAAGCTAAAATGATTATACTTTTCCTCAAAAGTATATCAGTTTTCATCACCAAAATTAAACAAGTTTTTCTCACCCCAGTTGCTATTCATTTATTCATTCATTTATACAATTAGATTTAATAGTATTTGTTGAATAATTATTATATTCCATTTTTAATATGCAAGGATAATTTAAATTTTCTTTTAGCCTTCATAATGCTCCTTCCTATTTAGATCAATGGGAAAAAAATTAAACAATGGAAGTTTTTCTTTTTCTTTTGTTTTTTCTAGGCTTACAGTGTCTACTGCCCATTCCATGTATTTAGGTTTTTCTTACATATGGCCTTTCTGAACTCGTGTGAAGTCAATACATAAATACGCTCTAATATCTAACAACTTTTGAAGAGAAAATACTACAACCCACATCACCCTCCCACTACCGCCACCATACTCTTCTCTTTATGCACTTCATTATAAAAAGCTATCTCTACTCATTCTAATTATATGTTATCTTAAGTTTACTACAGTCAGGTTTTCTGCCTGACTCTTTCTCCCAACTAGTCTTATCAAGGTTAGCAATGGCTTATATATTTCAATGTAGAGTAGAAAATTATCTTCTTTAGCTGTTTCCTTTATCTAACTAGCACCATGGAGCTTAATCCTAGGGTCTCTTTTTGTTCCTATACTCATTTCCTAGGTGATTTCATTGAAATCCATAGTTTATTGTGATACTTGAACATTCGTAGTTCCATCATCAATCTTCTCCTCACTTTTATTTTACCTATCCAAATGTCAGTGAAGTAGGTTGGGCGTGGTGGCTCACACCTGTAATCCTAACACTTTGGGAAGCCAAAGCAGGCTGATTGTCTGAGCTCAGGAGTTTGAGACCAGCCTGGCCAACATGGTGAAACCCCGTCTCTACTACAAATACAAAAATTAGCCGGGTGTGGTGGCAGGCATCTATAATCCCAGCTACTTGGGAGGCTTAGACAGGAGAATGGCTTGAACTCAGGAGACAGAGGTTGCGGTAAGCAGAGATTGCACTATGGCACTCCAGCCTGGGCAACAGAGTGAGACTTCGTCTCAAAAAAAAAAAAAAAAAAAAAAAAAAAAAAATAGCCAGGCTTGGTGGCGCACTCCTATAGTCCCAGCTACTCAGAAGGCTGAGGCACGAGAATCTCTTGAGTACGGGAGGCAGAGGTTGCAGCGAGCTGAGATTGTGCCACTGCACTCCAGCCTGGGTGACAGAGCAGGACTCTGTCTCAATAAAAAAAGTCAATGAAGTTATCCCCGCATGGATATCATATTGGATTGATAGGGTCTCCACAAGAACATGTCCACCTAGGCCCTCAGTAGGTGACCCCCTTTGGCTGTAAAGTCTTTGGAGATGTAATTAAAAGTTAGGTTATACTGGATTAGAGTGAGTCATAAATCCAACAACTGATGTCCTCATAAATAAAGGAGATGAGCAAGAGACACAGAGTGAAGGTAATGTGAAGACAGAAGCAGACATTGGCATGATGCGTCTGCAAACTGAGGACTATCAGGAACCACCAAAAGCAGAAATAAGCACAGAAGGATTCTCCTCTAGAGCCTTGGCTGCTTTAGGCCACTGAGTTTGTGATAATTTGTTAAAGCAATCCTAAGAAGCTAATATACATGTCTAATAATTATTGCTAACCTAATCTATCCATAACCAAATTCTCAATTTTATATCATATACTTTCCCAGTAACTCCTAATCCAAATCATTCTGGGTTAAGAAAAGGCACTCCAAAGCTCCCATTTGCTTAGGCCAAAAGTTCGAACTCATGAATGGTACTTCCCTTTCTCCACTTGCCTCAGTTTTTTTTCTCAAGTTCTGCTGCCTCCACCCTCATAATGATATTCCAAATGTAACCACTTATTAACAATTTTACTACTATCAGCCCTATTAAAACCATGATCATTTTTCACCACAATCATTGACTGGTGTTTTTGCTTCTTCCTTTACCTTGCTATAGTCCCTATTACATAAAATAGCATAATGACTCTTTAAAAATGCAGGACAAGTGTCACTCTCCTAATCAAAACTCCTCTAATGGTTTTTCACTTAAATCAAACAAAATCTAAAATTACTGTAATATATACCCAGATGTATTTAGACTTAATTTCCTACCACTTCCATACTCCTTTCCATTAGTGCTAAGGTGATCTTGCTCTTTGAAAACACACAGAAATGTATCTTTTCAACAGCTATTCCCTGTGTAGGTAATGTTATTTCTCGAGATAGCAACATGGACTGCTAACCCAGCCACTTCAAGTGCAAATCTATCTAATAATCCTCTCCTGTCTACTTGTGGAAAATAGCAACAAACCTAACATACTTAGAATTCCTTTTTTTTCTTATCCTGACATTTCACTTATCACTATTCAATATAATGTTTTCATTTGTTTATGTAGTAGTATTCTGTCTCTTACACGGAATTATAAACCATTTTCACAGAGTATTTTTTTCTAATTTGCATTTTTTTTCAATGTGCAATCTGCTTCATTGGAGATCTCCTTGAATAAAATAGTTTCTAATAAGTATTTTCTAAATAAATTAATAATGCGTGTTCTTATAACAGTACATTAGTGTGGTGGAATGAATGCAGCAATGGCCTTAATTTGATCATATTTCCTATCATCACAGCCTTTAATTTTTTTTTTTTTTTTTTTTTTCAACACAGAATCTGAGCTTGGCTACCTAACTTACTTTGGCTGATGTGATGCAAGCAATTGTGATGCAAGCACAGACATAAAAAGGACTTCCACATTAAGGCTCACCTTCTTGCTAATGTTAGAACACTGCCACCATAATCTAGGCTACTCTGCTGGAGAATTCATGATATAGAGTCCAGTTAACCCATTATTTCAACTAACAGTCATACTAATATATAAGATATATGAATGAAGACATCCTAGACTAGGAAGCTCTCAACTTTCCCACTAGCAGAGCACAGAAAAATGTCCCCAACCCAACAACAATCAACACAAGTAAACTAAAGCTGCTTCAGGTCAGTAGAATGCCAATATGACCCATTGCTATGTGAATAATAATAAATACTGTTTTAAGAAATTAACTCTGTGTTTTGTTTGCTTTTGTTATCCACCAAAAATTGATAAAGGAAAAGAATAATGCTATCCTAAATTGACGATATTTTCCCCTGGCAAAGTTTACAATTATATTCAGTGTTTAATAACTATTTATTGCTTGAATTTATTAATATATGCACCATCCAGTTCTTTTAATATGGTCAAGGTTTAAGTTGATTAAAATTTAACAGATAGCTAACCAAATATCTTACCATGTAAAGATTAATTTTGTAACTACTTATTATTTTATGATCTGTAAATTCCAATTGATCATATGATAGGTAGATATAAAATTAAAAATAAAAATAACATAATTAGCCCAATTTTAACTCAATAAAATATTATCTATGATAAGAAAAAATAGGAACCAAAGCTTTAAGTAAAGAATCAAATGTGAGAAATATAAAGAAAATATAATATCTGTCTTTTCTTTCACTTTTTCAAGCAAACTAAATACTAGCTGCTCATTGTAATAACAGTTCCCTTTTCCCTTTTTAAATAAAAATATCAAACAAGCAAAATAACAAAATGGAATGAATGATAAACTGAACACTACTTTAACCACCATTAATATTTATCAACTGTCAATGTGTTTTTATTTTGTTTTGTTTTGTTTTTTGAGACGGTGTCTCACTGTGTCACCCAGGCAGAAGTGCAGTTGTGCACTCATGGTTCACTGCAGCCTCTGCCTCCTGGGCTTAAGAGAGTCTTCTGACTCAGCCTCCTGAGTAACTGGGATCACAGGCATGTGCCACCATGCCTGGCTAATTTTTGCATTTTTGTAGCGATGGGGTTTCGCCATGTTGGACAGGCTGGTCTCAAACTTCTGACCTCAGGTGATCCGCCCTCCTTGGCCTCTCAAAATGTTAGGATTACAGGTGTGAGCCACCCCCCTCCACCGCATGGCCACAAATGTTAGTTTTTAAATATTTGCCTCAAATATTCTCTGAAACAGTTAACAATTACAGTTTTAGTTGAGATACATCATAAAAACCTTATAGATTCCTTTTCTTCCCATCCTAACCAGAGGTAACCATTTTTTTAGAAAGCCTTCCCTTCTACTTTTAAATATATTTTTATTTCATATATTAATAATGCTAAAGATATTAATATAATTTTTTATTTTCTTTATATTATCAATTAGATGCATCATGCACAAATATATATCTCTATTTTAAGATCATTTAAGTTGCTTCCAAATTTCAGCTAATCTTCACATATAAGAGCACACATCTCAGAGTTTCTCCCTTCTAGGTTGAGAATATAACTGAAATTGAAATTGTTGAGTCATAACAACACAGAAGAGATATTGTGTTCTGCTGTGCGGGTTCTCTACTGCACAATTTTGCATCATTATTGTCTACGTGAAGGGCACTGCTCTGCGACTTGAATGAAATTCACAATCCTCTTTGTTCAGAGTTTCTAGATTGCAAATTTTCCTTTCAAAATGGTTTCAAGTAAATATGCCTGCAGCAGCTGTATGAGCTTTCATTCCCTGTGCCTTCCCCTACTCCTAATATTGACTCCTGATTAGAAAACAGTTCCACCATTCTAAAGGTTATACAATGTTATGTGATTTATTCAGTGTATTTAATTCATAACTAGTGAATTAAATATATTTTTATGTATTTGTATTCAGATTTTTCTCCTCTGAAAGTTTCTATTCCTATTATTTCCTCTATTTCAATTAAGTTTAATATAAAAATGAAGTTTTTGAGGGAATCTATATATTTCAGATAGAAATAGCTTGATAGGCACAGTTTGAATCATCCTTAATGTAATTATCTTATAAAATGAATATAAGAAATTTGGGATTGCAAACTAATATTTATGTCGATTTTTCTGTCACAGAATATATAAATCACTTGATGATATTTATGCCACTGCATTAATCCAATTTTGGCTTGAGTAAACATTATATGTTTCTTACAAACATTTTATATGATTCTATATTTTCATACATTTAAATAAAAACACATCAACTAGTTCATGTTTAAAAATTATTGTTTGTCCTTTGTGAAGGACTTCCAAATTCTTTATAGACCTGAGATTTAAAAGATGAAATAAACAATTCTGAAAGAAAGGCAGATGAGGTTGAGAACAAGTCACCTGCATCATTGCCTCTGGGTACTGTAAACTGATGCCCAATTACAAACAAAGGGTATAATATTTTGCAGTATGTTGTAAATGAGAGTTTAAAAGAAAATGGTTATAATGACAAGACCCTGTATTGAGCAAAAAATCTGGTGTAGTGCCTAGCTAGCAGATTTTTCTCAAGAACACTGCAACCTTGCCTGAAAAACATGTCCTTTATTTTTGTTTTCTTTAAATGGACACTTTTAATTTTTTTTTCTATTCATAGTCTTTTAACGATGTCTTAATAGTTACCAAAGGTGTCAAAATAATGATTTTCAGCTGGATCTCTTCATGCAAATTTTGGATACATTCTTGTCCAGTATTATTCATACAGATATACTCTATCTTCTTTGACTACAAGAAAACAATAGTTGATATATTAAGTCATTAAATATGCAGGTATAAGTTTAGTTTACGAATACTCCATATATTAAGAACTAATAACAGTAGCTAACACTTTGATGCTTACATTTATGCTAGGCATGTTCTAAGTGCTTCGTATTTTAAATAATTTGATGTTTCTGCAAATCCTATGAGGCAAAGACTATTTTTCCACTATTACTATTACTACAGCCATTTTTCAGATGGAGTTTGTGAGAAATGCAGAGATAACTACTTTGACAAAATAAATAACAGTAGGTTGTAAAGCTGGTATTTAAACCCTGGCAATTTTGCTCCAGAGTTGCTTATTTACCTCTACAGCAGTGCTACTAAATTATATGCAACCTTGACATGTCAACCAATCTTTTCAATTGTATCCCCCATGTTGAAAAATCAGGAATGTAAAAAAATAGTAATATTTTCAACCTAAAACTACATGAAATTGATTTTTTAAAGTTTTATTAACTTACCTGTCAACATATACTTGCTATTTTTCTAAAATATATGCAATTGCCCCATTCATGTATAATTGATTCCTCCCCCTTTCCTCATTTTAAAATTTTCCACATATTTCTAATAAGCTCATTGTCCTCTATATGTTCTCAGAGAGCTAATCTTTTCTTGTGTTAAGTAGTTATCAAAAAAGTATTTAACACTGTTGCCCCTGCCGGCGCGTTTATGTACAAGGCAGTGGTTCTATTGTTATGCTATAAAGTCAAGCTGTCAGATGTTTGAATTTGTAGCGAAATTGTTTACCAGCTTAAGAAACTTTTGAGCTGAGATGATGGAGTTCTCTAGATATAGGATTATGTCAGGTGAAAACAGAGACAGTTTGACTTCCTCTCTTCCTATTTCAGTACCCTTTATTGCTTTCTCTTGCCTCATTGCCCCAGCCAGAACTTCCAATATTATGTTGAATAAGAGTAAAATGAGAGAGGACATCCTTGTCTTGTGCCAGTTTTCAAGAAAAATGCTTCCAGCTTTTGCCCACTCAAAAATTGTTAATTATAGGTTCAGCAAAATATGTACACATGTACAAATGTACAATATGTAGATGGTAGTCTGAATACTCGTACTCTGAGGATTTAGTAACTTGTGATAGAGTGTAAGTCTGCAATTACTTTTATTTCAAAATGTGCAACGTATTTTATTCCACTTTTCATCCATCATGGCAGGTGTAGTATGTTCTCAAACATATGAAACAAAATCTACTGAAGAAATACTGGTATATATTTTTTAAAATAAATTACCATTTTTTCAGAGTACTCTGTCAAAATGTTGTTGAAAGCATGCGGCTTAAAAAGGTGTATATATAAATGTCTCTGTAGACATTTTTTCTCATTTAGATCAAAATATTTTTTTAGATTTCTTTATTATTTTGTCCAGGTTTTCTTGCCTTTTACGAAAATGAAGCAATCATTATTAAAGTGTTTACACATTAAGAATATACAATCCGGGCCGGAACCTCCATCTTCCAGTAATTCGCCAAAATGACGAACACAGAGGGAAAGAGGAGAGGCAATCTCGATATATGTTCTCCATAACAGGAAAACATGGAGTTGTTCCTTTGGCCACGTATATGCGAATCTATAAGAAAAGCATATCGTAGACATCAAGGAATGTGGGTGGCAATTGTCTAAAAAGGAATGCCCTACCGCGTTACCATGGCAAAACTGGGAGAGTCTACAACCTACCCAACATGCTGTTGGTATTGCTTAAACAAACAAGTTAAGGCAAGATTCTGTTAAGAGAATACTGCATGATGGAGCACATTAAGCACCTAGCTGAGGATAGCTTCCTGGAAAGGCGGAAGGAAAATGATCAGAAAAAGAAAGAAGCCAAAGAGAAAGGTACCTGTTCCACTGGAAGGCCAGCCTGCTCCACCCAGAGTATTGGCCACACTTTGTGAGAACCAATGGGAAGGAGCCTGAGCTGCTGGAACCCATTCCCTATGACCATGGCATAATAGGTGCTAGAAAAATAAATAAATAAAGATCTTCTGGTTGAAAAAGAATATACAATCCATTAAAAGATGTATTATTCAAGTTTATAACCGTGTTATCTGGTATTCAAGTAGAAATTAGATTCCTTTTTTTTTTTCTTTTTCTTTTTGAGATCGAGTCTGGCTCTGTCAGCTTCAGACTGGAGTGCGGTGGGTCGATCTCGCTCACTGCAGCCCGCCTCCCCGGTTCACGCCATTCTCCTGCCTCAGCCCCGCGATAGCTGGACTACAGGCGCCGCCACCTCCGGCGTTTTTGTATTTTTTATAGAGACGGGTTTCACCGTATAGCCAGGATGGTCTCATCCCTGACTCGCTGATCCACTCATTCGGCCTCTCCCAAAGTGCTGGGATTACAGGCTTGAGCCACCGCACCCGGCTAGATTCTTATAATAATTTGATTTTTAATCTATTTCATGGAATTAAATCTTTAGAGAAAAAAATCTCTAGAGATGTAACTTTTTAGACAAAAAAGACATTTTTGATGTTATTTATGATACTATTACTAATTTAGTTAACATATTCAACATTGAAGATAAAACAATTTGCAATCTATGACAAACAGTAAAAATTTTATAGAGCATTGTGTTTTGGGAAAAACAATAATTTTGCTATATTCTGAAATGTATGGAGTAGAAAGTTTTTGAAACTGGTTATTGTTTACATAATTAATATTGACACTGAAGCAGAAGACCTCTGATATACAAAGGGAAGATATGATTGTCAAATTCACAAATTCTAAAACATGTACAGCTAGCGTGCCTAAACTAAAACATTACTGAGAATAAGCTAATATTTTATAAAATGAAATAAGTGCTTCATCATGGCATGAGATGTTCAATCACTTAACTGCAGACAGCCAGTCTCTGTGGTGATGAAATTAATCAGAGCAAGCAATTAAGTCATCTTTTTTTTTTTTTTCGGTCTAAACCATATTACCTTTGCTCCCACTTCCATACTCCTCCACCCAAGCCATAAACACATTTTTTACATTGTGAGTGTTGATATCAATTTCTTATCCGGGCTTATTTTGTGCTTTATGTCATGATTACCCAATCCCTAGAACTGTGACACTGTTTCCTCTTCCCCTGTTTATTTTGTGCTTTCAAAAATGTGTATTTTACACCCAACTATACCCTTTAAACTAGACACAAAGATCTCTCTTTCAATTTCAGACACATTTATAAAACCGCTCAGTCAGCATCTCTACTTCAGAATCTTATGGGCCTGGCCCAAATGAACACTTGAGGCTTGTCTTTCAGTAAATAGCAACTTCATTCATCCAGTTAAAAACTTTTGAGTCATTACTGACATCTGTCTTACTCTTTTAAAAAATGACACCCAGTATATCAGAAATTTCTATAAACTCTACTTCAAAATACTTTCCTTAGTCGTTTAAGTTTCCATACATCAACTGCTGTCTCCCTGTTCCAAGACATTATCATTTCTCACATAGATTAACTCAGCAGGATCCCTTCAAAGTTTCACCTTACAAAGATATATCCTCCCATGGTATGTCAGGCTTTAACCATGGAATACCCTGCTTCGTCTAGCCTCACATGCTATTATTTTCTCTCATTCTTACTTTTCTATAGCTATAATTGCCTACTTCCTTATGCAAACATGTAATGCATAGTTAAGCCTCAGGGCCTTTATTGTTAAGGTATTTCCTCTTTATGAGAGCTTCTTTCCCTGGATACTTACAGTGCTCATCTCTTCATATTCTTCAGGTCTTAATATAAGTGCCACCTCCCAAGAGAGGACTTTTTTTCCTCTACCTGAAACTATAAATCCTACCTCACATTTCATTACACTGCTGCACTTCTGGCTCTATTTTTTCTACATAGAACTTACACAGCTTTCTATAGGCTGACTTATTTTTCTTAATTTTGCTTTTTCCTATTTACTGCCATATAAGCTCCATGACAGACAATTATTTTTGTAATTTTAAAATTTATTCTGGTACCTACCGTAAACATTTGTTGCATAAATGAATGAATGAGTATTCCAGAAACTCTATAGAGTTCTAGAGTGTTCCTTTATTCTCCGCTGCCTCCCTGAGAGTGCCACACCCATAAGTTATACAGAGAACATGGCACTACTACATTTAAACTATGAGTTATTGTTTACAGCAAAATTTCATCATAAGGTGTTCTATTTAAAGTATGAATTGTTAGTACCAGTAAACTGTTATTTTCTATTTGTTTTGTATACATATTTAGAAACAGAGTGGTCTGTATTTTATATACAAGTTCTATTGTGATGATTTAAAGCTGGCTAGAATATTTAGCTAAAAATATTGCTTGTGATGCTGTTAGAGTAGTATACATTGTTCAAATTATGAAAGATTTGAACATGAAGAAAACACATGGTTTGGGAAAGCATATGTGACTAAAGACATGCTGACATACAAGGGGTCACAGAGCTAGAAGATACCAAAAGCATAGTCCCAGATAAGGTGTCACTGGAAGAGGATTTATAGCCATATTACGTTTATGTAAACAAAGTAATGGTGCAAAGTGGTGTGATGCAAAGAACGTCTTTTGGTGGTGGGAGAAGCACCACAATTGTGAGTCATTGAACCCAATGTTGTCCTGTTAGAGCAGAAAGAAAAACCAAGCCAAACTCTACTGACCCCTGCCAACAGAGAGCTCATTTAAACCAGCGCTAGCCAGAGGGGAATCCCCAATCCCAGGGATCAGAACTTGAGTTCCTGCAAACCTAGCCGCCAATGGCTAATGTGCTCTACGTCTCTAAGTAAAATTGAAAGACAGTCTAGGCCATAAGGACTGCAACTCTTTGGTGCATCCTACTGCAGAACTGGGCCTAGAGACAGTGAAATAAGGAGGTATGCAACCTACTGAGACACCAGCTGGAGAGGCTAAGGGAATGCTGACATCGGCCCTCCCCTAAACTCAGGCTTCACAATTTGTGGCTCCAGAAGAGACTCCTTTCTGCTTGAGGAGAGGAGACAGAAGAGTGGGAAATACTTTGTCTTTCATCTAGTATACCAGCTCAGCTACCGTCGAAGAGAGCACACAGTTCAGCATCATGAGACCCATGTTGCAGGCCTTAACCCCTGGACAACATTTCTGAACACACCTGGGTCATAAGAGAACCCACTCCCTTGAGGGGAAGGACCCAGTCCTGGCAGCATTCATCACCTGCTAGCTGAAGAGCCTTTGGGCGCTGAATAAACAGCAGTGATACCCATGTACAATGTCAAGGGCCTTGGATGAACCTTGAGACTTCTTGGCTTCAGGTGAGACTGCATACTATCAGCTTGGGGTGGGCGCAGTGGGGTGAAAGTCTTTATGCTTGGGAAAAGCAGAGGGGAAAGTTAGGGGACATTGCCTTGCACCTTAGGTACCAGCATGGCCACAGAGTGGCAGAGTACCAAATAGGCTCTTGGGGTACCAGACTCCAGTACTTGACTCTTGGATGGCATTTTTGGACCTTCCCTGGGCCAAAGATGAGCACACTGCTCTGAAGGGTGAGTCCTAGCACAGACAGCATTCACCACAAGCTGACTTAAGAGTCCTTGGGCCTTAAGGAAAACATGGCATAGTCTGGCAATATTCTCTGTGGCTTGTGTTGGTGGTGGCTATGGGTGAGGTTCCTCTGTTTTTGCAAAGGAGAGGACAGAGTGGGGCATACTGCATACTGTGGCTTGAACTCCAGCACAGCCAAAGAACAATGAAATACCAGGTAGACTTTTAAGGTTTTTGACTCTAGTACCTGAATCCTGTACGGTATCCCTAGACCTACCTGGGGTCTGGGAGAAGTCGCTATCCTGAAGGGAAGAACACAAACTTGGCTAGACTTGCCACTAGCTGATTGTAGAACCCCACGGCCTTGAGAAAACATAGGCAGTAGCCACAAGTGCCTACAGCAGGCCTTGGGTGAGACTCGGAGCTGTGCTAGCTTCAGCTCTGATTCAGTGCAGTCATATTGGTGGTGGTCAAAGGAGTGCTTATGTCACTCCACCCCCAGTTCCACGTGTCTTAGAACGGAGAGAGAGAATTTGTTTGCTTAGGAGAAAGTAAAGGAAGAGAACAAGAATCTCCACCTGATAATCCAGATAATTCTCCCAGATCTTATCTAAGATCATCAAGGCATTACCTCTATGAGTCCGCAAGAACAACAGCATTATTGGGCTTGATGTGTCTCTTAAAGCAGATACAATTTAGAGCACAATACCTAAGTCCCTTCAAGTATCTTCAAACCTTCCCTAGAAGAATGGGTACAAATAATCTGAGACTATGTAGGCTACAATAAATACCTACCTAACTCTTCAGGACCCAGACACCAAAGAACATCTACTAGCTTCTACACCATCACAGAAAACATGACCTTAGTAAATGAACTAAATAATGCATTGTGGACTGATCCTGGAGGAACAGAGATATGTGACCTTTCAGACAGAGAATTCAAAATCTATGTTAAGGAAACTAAAAGAAATTCAAGATAACACAGAAGAAATTCAGAATTCTATCAGATTAATTTAACAAAGATATTGAAATAATTGAAAATAAGCAAGTAGAAATTCTGGAGCTATAAAATTCAGTTGACATGCTGAAGAATGCAGCAGAGTCTCTTAATGGCAGAAGAAAGAATTAGTGAACTTGAAGACAGGATATTTGAAAATATGCAATAAGATGAGACAAAAGACGAAAGAATAAAAAACAATAAACCATGCCTATAACATATAGAAAATAGCCTCAAAAGGACAAATCTAAATGTTAAAAGACAGGTAAAGAAAGAGATTGGGGTATAAAGTTTATTCAAAGGGTGCAGTAACAGAGAATTTACGAAACATAAATATACCAGTATCCACACACAAGGTTATAGACTACCAAACAAAAGACTATCTTGAGGTGTTTAATAATTAAATTTCCTCCACAAAATCAAGGATGAATAAAGTATCCTGAAGCAAGAAAAGAAAAAAAAAAAAAAATACAATGGAGACCCAGCATGTCTGGCAGCAGATTTTTCAATGTAAACCTTATAGGCCAGGAGAGAGTGACATGACACATTTAAAGCGCTGAAGAAACAAAACTTTTCCTCTTAGAATAGAATACCTGGCAAAAATAAAAGAAAATTAAAAAAAACAAATCAATCATGAAGAATAAATGAAGATTTTCCAAGACAAACAAAAGCTGAGAGATTTCATCAACACCAGACCTGCCCTGTAAGAAATGCTAAAGTGAATAGTTCGATCAGAAAGAAAAGGACATTAATGAGCAACTAAGTAATCATATATAAAGGTTCAAAAATCACAGGTAAGCATATTGGAAAACATAGAATATCATAACACTGTAACTGTGGAGTGTAAACTACTCTTATAATAAGTACAAAGACCAAATGATGAACTAATCAAAAATAATGCCACAGGAACTTTTCAAGACATGGACACTACAATAAGATATAAATAGAAACAACAAAAAGTTAAAAAGCAAGGAGGCAAACTTAAGTGGTACCATTTTTTATTAGTTTTCTTTTCATTTGTTTGTTTATGCAGACAGTGTTACGTTGTCATCGGGTCAAAATGTGCTACACTATAGTATTTTCAATCCCTCATGGTACTCTCAAACCAAAAACATACAGTGAGACACGAAAAGTGAAAAGCAAGAAAGTAAATCACATCACCAGAGAAAATTGCCTTCACTGAAAGGGTGACAGGAAGGAAAGAAAGAAGAAAGCACTACAAAACAACCAGAAAGCAAATAACAAAATAACCAGAGTAAATTCTTACTTATCAATAATAACATCGAATGTAAGTGGACTAAATTCACCAATAAAAAATATAGAATAGCTTCATGCATGAAAAAATAAGACCTATTAATCGGTTCACTAAAAAAAAAAAAAACAAAAAACTCTCACCCACACACACACACACTTCACTTACAAAGACATACATAGGCTAAAAATAATGGGATGGGAAAATATATTCCATGTCAATGAAAACCAAAACAGAATAACAGTAGCTATACTTATATCAGAAAAAAATAGACTTCAAGATAAAAAACTATAAGAAGAGACAAAGAAGGTCATTATATAATGATAAAAGGGTCAACTCAGCAAGAATTTATAACAATTTTAAGTAGATATGCACCCAATATTGGAACACCCAGATGTATAAAGCAAATATTATTAGAGCTGCAGAGAGAGACAGACCTTATCTCTTGAAAGCCCAAGAGTTCAACACCCCACTTGCAACATTAAACAGATATTCCAGACAACAATTAACAGAGAAACATTGGACTTATTCTGCACTACTGACCAAATAGATCTAATAGATATTTACAGTACATTTCATCCAACAGCTGCAAAATATACATTCTTTTCTTTAGCATATGGATCATTCTCAAGGATAGACTATATGTTGGGTCACAAAACAGTCTGAAAACATTCAAAAAATTGAAATACTATTAAGCATCTTATCTGACAACAATGGAATAAAACTAGCACTCAATAGCAAGAGAAATGTTGGGGAAAATACAACCACACACGGAAATTAAACATTATGATTGTGAATGACCAGTGGGTCAATGAAGAAATTAAGAAAACTGAAAAAATTATTGAAACAAATGATATTGAAAACACAACACACCAAAACTCATGGAATACAGCAAAAGCAGTACTCAGAAAAAGTTTATAGTACTAAATGCCTACATAAAAAAAAGAAAGAACTTCAAATAAATAATCTTACAACACAACTTAAATGCAAAAACAAGAGCAAATCAAACCCAAAATTAATAGAAAAGAAATAAAAAATTCAGAGCAGAAATAAATGAAATTTAAATGAAGAATACAATACAAATGGTCAATGAAACAAGTTTTTTTGAAAAGTTAAACAAAATTAACAGACATTTAGCCAAACTAAGAAAACAACAGAAAAAAATACAAATAAATAAAATCAGAAATGAAAAAGGAGACATTACAACTGATACTGTAGAAATTCAAATGATCATTATTAGTGGCTACTATATGTTAGTAAGTTGGAAAATCTAGAAGAAATTGAAAAATTCCTAGATACATGCAACTTATACAGATTAAGAAGAAATGAAAAACCTGAAGAGACCAATAACAAGTAACAAGATTGAAGCTATATTAAAAAGTTTCCCAGTAAAAATAGAACCACAAAAAAATAAAAATAAAAAAATAAAAAGAGCCTGGGAGCGGATGGTTTCTCTAACACCAATTCTACTCAAACTATTCTAAAACATAGAGGAGAAAAGAATGCTTTCAATCTCATTCTACAAGGCCCTGATACAAAACATAGAGGAGGAAGGAATGCTTTCAACCTCATTCTACAAGGCCCGGATACAAAAAAAAGGACAAAAACACAAAGAAAAAGAAAGAAAGAGAGAAAGAGAGAAAGGAAGGAAGGAAGGAAGGAAGGAAGGAAGGAAGGAAGGAAGGAAGGAAGGGAAGGAAGAAGGAAGGAAGGAAGGAAGGAAGGAAGGAAAGAAGGAAGGAAGGAAGGAAGGGAGAGAGAGAAAGCGAGAGAGGGAGAGAGAGAGAGAGAAAGAAAGAAAGAAAGAAAGAAAGAAAGAAAGAAAGAAAGAAAGAAAGAAAGAAAGAAAGAAAGAAGAAAGAAAGAAAGAAAGAAAGAAAGAAAAGAGTGGAAGGAAGGAAGGAAAGAAAGAAAGAAAGAAAGAAAGAAAGAAGGAAGGAAGGAAAGAAAGAAGGAAGGAAAGAAGGAAGGAAGGAAGAAAGAAGAAAGAAAGAAGGAAAGAAAGAGAGAGAGAGAAAGAAAGAAAGAAAGAGAAAAGAAAGAAAAAGAAAAAGAAAGAAAGAAAGAAAGAAAGAAAGAAAGAAAGAAAGAAAGAAAGAAAGAAAGAAAGAAAGAAAGAAAGAAAGAAAGAAAGAAAGAAAGAAAGAAAGAAAGAAAGAGAGGGAGGGAGAGAGGGAGAGGGAGGGAGAGAGGGAGAGGGAGGGAGGGAGGGAAAAGAGAGAAAGGAAGGAAGGAAACTACAGGTATATAACTCTGAGGAATATTGATGCAAAACTCCTCAAGAAAATAGTAGCAAACTGAACGCAACAAAAAATTAGAAAGATCATTCATCATGACCAAGTGAGATTTACAACTGGGATGCAAGGATGATTCAACATATGCAAATCAATCAGTCTGATACATCATATCAACAGAATAAGGACAAAAACCATAAGATAATTTAAATTGATGCTGAAAAAGCACTTAATAAAATTTAGAATTCTTTTATGATAAAATTCCTCAAAAACTTGAGGATAGAAAGAGCACACCTCAACATAATAAAAGCCATATTCAACAAAAACACAGTTGTTAGCACACTGAATGGGGGAAAAAAGGCTTCCCTTTAAGATTTGGACCATGACAAGAATGTACAGTGTCACAACTGTTACTCAATGTAGTACTGGAAGTTCTAGCTAGAGCT
The DNA here is from genome assembly GCF_008728515.1 of Papio anubis. Taxonomy (NCBI): domain Eukaryota; kingdom Metazoa; phylum Chordata; class Mammalia; order Primates; family Cercopithecidae; genus Papio; species Papio anubis. Next base: position 103,698,277 of record NC_044976.1, on the reverse strand, counting down.
ATCAGACATAAGAAAGAAATAAAAGGCATCAAAATTGGAAAGGAAGAAGTCAAATAATCCTTGTTTGCAGATCATATGATCTTATATTTGGAAAAACTTAAAGACTCCACTAGAAAACTGTTAGAACAGATAGACAAATTCAGTAAAGTTGCAGAATACAAAATCAATATATAAAAGTCAGCAGCATTTTTGTATGCTAACAGTAAATAATCTAAAAAAGAAGTTAAAATGTAATCTTATTTACAATAGCCACAAATAAAAGTAAATGCCTATGAATTGACCACAGAAGTAAAAGATCTATGCAATGAAAACTACAAAAAAAAAAAAAAACCTAATGAAAGAAATAGAAAATGATCCTTAAAAACAAACAAACAAACAAACAAAAAAACCATGTTCTTGGATTAGACAAATCAGTATTATTAAAATGTCCATACTACCCAAAGCAATGTACAGATTCAATTTATTCCCTATCAAAATACCAATGGCTTTCCTCACAGAAATAAAAAAATAAATAAAAAAATAAAAAAATTATATAGAACCACAAAAGATCCAGAATAGTAAAAGCTATCCTAAGCAAAAAGAGCAAAACTGGAGGAATCACATTACCTGATTTCAAATTATAGTACAGAGCTAGAGTAACCAAAACAGTATGGCACTGGCATAAAAACAGACACACAGAAACAAATCCATACAGTAAACTCTTTTTTTTTTTTTAATGAAGTTTTATTTTTGTTGCCCAAGCTGGAGTGCAACGGTGCAATCTCGGCTCACTGCAACCTCTACCTTCCCAGTTCAAGTGATTCTCCTGCCTCAGCCTCCTGAGGAGCCCAGAGTGCAGGCACCCGCCACCATGTTCAGCTAATTTTCTGTATTTAGTAGAGATGGGGTTTCACCCTATTGGCCAGGCTGGTCTCGAACTCCTGACCTCAGGTGATTCGTCTTAGCCTCCCAAATTGTTGGGATTACAGGCAAGAGCTACTATCCTTGGCCCAGTGAACTTATTTTTAACAAAGATACCACAAGCATACATTGGTGGAAATGTAATCTTTTCAATAAATGATACGGGGAAATGTAGATATTCATATGCACAACACTGAAACAGACCTGTATCTCTTACCGTATACCAAAGTCAAATAAAAATGGATTAAAGGCTTAAAAGTAAGTTCTCAAAGTCTGAAAGTACCACAAGAAAACAGGAAAAATCTCTAGGACATTCGACTGGAAAAAAAAAAAATTATTGTGCAATAACCCACAAGTACAGGCAAACACAGCAAAAATGGACACATGAGATCACATCAAATTAAAAATCTGCGCAGCAAAGAAAACTGTCAACAATATGAAGAGACAGCCCACAAAATGGGAGAAAATATTGGCAAACTACCCAACAGACAAGGGATTAATAACCAGAATATCTAAAGAGTTCAAACAACTTTATAGGGAAAAAATCTGAAAAATTGACTAAAAATGTGCAAAAGATTTTAATAGACATCTTCCAAAGGAAGACATACAATGGCAAACAGGTATATGAAAATGTGCTCAGCATCATTAATCATCAAATTAATACAGATCAAACCTACAATGAGCTATCTTCTCATCCCCGCTAAAATGGCTTATATCCAAAAGGCAGGCATTAACAAATGACGGTGAGGATGTGAAGAAAAGGGAACCCTGGACACTCTTGGTGGGAATGTAAATTAGTATTAGCACTGTGGAGAACAGTCTGGATGTTCTTTAAAAAACTAAAAATAGAGCTAACATATAATCCAGGAATCCCAGTGCTGCATATATGCCCAAAATAAAGGAAATCAGTATATCTTAGATATATCTACACTTTTTTATGTTTGTTGCAGCACATTTCACAATAGTAAGATTTGCAAACAACATAATTGTCCATCTGGAGATGAGTGGATAAAGAAAATGTGGTACTTATACACAATGGAGTGCTACTTGGCCATCGTAAGTAATAAGATTTTGCCATTTGCAGCAACACCAATGAATATGGAGATCATTATGATACGTGAAATGAGCCAAGCACAAAAAGACAAACATGATATGCTCCAACATTTTGTGGGATTTAAAAATCAAAACAATCTAAAATTAAACAATAAATAATAAAATAAACAATAAACAATAACAAATTGAAACAATGTTAGGATAGTGGAAAAGTAATTGCAGTTTTTGCTATTAAAACTAATAAAATTCTTGAAAATAAACAGTAGATGGATGGTTAAGAGATGCTGGGAAATGTAGTAGGGGTTTTGTTGGGAATGAGGAGGTGAGGATTGTTAATGGGTCCAAAAATAATTAGAAGGAATAAATAAGACCTGCCATTTGATAGCACACCAGAGTCACTATAATCAATAATAACTTGATGATACATTATAAAATTATCAAAAGATTGTAATTGGATAGTTTATAACACAAAGGATAAATGCTTCAGGGGATTTCTACCCCATTCTCCACGAAGTGATGGTTTCACATTGTATGCCTGTATCAAAATATCTCATGTACCCTATAAATATAGACACCTACTAAGTACCCACGAAATTAAAAACTTAAAAATTTAAAAAATACAACTTATCATGAGAGAGGAGTACATTGACAATAGATCTTATATTGATTAAGTTCTCTGCAGTAATGATATTATGGCTGTAAGACATACATCTTGTCTTAAATGTGCAGGGACATTTTAACAACAATAAAAAAGTAGGATAGCAGAAGGGTTGTAAAGATGAAACAGAGAGTACCTAAATTTCTATCACTCTACTTTCTTTAATGTTAATATACATAAACATGGTGCATTTATCAAAATGAAGTAAATAACATTTTAAAAATTGTTACTTTGAGCATTCTCAAAACCTAAAAATAATTTACCTTTAGGAAAATTACTGACATTATATATCTCAACAAGAAAATAAATGTGTAAACTCTAGTCATTTCAATAGTAAATATTTGGAAATACTTAACATTAATTCCTAGTTAAAAAATCTTTAAAATCTCAGAATAGAAGAATCGCTTTGCTACCTGGTAAGAATATATGTTCATAAAACAATAAACTTAATTCTAAAAGAGAAAAATGCTTGATTTCCCCAAGATTCTCAAGTTAAATATTGACAAATTATATATACATAGCATAATATAGTATATAATACATAATTATTATCTGGATCTTCGGTATGGGTAGGCAATTTATATTAATGGTGCAACCAATTTTTAAGGGCTTTTTCAATGACACACTGTCTATGATATGAACATTCGATAAAATTCTGTAATCAGTCATTGTAGCATCTAAGATATTAGACAGTTTACTAATAGAAAGGTATTACTTCCCAAAAGATGCAATAATATATTTTTCGTACTGGAAACAATGGCATTGTAACGGTCGCATGTAATATGGACTTCTGGGGAATAAAATTACAGAGATTTAAACTGGAATGTCAGGAAATTGGTATAATAATTTTGAGCAATTATGTTATCTTTTTCTAGAACCAAAAAAAAATAGGTCACAGTCATTATTTTGAAATGATAGTGTTAGTTACAAGCACCAATTTTAACCGTGAATTAAGAGTAGAGTTTTTATGAAAACCATGTGTGAAAGGACAACTATTGTATATATATAATTCTTTTCATCCCTACTCATACAGAGGAACATTGCCACACAAACATTATACCAACAAATTCACAATCAGTTTAGTGATCTTTCTCAGTTTTCTAAATTGTCAAATTGAATAAAAGTACTGCTACTTTAATGGGTTGTTTAGAGAATGAAATTGATTTAATACTTGATACATTAGTATGCAAAGAGCGTGGAAGTATATGGACTATATATCATGCTCTTGATAAATATTAGGTAATATTACTCTATAACAAATATACCAGATTTTGACATACTCATTAAACTTCTAGGTACTTATACAAATTATATATATTTTTTCTATTTTAAAGTAATATACTGCTACTAATTTATTCAAACATTCAAAAAAGTCAGATCAAATAATAAAAATTCCTTAGATAATATTAGAAATTGAGCAGAATAATATTATCATTCATAATTTTTCTGTATAATTCCTCATTTTGTATTTGGAGTTTAGGCTTCACAGGTGATTTAATTTTTATCTTAACCATTTGGTCTTGGAGCAACTAAGATTTTTAATTTGTAATACAAGAATACTTATGAGACATTAATGCTACTTCATCTATTTATTGTGGTTCATAAGAAAAGTGATTTTGAGGCAGTACTTAGAGAAAAGCTAAGACAAATGATACTTTTTGCATTTAAATTAATTATTATAATTGCTTTTACATGTAAATACTGTTTATTTCTGAATATTTAATTTATTATCCTGAGTTGCTGGTGTATAATCACGACATCTACAGAGGCTAATTTATTTTTCAAAAAACTAAGGAACACTTTCTTTTTACATATATAAGCAAGCTCATGTGGGACAAAACAGTAAAAAAAAATAAAATAAATTAAATTTTTGTTTTCCATAACAGAAGTCCAATATGTGCACTTAATTTTAGGAATGTGCTTTGTATTTAATGTTTGACTGAGAATAATATTATATATAATCATAAATAAAAATAGTTTACTATGAAAAATACATGATATCCCATACTTATTGTCGAATAATTCACATTGTGTTTGGCTAAATAGCTGTAACTAAAACATTATTTAATCATATATTTATTTTATACAAAAAGTAACATTTTGTTAATTCTTTATAGGATACATTTTTATGAAATTCTTATATCAAAGAATGTAGCAAATATTCTGGCAATGATGCATGACAACTGATAACTATCAGTTTATTTTCAGTAGATAATACAGAAAAAAATAAAGTTTTTAGAAAATTGTCCTGTCTTTGAATGTTATGTTAAAACTACACACTCTCAGGTAATGTATCCATTTGGAGCCATCTTAACTAAAATGCCTTAAGAAAGAACATAGAAAAAAATGTAAAAGCAATGGGCAATTCTCAAGTCAAAGATGCCAACTTAATAATAACATTTTTATTCCACTATTTATTATTTAAAATGTTATTTGCCAGAGTATTAAAATTATGGCACATTTTGCAGATTTTCTGAATGGGCTTTAGCTGTCTAGAAATACCCATAATGATAGGCATGCATTTGTCAATATGTGAATATAATTTAGTATGTATTTCACTAATATAGTTAGTCTATACTTATTTTTATATTTAATTATTATTTTATTATCCAATATGGATTTAATAAACAGCTATCAAATCTGTTAATTAGATATGCATTATACCACATTTATATAATCATAAACTTTCAGTACTTTACACTTAAGATATAGCAAAATCAGTGCTATTTCTTTAACTCAAATATGAAACATTATTAAGCTGTGATATGTTATTGAAATATTTCACTGTGAATCTATTTTATAATGATACATTTGTGACATAAGAACTTGAGGGGACGTTGCAAAATATGGCACATTCTTTCTCTGACCATCATAGTTTTTCTTTTTTCTTTTTTTTCTTTTTGAGAGAGGAAGGTGTGTTTTATCAACTAAGAGAAAATGGTATTAGTAGAGAAGAGTTAATGGAAATGTTTGCAGCAAAAAGTCTTCTTGGCTATAACATATGTACAAAGATAATACTTTTTTATCTATACACTCCAGTGGGCAGGAGTATCAACTGTTTTTGTTTTGCTGTAATTTCTATTGTGATTCTCCAGCCCACCCATGACTATAACTTAATATTGGCCAACGCTATTAAATTTTGAGCAAGCAATTCAGAGATTCTTTTTCTCTGTAAATTAAAGGTTTATTTTGTCAAGTCATTTTTTTTTTTTCTTAACTGGCATAAATTTAAATCTTAACAGGCCGCCTTTCATTATCGTCCCTGGCTGGCATTCCCTGAGGTGAAGATGACATTGTTTCTTACTTGTAATCACACTCCACATTTGCATTTGATCAAATGTTGATGCTACTATTTGATTTCTGGTCAAACACTTAATGATGATTATAGCTACATGCCTTATCCTAGTCAATACTTGCTCCCAAGTACATTAATCAAGATGAATCTATTCATGCCACTCATTTGACTCATGCAAACACATTTGACTCCTCTCTTACGATGCTATGTTGTATGAGGATCTTGTTAGTTGTTTGAAAGAGATATGCCAAACACCATGAAGATAGATAGAGAAAACAGGAAGTTAAAAATTTGATACAAAGTATTCCAATATTATAGTTCAGAAAATTCGAGGGGTTATTGGAAGTCTGTGGAAGGATAGAAATAGGCACTAATTACCCAGAGGGTGGGCAAGTGAATGAGTACATGCGCTAGGGGAGTGTAGTATGATTGGTAGGCAGCATTAAAGCTTTACTTAACATTATTCTTTACTTATGATAAGTTCAGTCAGCATGCTTGTGAGGTATTTCCTTCCTGGTTGCACTGTTTAGGTGCAGAGCTAGAATAAAAGATTAAAACGAGGTAACATTTTGCCAAGTGATTACACCAGAGAAAGAGAAAAAGGTTGACCTATGAAGAAAGAAGGCCTTATAATGGTTGCTTCTGGAGTTCACACAACTTAGGTTCTTATGGTAGAGAATACTTTGCTCAATTCTGTAATCTCCAGATATCTAATCAAAGAGACTACAGAGCCATGGTTCTTTCTTTAATGGTAGTATTAACATGTCTTCAAATCACTACTTCACAGAAAAATTCAGTAGGCCATACTCCTATCCATGTCTCAGGGAGTTGAAGTTACATTTCCATTCTATACAACCACACGCCATTGTTATAACATCTTGACAGTGAATGGATTGTTCCAATACTTTTCACAACTTATTTTTCTTTCTTTTTTTGGAGATGGGGAGTCTCGCTATGTTACTAGGCTAGTCTTGAACCCCAGGCTTAAGCAATCCTCTTGCCTCAGCCTCCCCAAGTGCTGGGATTACAGGCATGAGTCAGCACACCCGGCCCACAATTTCTGATAAATATAGTTAGTATATAAGCAAAATGAGAAGTTCAAATGATCTTCTGTGTTCTATATTCAGTGTTTTAGAAAATAAGGTAATACAGTAATCAGAATACTTACTTTTAAATAGTATAATTACATTAATATAAAGTTTAGATTGATTTGATTATTACTTCCAATTAGATTTAATTGAATAGGTAATTTGTATTCCATTTCATTTCTCCAATAGACACCCATATTTTAAATGTAGTTTTATTTGACCCTGTACAATGGAACCTCTACTCCCATAGAGTTAGTGAGTTTGATGCCTTTCTATGTAATAATTAATAAAATGTATCATAACTGATTTAATCACTACCATGGTTCTTTGACATTATTTCTCTCATCCCATCACTTGCTGATACTTACTATCCAAAGCCTTGTGAGTCTCTCTGTCTGTATTGAGTTATTCTCCTCTATTCTTTCACTCTCCCAACATAAGAAAACTGGATCTTTAAGTATGTCTATAATTCCTCTAAACTAAACTAAATTTAGAAGATTTTATTAAATTTATATAGAATTAAAAAACAGTAAGTTGTATCCACTCTCCATTTCCAAATACCTTCTGGAATGTTGTCTTTACAGAAAAAGAACTAGAAATTAAACACATATATCATTCTATGCAAAAAGAGAATATTAACACTAAATTGAAGACTTTACTGACCAAAAAATTGAAGTTTACTTGTCAGTTGAAAATAAGGCCAGTGTGGCATCCACATTACCACAAACCCACCTTTAACATCTTAATCTCCAGTTTTATAGGAAGAACCTGCAAATTTTAAAGTAGAAATAGGTAAATGAGACATGATTTAATTCCTGATCTTTGCAGTCTTTCACATGGACCCCTATTCCCATTAGGGACCTTTGACAATTGAACAACACTACTGTACCATCACTGCCCGCATGGACTATGATGCAGATGATATTATAAAAATGAGATTTTTAAGTACTATAAATGGGTAATCTGATTTTAAAAAGGCAAAATGCATCTGTTTTTTTTTTTTTTTTTTTTTTTTTTTTTTTTTTTTTTTTTTTTAGTTATCACATTTTAGGCATCTTTTATGTATGTTATGCTTTATTTAAATATTTTAAAGTTAATCAGAATGTTTTACCCATTTTCACTAGATTTAAAATAGTGTTATAGACATAGAAACAATACAGATATATATCAAAACAATCCAGTGACTAAGTATTTAAATAAAACACAGAGATCTTAACTAAACTTCTTACTGAAATACTAAAGTGTATAGATCAAAATAATGTGTTCACTTACCATTAATAAAAACATGTTCTAACCACTCTATTCAACATAACACCAACGTAACTGTTTCTAGTAAATTTACCCTTCTTTACCTTCATGACACTTAATGTATTATTCTTTGTCTGGGTCCAAAGAGATACATATAAATTAAGTATAAAGATATTAATACTTTCTTTAATATTCTCTCTTTCTCTTTCTCTTCACAGCAAGGTAACCGCTGTATAAGTAAGAACTTGATCTAGGTAAGAACTTTACCTTTCTTGTTGAAAACAGTGTCTGACACAATGGAGGCAATACATTTATTTTAAATATAAAACAAGTGAGAAGATATAAATCATTATCTAATAGCAAATATTTACTTTGCTATATGATGGAAGATATACTAATATATTTGCACAAAATTTCGTTTAATTTTTACAGTAACTCTGATAGGTAGAGACTATGATTATAATTTCCTTTCTAAAATGTGGAAACTGAGGTTATAAAATAAGTGCCAGAATTGTGGAATTTCATAAGCATTGTGTTTTATGAGGTTTATAATTCATCTAACTTCTAGTTATATCTGAAATCAGTAATTTATTACTTTTAAATTTGTCTATCTAGTTAAATAATACACATTCAAAAATTGGTGTTATATTCTACTTCCTTTTTAACTTCTGGAGAAATTTATAAAAGGATATATACTTTATAAAATCCTAAAATATTTATTATTTTTGGTTATGTACATGAGATACCTAATGCCAAAATAATAAGCAAGATCATATAGAGATGTATAGCTTTCTGATATTAAAAATGTGAAGTTTTTAATATCAGAAAGAATAACAATCTACTTTAGGTAAAAATAGGTAATAATAATCTGTAATTTATCAAAAGTAAATATGCCCTTTATTCAACAATTAAATTTTTATATATAAAATAAATCTATGTGGCTAAATAATGTGTGTGTGTGGCCAGGTCTTGTGGTTCACGCCTGTAATCCCAGCACTTTGGGAGGCCAAAGCAGGTGGATCACCTTAGGTCAGAAGTTTGAGACCAGCCTGGCCAACATCATGAAAAACCCGTCTCTACAAAAAATTTGAAAATTAACCATGCTTGATGGCGGGTACCTGTAATCCCAGCTATGCAGAGGCTGAGACAGTAGAATCACTTGAACCTGGAAGGCAGAGGTTGCAGTGAGCCAAGATCAAGCCATTGAACCCCAGCCTGGATGATGAGAGTGAAACTTCCTCTAAAAAAAAATAAATAAATAAAAGTATGTATATGTTAATTCTTAATATGCTTTTTCAATAAAATGTTATTCTATCTTTATATTTTATTCTTATAATATTTCTGCTGTTTTAATCAATTCCTCTGAATATCAGTTTTGCATAATGTGTTATATATTTAAGCTTAAAAGAGCTAAGTAACAAAAGGCAACCTCCATGGTAAAATTTTTAAATGTTAAAAGTCCATCACTTTGAAGTCAATTCAGATTTAGCATCATTTATAATTCATTACAACTCCGTTTAAACACTGCTTCAAGCATCTCCTAGGTATTTATATTGGAGAAAGATAAAACACACAGATGCTTGTTGCTGCCTAATAAATCTCTTCCATGCTTTTCACTTGCAGTGACAGAATAACCTGACCTTGCAGAAGGGCTGTCATGTAGTGTCTTTATGGAGATGTGAGAGCAGCCCCAACAAGCAAAAGTTAAAGCCTAGATGATCTAGAACTCTTCTACCATTGTTTAATCTTCTTAATATACTAAGACAAATCCTTTTCTTCATTTTTATATTAACATATTTCAATTTTATAACCCAGTTTTTTAACTCTTAAATAGAGCTGTAAAGGATCTAGGAAAAATGCTAGGCAAGCACACTATTAATAGAGAACTCCCTAGCTTAAAAAAGCCACAGGAAAGCTGATTTTAAATCAACCCCAAATTACAGGAGGGAAAGATTAGGATGGCAAGAACAAACCCATAAAACTATAAAGGATGAGGCAATAAAAGTAAAGCAGTGAGATGAAAAGTAATGTTTATTAATTGTCTGGTGACTTTTCTTCCTATTGGGCCTCATCTCTTCGTTGAAAGGAGTCTAAATAAAAATCATAGCATCTGCTTTTATTTTTTTCTTCTTCTGCAGATGTATCAGTGGTGTCATATATTTGCAGTTGCCTTCCTGAATCACAGGTAATTGTGTATCTGGATTCTCATTTGCAACAAGCATGGTCTTTGAAGAAAAAGAGACATTTATTCATCAGTGCTTTTTACAGGCAAAGGCATGATTTTATTTGCCGAGGGTTTAACAAAAAACTTAAACACATTTAGCAGCTTGTTTATTCTATTCAAGAAAAAAAGAAGTCTCAAATATCATAGTCTCAATGGCATTTTTTTTAAATTACCTAGAATGCTTTTGTGCTAATGTTAATATGGCCAAAACATGTATTTTTTTTTAAAAAAAAGACTGTCTCAGTATATTTTCAAACTTCATCCACTAAAACTCCTACATGTTGTTTTAAAATTTTACTCAGTTTAATAGTTCCAACAAATAATAAGGCTGCCTTAAGACTGCCTTACTGAATTTTCTATAACGTGAAAAAAAGGGTATTTCGCAATATTGTACTGTTAAATACTTTAGTAAAGGAGCACTAAAAACCTTTATCATTTTAAAGTATAAACTCATGCTTAAATTCTGTTTATAATGCCTTTCTAAAATTTATGCTGTCAAAATCTCTTGGCAGCCCGTCTACTCTATGGGTGCTCCATGCTTGCTTCAATGCTATCATACACATATTTTAATATCATTTGATGTTAAATAAGGAATAGCTATTCATTTTACACATGGAATAAAAAACAAAAACAGACATATTTTTCATAATAATATTTCAGATAGTATTACATGATCTAAATTGATCTAACCAGAAGGATAATATTTTATTCCTAATTATAAGAAGAATAAAAATAAGTGGTGCATTACCATCTGTTTCTGTAATGGAAATCTATCACTTAGTATTAATTTCAGCTGGAAATAATGAAGATACAAAATTACACGGGCTGAAGCAAGATAACATATTTATATCTTGTATAAAAAGCTGGAAGAAAGCAGTCCAGAGCTAGTATGAGAGTACAATTTCAAAAAGTCCCTGAAAATCCAGGCATTCTCTGGTATTCAATTGGCCATTCCCAAAGTGAGTGCATGCTGCCGCCCAGGTCCAAGGTAATATCTAAAGATACAGCTGTCATACCTTATCTTTGGTAGCAAGATGGAAGATCAGAAAATAGAAAATTAAAAAGACTTTTACATCTGTTGCAGGACGTTCACTCAAGGAGTCAAATAACGCATCTAATTAAACTCCTATAACCAGTATATGATCATATTCACATCAAGCTGCAGGAAGATTTTATCCTGAGTGACCGTGTATTCAGTTAAAAATGTAAGCATCACTTTCCTTTTCACTCTTAAAGTTGGTGTGCACCAGATCTTGGCTTTGTTTCCTTTTTTACCGACAGGCACAGCTTAGTGATCTCATGTTGTCTCAAGGATACACATACTATCTATACTCCAAGAAACATTATATTTATATCTCTAACGTAGACTTCTCTCTGGAGCACCAACTTGCTATATCTAACTCCTATATTAAAGCTGCACTTTGTTGTGTAGTAAATATTTTAAACTCTACATATTCAGAACTGATTATGTCAATCTTTTTTTTTTCCAAAACATAATTCATGTATTCTGTATTTCAGTAACTTGGTCATTGAACCAGGGAACCTTTCTTTAATCTTTTCTAATTCAGGTTAAATTATTTTTGGTCTTTCCTTCTAAATATATCCCAAATGTAATTATTGCTCATCACCTTCAGTGCTACACCTATGTCTGACGCAGAAACATCTTTGACTTGAACTATTGCAATGGTCTTCTATCCGTTTTTTCTTCTTTGAACCTTGTCACTCTGCAAGCTATTCTCAACATATTAACTGAGTAGAACTTCTAAATTGTAATTCTGATAATTTAAGTCTTCTACTCAAAACTCCAATGTGGCTCTTCATTGCACTAATAATTAAAGCCAAACACCCTTTCTAAGTTGCCCCGTCCACTACCTTATTGACATATCTCTCTTTTACAGCTCTCCTTAGGACTCCAAACACACTAACTCCCTTGCTGTTCTGACATACCTTCAATTTAGGACATTTATTCACCTGTCCCTCTGCTTGAATTGCATGTTTTAGCCTGGCTATCCACTTGGATCTGTTATGTCTTTGCTCAGGTACTACTTTCTCAATGAGGACTGCTTTGTATATGTTATTCAGCACTAAAACTTCATCCCCACAACACTTCAGCATTTCTCATTAACTTTAATATTTTTTCATAGCACTTAATAATTTATAGTATACTAAATAATTTATTTCAATAAACTACAGTATACATATGTGTGTTTGTGTATATATACGTATATGTATACACACACACACACACACACATATATATAGAAATGTGGAGCAAAACGATTTAAGCCACCCACAATTTAGTGACTTAAAAACTAGAATACATTATTACTCATAAATATACAGGTTGGCAGTAATTATGCTAATTTAGTCCAGCTTAACTGATCTTGGCTGTGCTTTTGTGACTGCGGTTTCCTTGCAACACCATGCATCCTGGATTGTCTAGCAGGGCCTCTATGACATACTTGGTTGTTGACCAGCTGCAGTCTAGGATTAACCAACATATCATAGAATAATTGACCAATATAACATAGACCAATGTAATGTGGAAAATGCGGTAAATGTAATGTGGTGTTCTAATAGCTTTACTTCATTTAATTCTCAAATACCTTCAAGGTATAGCTGCCATTGTCCTAATAAGCTAAGGCTGCTGTAAAATAAATACCATTATCTGGGCGGCTTCAATAACAGACATTTATTTCTCACAGTTGTGGAGGATGAGAAGTACAAGATCAAGGTGTCAGCAGATTCAGTTTCTGATGAGATCCTACTTTCTGACTTCCCGGTTTGTAGACAGCAGCCTTCTTTCTGTATTCTCACATGGCTCCTGTTTCTTCTTTATTATTATTATTATTATTATTATTATTATACTTTAAGTTCTAGGGTACATGTGCATAACGTGCAGGTTTGTTACATATGTATACTTGTGCCATGTTGGTGTGCTGCACCCATCAACTCGTCAGCACCCATCAACTCATTATTTACATCAGGTATAACTCCCAGTGCAATCCCTCCCCCCTCCCCCCTCCCCGTGATAGGCCCCAGTGTGTGATGTTCCCCTTCCTGAGTCCAAGTGATCTCATTGTTCAGTTCCCACCTATGAGTGAGAACATGCGGTGTTTGGTTTTCTGTTCTTGTGATAGTTTGCTAAGAATGATGGTTTCCAGCTGCATCCATGTCCCTGCAAAGGACACAAACTCATCCTTTTTTATGGCTGCATAGTATTCCATGGTGTATATGTGCCACATTTTCTTAATCCAGTCTGTCACTGATGGACATTTGGGTTGATTCCAAGTCTTTGCTATTGTGAATAGTGCTGCAATAAACATACATGTGCATGTGTCTTTATAGCAGCATAATTTATAATCCTTTGGGTATATACCCAGTAATGGGATGGCTGGGTCATATGGTACATCTAGTTCTAGATCCAAGAAAAAAACAAACAACCCCATCAAAAAGTGGGCAAAGGATATGAACAGACATTTCTCAAAAGAAGACATTCATGCAGCCAACAGACACATGAAAAAATGCTCATCATCACTGGCCATCAGAGAAATGCAAATCAAAACCACAATGAGATACCATCTCAAACCAGTTAGAATGGCAATCATTAAAAAGTCAGGAAACAACAGGTGCTGGAGAGGATGTGGAGAAATAGGAACACTTTTACACTGTTGGTGGGATTGTAAACTAGTTCAACCACTATGGAAAGGAGTATGGCAATTCCTCAAGGATCTAGAACTAGAAGTACCATATGAACCAGCCATCCCATTACTGGGTATATACCCAAAGGTTTATAAATCATGCTGCTATAAAGACACATGCACACGTATGTTTATTGTGGCACTATTTATGATTTCAATATCAAAAATATAAAACAGAATTTTTACATCTATATTTTTGCCATGTTTTCAGATTTTGCATTATGACAAGTAAAGTTACATTCTATTATTTTATGTTTACGTTGTATCTATTTGATAGTTTATTATCGATAAGATTCTAAATTTTAAAAAATAAATGCATGTGTAATTTTGTTAGGTATTGAAAAATCTCCTCCACAGAATTGTACCATTTTGCATTCCCATCACCAAACGTTTGAAAATGTATGCTTATTCAGAGCCCTGACAACAGAGTATATTGTCAAATGTTTCGCTTATTGATAATTAGATAGGTGGAAAATATTCTGTAAGCATATTATTTTCTTTTATTACAAATTAGGTTTAAGCATTTTCATGTGTTTAAAGGCAATTATTTTTGAAAAAATGTTATATATACTTTATTTTTTCGGTATATTTGTTTGCCATTTTCTTTCCAATTTTTGGAAACTTAAACAGAAGTGTAAAAGAATAGTCATTAGAGAGAAGAAATATCATTCCATATGGAAAGTCTGAGATGGGAGAAAACAAAGATGAAAGGGTTTATTCATTGATAAGTTAAACCAGTTCACATGTAGTAGTAATAGTCTTACATATGTAAAGAAAACAATATAATTTAAAATATAAAAATAACAAGAAGTTTGGAATGGTAAATACGTTACCTAAGATGACCTAAGATGATTGTATTATCTAAAAAGAGAACAAAAAATTTAACTTAAATGTACAAATTCAAATATTAACAATGTTTGATTTAAATTTTAGGCTAGACCTTAAACAAATGCAAAGTCATAATTTTCTACTTAGTGGACGGAAAATGAAATATAAGTAGATGCTGGATTTCTCAACAATAATAAGGAAAACTAGAAGAGTGTGAAATGATGTTTAAATTATAAGAAAAGATTTGTCAACCTAATATTGGCTTTGTTGTTAAACAGTCTTCCAAAAGCAAAGGTCAAAAGATACTTTAACAAATAAAAACTGAATATTCACCATCAAAATCTTCTCACTAAAAAAGCTTCTAAAGGTTATACTTTACAACAAAATAAAATGATCCTAAGCCAAAAATTTGCAGTGAAGAAAAACAATTAATGAACATAAGCAAATATCAGTGTATAATACAGGAAATACATCATCTAATTTCTCGCCATTTAAAATTCAAGACAGAAATAAAATATGCAATAGCTTACAAATTAAGAAAATGATCATTAAAATTATACCTAGATACATTCATATTGATAAATTTTATATTTAAATTAAATACATGAGATCAATTTAAGAGATAAAGTAATGACAAAATGCTAATAAATGTTTTGGCAAAATTGTATCTATCAAATAGAAAAAAATAAAATTTATGAAGTGAAATAATATCAATTAACATTAACACTAATCTTTAATACTTAAGATAATAAGGAAAACATACTATGAGAGGTACTTTTTTAATAAGAAATAAAGCAGTTTGAAAAGACAATATAGCAGATATATAGTGTAGAAGCAATAAATATGAATAGATAATATAGACGAAAATGTAAAGATATATCAATGTATTAAATTTGTAATTAGACAAAGCCATAACCTGTGATACAGATTAATTAACGTAACAACGTTATTTATGTGTTTATACTCTTTTTTTCTTTTTCATAAGATGTTGTGGTACAGGTGGTGTTTCATTACATCAGTAAGTTCTCTACTGGTGATTTGTGAGATTTTGTTGCACCCATCACCAGAGCAGTATTCACTGCACCCATCTGTAGTCTTTTATCCCTTGCCCCCCTCCCACCCTTCCATCCTAGTCCCCCAAGTTCATTGTATCATTCTTATGCCTTTGTGTCCTCAATGTGCAACCTTTTTTATTTCAAATTATATAGTTTGATATGGTTTGAATGTTTGTCCCTTCCAAATCTCATATTGAATTGTAATCCCCAATGTTGGAGGTGGGGCCTGGTGGGAAGTGTTTGGGTCACCGGACTGGATCCTGTATGAATGGCTTGGTGCCCTCCACATGTTGTTGAAATCACACAAGATCTAGTTGTTTAAAAAGGAGCCTAGTACCTTCCTCTCACTGTTGCTCCCTGTCTCTCATTCCATCTCTCACCATATGATGAGTCTGCTCCTGCTTTACCTTCCATCATGAGTGAAAGCTCCCTGAGGCCTCACCAGAAGCTAAGCAGAGGCCAACGTCATGCTTCCTGTATAGCCTGCAGAACCATGAGCCAATTAAAAAACTCTTTATAAATTCCCCAGACTCAGGTATTCCTTTATAGCAAAGCAAAATGGAATAACACATAACTGTTTCAAGAAACAATTTTTCCCCAGTTGTAACACCTGCCCTTGTTCCAAATTTCAACCATGTCATTCAGGTATATAAATTATATAAATTAGTTAAAGTTGTAGCCAGTGAACCTTTTGAACATAGGGTTAGTTGTATTGTTTTACTAGTATACCATGTTGTTCCCCCCAGCAGTTAAAATATGTGTTTTTAATTTTTTTAAAGTTTTTAACCTTATATTTATTTCAATTATCCTTCTCTTCACTTTTTACTTTATATATCTATCTATCTAGAATAAATTAGCCAAATTCCCCACAGAATGTGTTGAAAAAACATTGGGCATTTTCACAGGCAATTTACCTTTTTTTTGAAAGGCAATTTACTTTTTTTACTTGATTTATAGTATCAATTTAACTCTTTCATAATCCTCTTCTAAACTTCATGTACTATATGTTCATAGCAAATTGATTAAATTGTTCTTTATTCACTAGTTCTCATGGCATCATGAATCAATGAAAAATAAAATTCTATGTCCATAATTTAAAGCATTCACATTTTATTAAATTGCATATTAATGATAAACAGACTTTCACACACTTTGGACATACACAGATATGATAAATGACACATGTATAAAATAAGTAATTACATGAGAAATCACTTCAAGCATTTCTGTCATCATTTTAAAATGAAAGAAAAAATAATATAGTTTAGAGGCAGACCTTGCTGCTCCATTTTAAACATAATCCATCTATTGGTTACTTTTAAGTCAGGATCAAATCATTTTATGTCATAAAAGTACAATCTGACATGCTTACTACCATTTAATTTTCTCTTTTAAAAACCAATCTTAGATTGACTCTCCAGCAGTAATTTATCTCTCAGTATCAGAAGACAGATATTTTGGTTTAGTGAGAAGAAAAAGTCCCATTGGTAGTAATTTAGTTTCTCTTGTGAGCTGACAGCACAGGAGTATCTACCTGCACTCTGCCTCCCAAGGCAAAAACAATAATTTGTTTCCAGAAAGTTTGGAAAATTGAACAAAGTATTTAAAAAATGCATGTGTAGATGTGGATATATGTATATTCATATATACATACAAACACGTATAAGTATATATATAAGATACGGAAGGAAAATTTACACAAATATAAAGCATATATTCAGGCATGCATTGGAGATAGTACAAATGCAATTCCAGACCACTACACACACACATACACACACAGTTGGCCCTCCTTATCTAAGGTTTCACATCTGCAGATTCAGCCAACTGCTAACTAAAAATATTCAGAAAGAAAACAATAAAAAATAACAAGACAGAAACTTAAAAAATGGAATAAGATGGAGGGATAGGAGGTAGGACTAGCTTGCAGCACCCGCTCAGGCAGACAGAGCAGTATGTGGTGACTCACATCATGAACTTTTGCTCCAATAAATACCACAACAACATACAAGGAAAGCTGAGAGAATCCACAGACCCTTTGAAGAAAGTGGATCACCAGTGCTAGTTCACTAAGATGCCAAACAAGTTGTGAGTCCGCTTACTTTCTCAGCATGGAGGCGGGTGGTCTGGGGCAAATACTCAGCCATGGTCACTGGCTGCCTGGAAATAGACTCCTTGCTGTTGTGGGGGCACAGTGGTAATAAGACCGGACCTTTAGGACTGCAGGCTGCCTGGGAGTTGGGTGAGGGCTGTGATTGCCAGCTTTCCCCTAATTCCCTGGAGACCTGTGTGACTCAGCAGAAGCAGCCAAAATCCCCCTGGCAACATAAATCCATTGGCCTGAGAACCACACCCAAATCCACCCCAGTGGCAAGCCCTGCCCAGGGAGAGTCTGAGCTCAGACAGGCCTATCCCTTCCCCCACCTGGTGTTCTTTCTCTACCCTCCCTGGTTGCCAAAGACAAAGGACATAATCTCTTGGGAGCTCTGTAGCCCCAGCCACCAGCCACCACGTATTCCTTTCTATACAACCGTAGCTGATGTACTTTTCAAAGTGCTACTGGCTGGAGGCCAACCAACACAAAACCAGCATACTAAACACAAATACAATCAAGGACCCTAAGAGAGTCCACTTCACTCCCCTGCTCCCTCCACTGGAGGAAGTTCTGGTATCTATGGCTGAAAGACATGAAGACAGATCACATCACAGGGCTCCTGGCAGACACTCCCCAGTCATGAATGGGTAAAATCAATCTTGTGAAAATGACCGCACTGCCAAAGGCAATCTACAAATTCAATGCAATTCCCATCAAAATACCACCATTATTCTTCACAGAACTAAACAAAATCAATCTTCATATTCATCTGGAACTAAAAAAGGGCTCGCATATCCGAAGCAAGACTAAGCAAAAAAGACAAATACAAAGGCATCATATTACCTGACTTCAAACTATGCTGTAAGGCTATATTCACCAAAATAGCATGGTACCAGTATAAAAATAGGCACATAGACCACTGGAACAGAAGAGAGAACCCAGAAATAAAGTCAAATACTTACAGCCAACTGATGTTTGACAAAGCAAACAACAACATAAAGTGGGGAAAGGACACTGTATTCAGCAAATGGTACTGACTTAATTGGAAAGCCACATGTAAAAGAATGACTGGATCTTCAACTCTCACCTACACAAAGATCAACTCAAGATGGATCAAGGACTTAAACCTTACCTGAAACCATAAACATTCTAGACAATAACATGGGAAAAACTTTTCTAGACATTGGCTTAGACTGAGACTTCATGACCAACAACCCAAAAGCAAATGCAACAAAAACAAAGATAAATAGATTGGGCTTAATTAAACTAAAAAGCTTCTGCACAGCAAAAGAAATAATTGCAAAGTTAACAGACATTATATACCTCAGCCATGCAAGGAAACAAAATAATGGCATTTGCAGCAACTTGGATGAAATTAGACTATAATTTTATGAAAAGTAATTCAAGAATGGAAAAATCAAACATTGTATATTCTCACTCATAAGTGGGAGCTAAGCTGTGAGAAGGAAAAGGCATAAGAATGATATAATTGACTTTGAGATCTCAGGGGAAATTGTGAGAGATTAGTGAGAAATAAAATACTGCACATTGGGTACAGTGTACACTGCTTGGGTGATGTGTAAACCACAAAATCTCAGAAATCACCACTAAAGAACTTACTCATGTAACCAAAAACCACCTGTTCTCCAAGAACCTACTGAAATTAAAAAATAAAACAAATTAAAAAAATACAAATTTAGAATTAATACAGTATAAGAACTATTTACATAGTTAGGTGCTTATTAGGTATATAAGTAATCTAGCGATTATTTGAAGTATACAAGAGGATGTGTGTAGGTTTTATGAAAATATTATGCCATTTTATATAAAAAACATGAGCATCCAAAGCAGGTGTTGGAACAAATTCCCTGAGTTACTGAAGGAGAACTTACACAAATAAAAAACATACATTCAGGCACACCTTGGGGATCTTATAGATTCGGTTCCAGATCACCATAATAAAGTAAATATTGGCCGGGTGCTGTGGCTCATACCTGTAATCCCAGCACTTTGGGAGGCTGAGGCGGGTGAATCACCTGAAGGTAGGATTTTGAGACCAGCCTGGCCAACATGGTGAAACCCCTTCTCTACTAAAATACAAAAATTACCTGGGCTGGGTGGTGCATGCCTGTAATCATAGCTACTCTGGAGGCTGAGGCACGAGAATCGCTTGAACCCGGGAAGCGGAGGTAGCAGTGAGCCAAGATCGCGGTCACGCCACTGCACTCCTGTCTGGGTGACTGAGCGAGACTTTGTCTGAAAAATAAATAAAATAAAATAAAATAAAATAAAATAAAATAAATTAAATTAAAGCAAATATCACAATAAAGCAAGTCACACCATTTTTTCTTTTCCCAATGCATGTAAATATTATATCTACAGTATACTGTAGTCTATTAATTGTGCAATAGCATTACATCTAAAACAATGTACATACCTTAATTTAAAAATACTTTATTGCTAAAAAATATTAACAATCCTCTGAGCCTTCAGTGAGTTATAATTGCTTTGCTGGTTGAGGATCTTGCCTTGATGTTGATGACTTCCAACTATTCAGGGTGGTGGTTGCTGAAGGCTGAGGTGACTACAGCAATTTCTTAAAATAAGGCAATAATGAAGTTTGCCACATCAAATTTGCACTTCTCTTACCAAAAAACAAACAAACAAACAACAAAAAAACAAAACAAAAAATATCTGTAGCATGCCAAGGTGTTCGATAGCATTTTACCCATAGTAGAACTTCTTTCAAAATTGGAGTCAACCGGCCATGCGTGGTGGCTCATGCCTGTAATCCCAGCACTTTGGGAGGCCAAGGCAGAGAGATCATCTGAGGCCAGGAGTTCAAGACCAGCCTGGCCAACAGGGGGAAACCCCAACTCTACTAGCAATACAAAAATTAGGTGGACGTGGTGGCATGAATCTGTAATCCCAGCTACTAAGGAAGCTGAAGCAGGAGAATTGCTTGAACCCAGGAGGTGGAGGTTGCAGTGAACAGAGGTCATGGACTGCACTTTAGCCCGGACGACAGAGTGAAAACTGTCAAAAAGAAAAAAATTGGAGTAAATCCTCTCAAACTCAGCTCCTGCTTTATTAACTATGTGTGGAATAGTCTAAATCCTATGTTGTCACTTCACCAATGTTTACATATTCAACAGGAATAGATTCTATATTGAGAAATCACTTTATTTGCTTATCCATAAAAAGTAACTCCACATGAATTAAAGTTTTGTCATTAGATTGCGGAATTCCAATCTCATTTGCAGACTTCACTTGTAATTCTAGTTTACTTGCGATTTCAACCACATTACAATTACTTTCTCCACCAAAAACTTGAGCCACTCGAAACCATCGATGATGGTAGGAAACAACTTCTACCAATTTCCTGTTTATGTTCCTACTGTGATCTCATTCCATGAATGGCAAATGTTCTTAATGGCACTTAGAATGGTGAATCCTTTCAAGAAGGTTTTCAGCTTACTTTGCCCAGATCCATCAGAGGAATCATTGTCTATGGAAGCTATAGCTGTACAAAATGTATTTCTTAGATAATAAGACTTGAAAACCAAGATTAGTCTTTGATTCATGAATATTGTATTAGTAGGCATAACAATAATGTTAATCTCCTTGTACATCTACATCAGAGCTCCTGTGTAACTAGGTGCATTGTCACTGAACAGCACAATTTTGAAAACAATTATTTTGATAACATCTCAACAGTGATTTTAAAATAGTCAGGAAATAATGCTATAAACAGATGTACTGTCGTTCCAGTTTTGATGTGGCAATGATAAAACAAAGCAGAGTAGATTTAGCATAATTCTTAAGGGTCGTAGGTTTTTTTGAATGTTAAATAATCATTGGCTTCAATTCGAAGTCACCAACTGCCTTAGTCCCTAATGAGACAGTTAGCTTCTTCTTTGAAGTTTTGAAACCAGAAATTTCTCCTCTCTAGCTATGAAAGTCCTAGATGACATCTTCATCCAAGAGAAGGCTGTTTGGTTTACATTGAAAATCTGTCATTTAGTGAAACCACCTTCATCAATGGTCTTAACTAGCTCTTCTGGATATCTTGCTGCAGCTTCTACATTTGCACTTGCTACTTCACCTTACACATGGATGTTAGGAGACCACATCTGCTAGCTTCTTTACATTTTCTTCAGCTTTCTCACCTCTTCAGCCTTCATGGAATTAAAGCTTTCCTCTGGAGTAGGCTTTAATTTAAGGAAATATTCTGACCCATTTGTCTTTTTATTCAGACCATGAAAGCTTTTTCCCTATCAATGGCTATTCCACTTTCTTATTATAGGTATTTTTGCTGTAGTAGCATTTTTGATTTCCATCAAGAAGTTTTTCTGTGCATTCACTAGTTGGCTGTCTGGCTCAAGAGGTCTAGCTTTCTGCCTACCTCAGCTGTCAGCATGCCTTCCTTTCTAAGCTTACTCATATCTGGTTTTTGATTTAAAGAGAGAGACGTGGGACTCTTTCTTTGACTTAAACACTAAAAGAGTATTGTAGGGTTATTACTCATGGGCCTAATTTCAATATTGTTGTGTCTCAGGAAATAAAGCGGCCCGAAGAGAGAAAGGGAAATAGAAGGGGTAGTTGGTGGAGCAGCTAGAACACACACGACATTTATTTATTGAATTTGCCGTCCTTGACAGGCATGACTCATGGTGCCACACAAAATTACAATATAACGTCAAAGAGTATTGATCATAGATCACCGTGATAGATACAAAAGTAATGAAAAACTTTGAAATATTGCAAGAATTACCCAAATGTGATGTAGAGATACAAAGTGAGCAAGATGCGAAGGAATTGGCACCAATAGACTTCCTGAATACAGCATCCCCACAAACTCAATGTGTCAGAAACACAAGATCAAATGTAACAGAACAAACCACAATGAAATAAGGCATGTTTGTATATGGACATAAAATGTATGTGTTTACACATGTATTAATAAGTAAATATTTCTTAGCAATCATATACCGTCTCTATTTTAAACTTTTTTTCCAATATAAACTTAATACATCGAAACACTATATTAAAATTTTGATCTGTTTTATTCATATTTTCCTTCTTAAAATGTCACGCTCTTCTAGGCAATAGTCAGAGTGGGCTAAGTATGAGGCTGGGCATATAGATCTAAGCGTCAGGCTTCTAGTATCACTGGAATTCCAAGCCAGCTTCTGCTGAGAACCTTAAGCTACAACTTTTACTGTTTGAAGTTCCCACCAGGCAATGAAGTCAATCAGTAGAATAAGAAGTATAAAGATATAGAAATATAGTTGCTCAGAGAAACAACACATATGTGCTATACCTGGAAGCTTTCAAGTGCAAAGGCAAAACTGACTTTTCTTTTTTTTCCATTTTCTTTTTATTGTAACCAAATTCTTCCCCCTTCACCATACTTAAGGAGAATAAAACAGAGAAAAAAAATCCCCTTCAAGGATTCATCTCTCCAAAAACTTTATTTAAGCCAGAAGAAACTGGTATGAGAATTTTTTGGCACTTTGTTGAGAACAGCTTATGACAGGGAGCAGATAAACTATATTTAAAAAGGAAATTATGTTTCTGTTGCACATTTGGGTGTACAATATAAATTTTCAACCCAGTTTACCTTTACCATTTCTACTTTTCTAAAACAATGCCAGAAGATTATAATTTTAAAATAGCTTTCAGCAAAAGCCAAACGAGTTTTAACTTCTGAGTCCAGATTCAAGCCTTCCTCAGCATATAATTTATAGAGCCATAACACCTACAAAAAGCCTCTCTAAGTAAAATAATTTTTATATAATTTCATCTTTTGTATAGACTAAGGGGTACACATGCAAGTTTGTTACATGGGTAAATTGTGTGATGCTGAGGCTTGGATTCCTAACATCCTGTCACACAGGTAGTAAGCATAGCACCCAGCAGGTGGTTCTTCAGCTCTTCCCTCCCTCCTTCTTCCTGTCTAGTGGTCTCCAGTGTCTATTGTTCTCATCCTTATGTTCAATTTATTCAGTGTGTAGCTCTCACTTGTAAGTGAGAACATGAGGTATATGATTTTCTGTTGTTGCATTAGTTTGCTTAGGATAATGGCAGCTCCATGCAGTTTGCTGCAAAGGATGTAATTTTGTTCTTTTTTATGACTGAATAGTATTCCATTGTGTATATGTACCTAGTTTTCTTTATCTAATCCATGTGGATGGGTGCCTAGATTTATTTTGTGTCTTTGTTTTTGTGATTAGTGCTGCATTGAATGTGCAGGTACATGTGTCTTTTAATAGAATGAATTATTTTCCTTGAGGTATGTACCCAGTAGTGGGATTGCTGAGTCAAAAGGTAGTTCTATGTTAAGTCCTTTGAGAAATCTCCAAGCTGCTTTACACAGTGCCTTAACTACTTTATTTTCTCACCAACAATATATGTGTTTCCTTTTCTCCACAGCCTCACCAGCATCTGTAATTTTTCAACTTTTAAAAAATCATTATTCTGATTTGCGTGAGATGGTATCTCATATTTATTTTGATTTGCATTTCTCTGATTAGTGATGTTGAGCATTTTTTTCATGTTTGTTGGCCATTTGTATGTCTTCTTTTAAGAAGTCTTTGTTCATGTCCTTTGTCCAATTTCACTTGATCTGTTTTTTTTTTTTTTTTTTTTTTTTCTGCTTGGTGTTTTGTTTAAGTTCCTTGTAGATACTGGATATTAGACCTTTGTCAGATGCATAGTTTGTGAATATTTTCTTTCATTCTGTGGGCTTTCCATTTATTATGTTGGTAATTGTTGTTTTTGGTGTTCCTGCTGTTATTTTGTTTTTACTGTGGAGAAGCTCTTTAATTAGAACTCATTTATCAGTTTTTGTTTTTGTTGCAATTGCTTTTGGGTATTTAGCCATAAATTCCTTACCAAAGACTATGTTGAAGGGTATTTCCTAGATTTTCTTCTAAAATTTTTACAGTTTTCTCTCTTATGTGTAAATTTTTTAATCCATCTTAAGTTTTGTATAAAATGAGAGGTACAGTGTCTTTTAATCTACATATGGCTAGACAGTTATCCCAGCACCATTTATTGAAAAAGGAATCCTTTCCCCATTGCTTATTTTTGTTAATATTTTTCAATCATCAGGTGACGGTAGACTTGAGGGTTTATTTCTGAGTTCTCTAATTGTTCTACTTATCTATGGGCCAGTTTTTACTGCAGTAGCATGTTGTTTTGGTACTGCAACATCTTAGTGTATTTTGAAGTCGGGTAATGTAATGCCTCTAGTCTTACTTTTATTGCTGAGGATTGCTTTGGCTATTCTGGCACCTTTTTCCTTCTAAATAAAATTTAGAATAGTTTTTTGTTTGTTTTTTTTTTGTTTGTTTTTTCTAATTCTGTTAAAAATAAGGTTGGTATTTTGATAGTGATAGTGATAGTGTTGAATCTTTCAATTGCTTCGGACAGTATGGCTATTTTCCAATCCATGGTATTGCTTCTTCCAATCTATGAACATAAAATATTTTTCCATGTATTTGTGTGATCTCTGATTTCTTCAGCATTTTGTACTTCTTTTTGTAGAGATCTTTCACCTCCTATATTAGGTAAATTCCTAGGTATTTTATTTTCTTTGTGGCCACGTTAAGTGGGATTGTATTCCTGATTTGGTTATCACCTAAAATATTATCAGTGTATAAAAAAGCCACTAAATTTTGTACATTGATTTTTTTTTTAATCCTGAAAATACTGAATCTGTTTATTAGTTCCACAAGTCTTTTGGTGGACTCTTTAGGGTTTTCTGTGTATACCATCTATCATCAATGAGAGATAGTTTGACTTCTTCTTTTTGGATGCTTTTTATTTCTTTCTCTTGTCTGATTACTCTTGCTAGGATTACCAGTACTGTGTTGAATATGAGTAGTGAGAGGGGACATCTTGTATTTTTCTTGTTCTCAGGGTATACCAAAGAATTTCTGAACATTAAGAAGAAAGGCAACAGACACAGATGGGAGAATTGGTACTTGGTGAACTCCCATTTCACTAAAAAATGGGTGGCTTTAGTATCATGAAAAAATTAAATATTATCTCATTCAAAAGTATATTATCTCATATACTTTTACGTAGTATATGAAAAGAGAAACATGAAAAAGTTGGTTTATGTACTCAAGATCTTAAAGCTGATTCAAAGTCAATTTCACACATCTAGTTTGTAGTATAACCAGGGTTGACATCAAAGCAGTAAGCCTCTATGTTAGGTACCAATTTCATCTTCTCTAGGAGTTAAATTTGGGAATCATAAATAACCCTAAAATCAGCATATCAAAGAATTTCAACTAGGTAGTAGAAATATTACACACTATTTATATAGGAGTCACCTTAGCCTATCTGCTTTGGTCTGTGTACCATGCCTACAGGCTTCACACAGACTTGAGGGAAGGTTAAAAAACAAACATGTGGCTATTTATCTTATTTCTTACCAGAAGAATTATACCAGTTATAAAATATAATCAAGTTGAAATAATCATAATAGACTACAAAGTAGAAACTTATGTCAAAAATTATCCAATTATCAAAAGCTATCAGCAATACGGTGAGGAGTAAAAATTTTGATTATTAGATATGTTTTTTAAGAAGACACACACACACGTGCACACACACAGAAAGACAGACAACATATGTGTGATATATCTACACTCCATTGTTTATTACAGCACAATAGGTAACACATAGACTCAATCTATGTGACCTTTAATGGATGAATGAATAAGGAAAATGTAATACATATATATATATATATATATATGCATGTGTGCATGTATGTGTACGTAAATACACACATACACAAAAAAATAAATATTACTCAGCTGTAGAAAGGGATGAAATACTGTCATTTCTTACAACACAGATGAACCTGGAGGACATTTTAAGTGAAATAAGCCAGATGCAGAAAAATAAATACTGCATGACATCATTCATATGTAGAATCTTAAAAGGTAATGGCATGAAAGTAGACATTAGACTGGTGTTTACTGAAAGCTGGGATGGTTAGAAAGGAGAAGAAGACGGGAAAACATTGATTAAAAGATATATAATTAAGTTGTGGGGTTCTGGGCAAAGTGGCCAAATAGGAACAGCTCTGGTCTGCAGCTTTCAGCGAGACCAACAGAGAAGGTGGGTGATTTCTGCATTTCCAGCTGAGGTACTGGCTCACCACATTTGAACTGGTTAGACAATGGGGACAGCCCACAGAGGGTGAGCTGAAGCAGGATGGGGCATCGTCTCACCCAGGAAGTGCAAGGGGTTGGGGAACTCCCTCCTCTAGCCAAGGGAAGCCATGAGGGACTGTGCCTTGAGGGACAGTGCTATCTGGCGCACATACTATGCTTTTTCCTATGCTTTCACACAGTTTTTGCAACCCGCAGACCAGGAGATTCCCTCGGATGCCTATACCACTAGGGCCCTGGGTTTCAGGCACAAAACTGGGTGGCTATTTGAGCAGACACTGAGCTAGCTAGCTGCAGGAGGTTTTTTTTCTTTTTTTTCTTTTTTTCCCCCCCAGTGGCACCTGGAGCCCCAGCAAGACAGAACCATTCACTCCCCTGGAAAGGGGGCTGAAGCCGGGACGCCAGGCCAACATTCAAATTCAGGAAATACAGAGAACACCACTAAAATACTCTTCGAGAAGAGCAACCCAAGACACATAATTGTCAGATTCACCAAGGTTGAAACAAACGAAAAAATGTTAAGTGCAGCCAGAGAAAAAGCTCGAGTTATCCACAAAGGGAAGCCCACCAGAATAACAGCAGATCTCTCTGAAGAAACCCTATAGCCAGAAGAGAGTGGGGGCCAATATTCAACATTCTTAAAAAAAATAATTTTCAACCCAGAATTTCATATCTAGCCAAACTAAGGTTTAAAGTGAAGGAAAAATAAAAACCTTTACAGACAAGCAAATGCTGAGGGATTTTATAACCATCAGGCCCGCCTTACAAGAGCTCCTGAAGGAAGCACTAAATGTGGAAAGGAAAAACTGGTACCACTAATATACTAAAATACAAAGAACAACAACGCTATGAAGAAACTGCATCAACTAATATGCAAAATAACCAGCTAGCACCATGAGAACAGGATCAAATTCACACATAACAATATTAACCTTAAATATAAATGGGCTAAATGCCCCAGTTAAAAGACACAGACTGGCAAATTGGATAAAGAGTCAATACCCATAATTGTGCTGTATTTAGGAGACCAATCTCATGCAAAGACTCACATAGGCTCAAAATAAAGGGATGGAGGAATATTTATCAATCAAATGGGAAGCTAAAAAAAAAAAAAAAAAAAAAAAAAAGAAAAAAAAGAAAAGAAAAGAAAAAGAAAAAGAAAAAGAAAGAGAGAAAGAAAAAGCAGGGGTTACAATCCTAGTCTCTGATAAAACAGACTTTAAACCAAAAAAGATTTTAAAAAAGACAAAGAAGGGTGATACATAATGGTGAACGGATCATTGCAACAAGAAGAGCTAACTATCCTAAATATATATGCACCCAATACAGGAGCATCCAGATTCATAAAGCAAGTTCTTAGAGACCTACAAAGAGACTGAGCCTTCCAGACAAAAATAATTGGAGACTTTAAAACACCACTGTCATTATTAGACAGATCAATGAGACAGAAAATTAGCAAGGATGTTTAGGACTTGAACTCAGCTCTGGACCAAGCAGACCTAGTAGATTTCTACAGAACTCTACACCCCAAATCAACAGAATATACATTCTTCTCAGCACCATATAGCACTTATTTTAAAATTGACCACATAATTGGAAATAAAACACTCCTCAGCAAATATAAAGGAATATAAATCAAAATAAACAATCTCTCAGACCACAGTACAATCAAATTAGAACACAAGATTAATAAACTCACTCAAAACCATACAACTACATGGATACTGTACAACCTGCTCCTGAATAACTACTGAGTAAATTACAAAATTAAGACAGAAATAAATAGGTTATTTGAAACTGATGAGAACAAAGACACAATGTACCAGAATCTTTGCAACACAGCTAAAGCAGTGTTTAAAGGGAAATTTATAGTACTAAATGCCCATAGGAAAGATCTCATATCAACACCCTAATATCACAATTTAAAAAACTAGAGATGCAAGAGCAAACAAATTCAAAAGCTAGCAGAAGACAAGAATGAAAGAGGCAGTAATTAATACCCTATCAACCAAAAAAAGCCCAGGACCAGACAGATTCACAGCCGAATTCTACCAGAAGTACAAAGAAGAGTGGGAACCATACCTTCTGAAACTATCCCAAAAAATATAAAATGAGAGACTCTTCGCTAACTCATTTTATGATGCCAGAGTCATCCTAATACCAAAACTTGGCAAAGACAAAACAAAAAAAAATGAAAATTTCAGGCCAATATCCCTGATGAATATCAATGTGAAAATCCTCAATAAAATACTGGCACACCAAATCCAGCAGCACATCAAAAAGCTTATTCACCACAATTAAGTCAGCTTTATTCCTGGGATGCAAGGCTGGTTCAACAAACACAAATCAATGAATGTAATCCATCACATCAACAGAACTAAGGACAAAAACCACATGATTATCTCAATAGATGCAGAAAAGGACTTTGATAAAATTCAACATCCTTTCATGATAAAACACTCAATAAACTGGGTATTGATGGAACGTATCTCAAAATAATAAGAGCTATTTGTGACAAAATCACAGCCAACATCATACTGAATGGGCAAAAGCTAGAAGCATTCCCTTTGAAAACTGGCACAAGACAACGATGTCCTCTCTCACCACTACTATTGAACATAGTATTGGAACTTCTTACCAGGGCAATCAAGCAAGAGAAAGAAATAAAGGATATTCAAATAGGAAGAGAGGAAATCAAATTGTCTCTCTTTGCAGATGAACTCATTGTATATTTAGAAAACCCTATTGTCTTAGCCCATAAACTCCTTAAGCTGATAAGCAACTTCAGTCAAGTCTCAGGATACAAAATCCATGTGCAAAAATTACATGCATTCATATACACCAATAATAGAGAGTCAAATAATGAATAAACTCCCATCCACAATTGCTACAAACAGAATAAGATATCTGAGAATATAATGTACAAGAAATGTGAACGACCTCTTCAAAGTGAAGTGCAAACCACTGTTCAAGTTCGTAAGAGAGGACACAAACATATGGATAAACGTTCCATGCTCATAGATAGGAAGAATCAGTATCATGAAAATGGCCATCCTGCCCAAAGTAATGTATAGATTCAATACTATTCCCATAAAGCTACCATTGACGTTCTTTGGAGAATTAGAAAAAGCTACTTTAAATTTCATATGGAGCCAAAAAAGAGCCCGTAAACCAAGATGATCCTAAGCAAAAAGAACAATGCTGGAAGCATCACGCTACCTGACTTCAAACTATACTACAAGACTACAGTAACCAAAACAGCGTGGTATTGGTACCAAAACAGATATGTAGGCCAATGGAACAGAACAGAGGCCTCAGAAGTAATGCCATACATCTACAACCATCTGATCTTTGACAAACCTGACAAAAGCAATGGGGAAAGGATTCTCTGTTTAATAAATGCTGCTGGGACAACTGGCTAGCCATATGCAGAAAAGTGAAACTGGATCCCTTCCTTACAAAAATTAACTCAAGATAGATTAAAGACTTAAACGTAAGACCTAAAACCTTGAAAACCCTAAAAGAAAACCTAGGCAATATCATTCAGGACATAGGCATGGTCAAAGACTTCATGACTAAAACACCAATAGCAATGACAACAAAAGCCAAAATTGACAAATGGGATCTAATTAAACTAAAGAGCTCCTGCGCAGCAGAAGAAATTATCATCAGAGTGAACAGGCAACCTACAGAATGGGAGAACATTTTTGAAAACTATCCATCTGACAAAGGGCTCATATTTGGAATCTACAAGGAACTTAAAGAAATGTACAAGAAAAAAAATAAAAAAAAAAACAACACACCAAACAGAGGGCAAAGGATATTAACAGACACTTCTCAAAAGAAGACATTTATTCGGCCAACAAACATACGCAAAAAAGCTCATCATCACCGGTCATTAGAGAAATTCACATCAAAAGCACGATGAAATACCAACTCACACCAGTTAGAATGGCAATCATTAAAAAGTCAGAAAACAACAGAAGCTTGAGAGGATGTGGAAAATTGGAATGTTTTTACACTGTTGGTGGGAGTGTAAATTAGTTCAACCACTGTGGAAGACAGTGTGGTGATTCCTCAAGGATCTAGAACCAGAAATAACATTTGACCCAGCAATCCCATTACTGAGTATATATACAAAGAAGTATAAATCATTCTACTATAAAGACACACGCACATGTATGTTTATTGCAGCACTATTCACAATAACAAAAACTTGGAACCAACCCAAATGCCCATCAATGATAGAATGTATTTTAAAAAATGTGGCATATATACACAATGGAATACTATGCAACCATTAAAAGGATGAGTTTGTATCCTTTGCAGGGACGTGGATAAAGCTGAAAACCATCATCCTCAGAAAACTTACAAGGAACAGAAAACCAAACATTGCATGTTCTCACTCATAAGTGAGAGTTGATCAATGAGAACATGTGGACACAGGGAGGGGATCGTCACAAACTGAGGCCTGGCAAGGGGTTGGGGCAAGGGGAGGGATAACATTAGGAGAAATATCCAAGGTACATGACTAGTTTATGGGTGCAGCAAACCACCATGGCATATATATACCTATGTAACAAACCTGCAGGTTCTGCACATGTATCCCAGAACTTAAAGTATAATAATAATAATAAAAGAAAAAAATACATAATTATGTTAAACAGAAGAAAAAAGTTTCAAAAGATCAACTGTAAAGCAAGTTGACTCTAGTTGATAATTATATATTGTATTCTTGAAAAATGTAAAGAGAGGGAATGCTATGTGCTCTTACCACCAAAATGATAACTATGTGTAGTAAGACACTTGTAACTGGCTAGATTTAACTATATCACGATGTATATGTACTTCAAAGCCATCATGTTGTATACAATAAAACATACAATGCTATCTGTCCTTTTATAAAGTTATATATGTATATAACTGTATATATATATAACTATATTCATATATATAACTGTATATATATAATTATATATATATAACTGTGTGTGTGTGTGTGTGTGTGTGTGTGTATATATATTTTACAGTTGATCCTTGAACAACACAGGTTTGAACTGCCCAGGATCACTTATATGTGGACCTCCTTCAATAAATATATTAGAACATTTTTAACAGATGTTTAAAAAATTGAAAAAACTCACAAACTGTAGCCTAGAACAATTGAAAAAAAAAAAGAAAAAAGTTAGAGATGTCATGAATGCATAATATACATGCACACATCAATCTATTTTTTCTTACCATAAAATATACACAAATCTATTATAAGCAGTTGACATTTATCAAAGCATATACACACAAACACTTCAGACCATCCATGGCACCATTCACAGTTGGGAGAAATGTAAACAAACATAAAGATACAGTATTAAATGACAGCATAAAATTGACTCTATTCCATACAGTACTTCTGTAATAATTTCACAGCCACCTCCTGTTGCTATTCTGATGATCTCCCATTGCGAGTATCTGCTTAAAACGCTATGTGATGCTCATCATGGCCATGTGAGCAGTTCCTCTTTCCAGTAAATTACATTTTGGAGTAAAAAGTGATCTCTTGCAGTTCTCGTGTGTATTTTTTAATCATGTATAGTGCAATACCATAAACCTTGAGTAACACCATGGGACCAAAATTAAGTGCCACTAATGATGCTGGAAGTGTTCCCAAGAAGCAGAAAAAAAGTCATGACAATACAAGAAAAAGTTGAATTGCTTGATATGTACCATTAATTTGGGTCAGCAGCTGTAGTTTCCTGTCATTTCAGACAGGTATTACATCTTAAAAATGGGCAAAATACACTTATGGTATTAATGATTAAAAACATTACAATACTGTAAATGTATTTTTTTCTTATAATTTTCTAAAGAAGATTTTCTTTATTCTAGTTTATGGTAAGAATACATCATACAATACATATAAAATACAAAGTGTGTGTTAATTTACCATTTATATTATCAGTAAGACTTCTAGTCAACAGTAGGTTATTATTCGTAGTTAAGTTTTGGGGCAATCAAAAGTTATATGTGGATTTTTAACTGCATGGGGATTTGATGACTATAATTGTGTGTCGTTTCAGGGTTAAATGTAGTTTTTTTAAATTTTTAAATATAAGATCAAATAGCAGTTCAACCAGTAGGAAACTAGTTTTCATTGTTAGTGTGACATCTTTGGTTGTATGTATCAAATTCTGAGTATTAGGGTAACAAAAGGATAATTCAACAGTGTGAACAGTTCATTTTCTTGAACTCTAGTTTTCTTTTATTTTATTCAACATTGTCATCATATATAGTATGATCACAGAGATTTTCTAGCCTCTTCTAACGTCACCAAATTTTTTACATTTCTATAAATGCAGGTCTATGGGAATTTTTACCATTAAAATGCGTCTGTACACAAACGCGTTTCAAAAATTTAGATTGAAGAGAAAATTGAACATGTGTTCTATTCTTTAGTTGGTTTTCTAAATTTTGAACGCATCTTTTTTGTACCTATATCTTTCTGTATGTCATACCTCTTACTCCCCAAAAGACACTCTTTAATTTTAAAAGTTATCATATTTGTTATTAATATCAGAGAACATATTCAAAAAATATAGTTGGGGTGATGGGTTAGTATACAGAATGTCAGAAGTTTAACAGTAAAAATACAAACAGTAGAAATAAAATATTAAGAATATTTCACCTTGTTAAGGATTTCTGTATGTGCCAAGAGTTTTCAGACTACAATGGTGACTACGAAGGAAGCCAATGATTAAGGGGGAGACAAAGAAAAAAAAAAGAAAAAAAAAAACATAAATGGCAAGGCAGATTGTATTTATTAAAATTCTTTGGGGAGGAAACAAATAGAATTTTGGGACAGTGACAGTTTCTAAAACATATGAAAATAAATTTATTCATGTTTACAAATTGTTTTCTTCCAAGCTTCTAATATATTTAAAATTTTAAAAGAAAATAATGTTTTAAAGGTAATATATTTCTTAAATACATAGAAAGTAGTTCATTTGAGATGGTAACCATATACAGATCTTTCAGGACACAAAGATTTCTCCAGCAGATTGTCTTAATGCAAAATCTCTAGAGTTTTACAATAATAAAGATGGTTTCTAAAAGATTCAAATTAGCTCTGAAATCTAAAGATATACAGGGAATATCTCAAACAAATAATATATAATTTGAAAGTTGAATATTCACTTTTGAGTCTGCATTAATGAATGATTTGAAAATAATTATTTACATATATATGTAAAGACTCATATACACACATATAGGCATACATATGTACATATATCTTTAAAATTATAATTGTGTCATAATTTTAAATTCTTAAGGCATTTTTTAATATGGGAGTCATTATTTTATTTTAAAAATTACAATACACCTTTTTAATTTTTGTTGGAAGTTGTATATAGAAAAAAATGATTAAGAGAAAATCCATGTAAAGCACTTCACTCCCTATGATATTTTATTCATATGTTCGAAATATTTTTCCAGGGTGAGCTTTATACTGGTAAAATTCTTTCACTTAGTACACCTTTTATATATTACCTGGAATTACTTAAAGTTATTCAGAGTGATAATAGCTTGCATCTAAGACACTTTTAAGCAGTCCTTGCATGTAAGACTCATTATGAGGAAAGTCTTTGTTTTATGTAATCTGCTTTTGTCAACATATACTTCTGAAAAAAGATGAAAAATTGACTGGAAAATGATTTCTGGACAATTATTGTAGTATTGATTGTTTATAATTCTATATATTTAAGTTTACAGATGATATTCTATTTTTATAAATATTAGAAGGACCGGGACTTTTCAAAAGGCTCAAAATAAGGAATCACTTACAGTTATTATCTCATTTTTTTAAATTTAAAAGCCTCCTTATTATTTAGACTTAGGGCCCCCTTTTTAGTAATCTCATTAGCAAAACACACACACATATACAACTATTTTGAAGCAACATCTGTTCATGTGCTTTGCAGCAAGAAAAATTTAATTTTTCAGATTAATTGTATCTGTATTTTTAATTTTTAGAAAACCATATTAATTGTGAAGGCAAAAAGGAATTCCTTCCTTTTACATTATTACATTTGGACAAGTAATATTATTGGAAAATTATTACATTAGAATATTAGTCACATCCTCTGACATTTGAAAATGCGAATAAAATAATTATTAATTCATAATAAAAGTATTAAGTATCATCAAGTTTCAGATAGTTTACTTTTACTGGAGAAGACAAAAGTTTTAAAACGAAATATCCATTTGAGGAGGTATTTTGATTTTTGGCACTTCTAATCAATAACAAACAAATATACCTATATATGTTTATACATTTTAAAAATAATATTTTAAGTAGGCGCATAAGAAAACTTACAGCAACATTTTTCTTACTTATTGATTTAATAATTTTGAAGTTGGCCTACCTAGAGATGGATAATCAATTACTGATTACTTTTATTCAATTGCTGCATATTTTTATAGAACTACTTAAAAATTCATATTTTTCCAACTTCTATTATATAAACACAGGTGTAAATATTTTTTGCTGGAAATAATTTTAGGAAGCACCAATAAATTGTTTAAGAAAACTTAATGTTACATAAAATTGGATCATATGTACAATTAAGATGCAGTTGGAAAATAATTTGATCTAATTCTCCATGCTATTAAGTAGATAACGCACAGTGGCAGCATATTTAATGGACAGTTGTCTATAAATTCTACTGCACATTTAACTTGTGAATTCAGTCCACTTTCTTTTATTCTTTAAAAATTCACGAATGTCCTAAAAATAAGTACACCACTCTTCCTAATTAGAAACTATGCATAATTCATTCAAATATTGCTATGGTTTAATTTGTGGCATTCTTTTAATTGAAAAGAAAAGGCCATGCCGATGACACAGCGCATTTAAACACAATTCATTGTGGATTTGCTCAGATTAATCATGTGCTTTATGAACAAAGAAGACATTCTATAACATTAGTTATGTTTGTAGTTTGAAAGTACTATAAAAAGGGACTTTGGGGCCTTGCCCATCTTTGGAGGAAAAAAAAATGTCTGTTTTCTTCCAATAAGAAACACAAACACAAAAATCATACTAATCTTCCTATTTTCAGTAACCCCACTCCCACAGGATCACCCTATTGAGTTAGGGGTTTTATACTTTATTAGTACATTATTATTCTCTTTTTCACATTTGATTTATCAACTGATAAAAAAAGAGTTTATTAAAGCTAACTAGACGTAAAAAACACAAAAACAAAACCAGTTAGTCTTTCTGTTTTTCTATCTATTTTTTCCTCTCTCTTTCATCTTTTACTTCTCTCTCTCTCTCTCTCTCTCTCTCACACACACACACACACACACACACACACACACACACACCCCACTCCAATTTGCTAGGAGTATGACTTTCTCCTGTACTCCTCTAATGTGGTGGCCTGATTTATTGAGGCCTATTTTATAATGTTATTTATTTTTCTTGTACCTGCGAAGTCTATCTTCTCTATACTTGTTTCTTTTACTTAAGGGCACCAATATTGGCTGGGTGTGGACGCTCACGCATGTAATCCCAGCATTTTGGGAGGCCGAGGCGGGCGGATCACCTAAGGTCAGGAGTTTGAGACCAGCCTAGCTAACACGATGAAACCCCGTCTGTCCTAAAAATACACAAAATTAGCTGGGCGTGGCGGTGAGCACCTGTAATCCCAGCTACTCAGGAGGCTGAGGCAAGAGCATAGCTTGAACCCAGGAGGCAGAAGTTGCAATGAGCTGAGATTGCGCCATTGCACTCCAGCTTGGTCAACAAGAGCGAAACTCCATATCAAAAACAACAACAACAAACAAAAAAACAAAAACAAACAAACAAAAATATTCCCTATTCTCCTTTTCTGAGGTATATAGACTCTATTCCTTCATTCAGCAGAAAATGAATCCAAAATACTCTAAAAACTCTCATAACAGCTCAAGGTAAAAACACAAATGTCATAAGGCAGGAAGACAAACAATTTACAAGAGTAAGAAATTTGGGAAATGAAAATGGAAAAATTGGAGAACTGTATAACCAATAATGTTAACAAGGTGTCATGTAAATAGAGTAAAGATTAAGTGGCTTTTTGATTAATAGTTACTCTGGAACTGGTTAATTGCACTGTGTGAACAAGTCAGAAAGGACTGAAAGTTTAATTTATTAGAGGAATGAAAAAAGTTATTCCAGTATTCATTAATTCAAATGAATAGAGAGCACTGTTAATGGTGATTGAAATACTATGGAACAGAATTTTAATATAATAATTGAATATGGAGGTAGATTTATGAAAAAACATCCATACAAAAAATTTGACAGCTTCTAAACAATCTTTCTTGTTTTTCCTTTTCTTTTTCTCACATTCCATGCTTTCCTTTAAAAATCTAGTCTTGTAGGTAGATTGTATTTGCATGAAGTTTTATGATTTGTCAACAGTTATTTTTCTTTCAACAACTTTTTATTAGTCTTTGGAAATAATTCTCTAATTTGGTCAATTTACACGTTTGTATGTAATTGAACAGGATCTACGTTCTACTAATTCAAGTAGAGACTATGAAAAATGTGTGAAAGAGGAGTAACAGTTTTCCAAACATAAAAAAAAAAAAAAAAAAAAAGACTTGATTTGTAATACTTGGCGGCTTTGTCTCATCTCACTGTATAGGTCTAGACTCAAAAATTGGCCAGACTTTCATTCATTTCTATCTAGATATGCTATGCAGATTTGGAATCAATTCTTCATAGTCTAGAACTGAAAATAAAAATGATCCCCAGGTTATAAGACACAACAAGGGTGGTCAGTAAAACTTTATGTTTTTTTGTTTGTTTGTTTAATTACAAACAATTCTCACATGAAAGGATAATTTTCTGCTAATTT
Organism: Papio anubis; assembly: GCF_008728515.1. Lineage (NCBI taxonomy): Eukaryota > Metazoa > Chordata > Mammalia > Primates > Cercopithecidae > Papio > Papio anubis. The sequence continues at coordinate 103,660,037 of NC_044976.1, read as the reverse complement.
TTCCACCATAAAAATTATTTATAAATAAAATTAAAATTAAAGATAAATATATCAGAAAATTTTCATTTATGAGCTGGTGACCACTGTTGATAATTTATATATGAATAATTAAAAATTGACTATTTGGCAAAACATTTAAAAAATAGTGGAATATTACAAGTTCTTGAGTTTAATGAGACCAGAACTTCAAATTCAGTATTATTGCTTTCTACCAGTGTAGCTTCAAATTTTTTGCATCATTAATTATCTTGTCTATCAAAACCACAACTAAAGTACCTGGCTTGTGGCATAGTTGAATGAGTTGATTAATCTACAATGCATGGAAGCACATTTTCTTTTTCTAAAGCATGATGTAGTAACATGTGTGTCTATAGAATGATATTTGTGTTTCCAAAACTGTAATGCAGATACATACAGCTTAGTTCACAACATCCAAATCCTTTTAAATATCTAGATAGACTTTCCAAGAAGACCAGGTAAAAACAAACCCAGGCTGTGAAGACTGCAATAAATACATAACTATTCAATGTCTAAACACAGAGGAACATCCATAAGTATAAAACATCCATAAGTATAAAAAAATGTCTAAACACAGAGGAACATCCATAAGTATAAAAAAAAGACCTCTGCAAATGAACCAAATTACCAGGGACCATTCCTAGAAAATAGAGATATGTGATCTTTTAGTCAGATAACTCAACATAACATTTTGAGGAAACTAAAAGCAATTCAATATAACACAGAGAAGGTATTCAGAATTCTACCAGGTAAATTTAACAAAGAAATTGAAATAATTAGAAAGAATCAAGCAGAAATTCGATAGTTCAAAAATGGAAGGATATACTAACGAATACATTAGAGTCTTTTAATAGCAGAATGGATCAAGCAGACAAAAGAATTAGTGAGCTTGAAGACAGGCTACTTGAAAATACAGTCAGAGAAGACAAAATAAAAAAAGAATAAAAAACAATAAAGCATGACTACAAGATCTGGAATATAACCTCAAAAGGAAAAATCTAAGATTCATGGCCTTAAAGAGGAGGTAGAGAAAGAGATGGGGTAGAAAGATCATTCAAAGGAATAGTAACAAAGAAAGTCCTAAATCTTAAGAAAGATATCCATACCCAAGTACAAGAAAGTTATAAAACATCAAGTAGATTTAACCCAAAGAAGATGGCCTCAAGGTATTTATTAAGGAAACTCCCAAAGGTCTAGAATAGAGAAAGAATTCTAAAAGTGGCAAGATAAACAACAACAACAACAACAACAACAAAACATACAATGGAGCTCCAACATGTCTGGCAGCAGACTTTTCACTGGAAACCTTACAGACAGGCAGGAGAGAGTGGCATGACATATTTAAGTTACTGAAGGAAAAATACTTTTACCCAAGAATAATATATCCAGGGCAAAGTTCCTACAAACATAAAAGAGAAATATAGACTTTTCCAGACCAAAACAAATATACAAAAAAGCAGAGGAATTTCATTAACACCAGATCTGTCCCACAAGAAATGATAAAGGGAGTAATTCATTAAGAAAGTAAAGGATATTAATGAGCAATCAGAAATTATTGAAAAGTGAAAATAAATACACAGAAAAACACGGACTATTATAACACTGTAATTGTGATGCATTAACTACTCTTAATTAGAAAGACTAAACAATGAAAAAATCCAAACTAACAACTAGAATAATTTTTCAAGGCATAGAAAGTACAATAAGATATAAATAGTAAAAAGAAGAAGATAAAAAGCAAAAAGATGATGTTACAATGTAGAGTTTTCATTAGTTAACTTTATGTTTGTTTGTTTATGAAAATATTTTAAAGTTGTTCCCTCAGATTAAAATGATGGGTTATAAGACAGTATTTAAAAGCCTTACGGTAACTTCGAATCAAAACACATACAATATTTTTACAAAAAAAATGAAAAGCAAGGAATTTAATCATATCACCAGAGAAATATTATCTTCACTAAATGGAAGACAGGAAGAGAAAAAAAAAGAAGAGAATGCCAGAAAACAAATAACAAAATGAAAGGAATACATTCTTACTTACCAATGTTAACATTGATTGTAAATGAACTAAACTTTCCAATTAAAAGATGTAGAGTGGTTGAATGGATTATAAATAAAAAAAGACCCAATGATCTGTTGCCAGCAAGAAACACACTCCCCTAATAATGTCCTTCAAAGAATAAAAATAAAGGAATGTAAAAATATATTCCATACCAGTAAACACTGAAAAAGAGCAGAAGTAGGTATACCTGTATCAGAATCTATAAAAAGAAATAAATAAGTTTACCACATAACAATAAAGGGGTTAACTTAGAAAGAGGATATAACAGTTGTAAATATACATGTTCCCAACACTGGAGCACCCAGCTATATAAATCAAATATTATTAGGGTTAAAGAGACAGATAGACCCCAAGGTAATAATAGCTGGAGACTTTAACACCACACATTCAGCATTGGACAGGTCATCTAGACAGAAAATTAACAGCAGCAAAAATCAGACTTAATGTGCACTATAGAACAAACATATCCAATAAATATTTAAAGCTTTCATCCAACAACTGCAGAATACACATTATTTTTTTTCTCAGCACATGGATCATTCTGAAAGACAGAACATATGTTAGGTCACAGAACAAGTTTTAAGAAACTTTCAAAAAAAATGAAATGCTATCAATCGAGCATCTTCTCTGACCACAGTAGAATAAAAGTAGCAATCAATAATGAGGAATTATGATAAGAATACAAACACATAGAAATTAAACAATATGCTCCTGAATGACTGGTGGGTCAATGAAGAAATAAAGAAGGAAATTTAAAATATCTGGTGAAACACAAGATAATGGAAACATCACATACCAAAATGTATGGGCTACAAAGAAGCATTACTAAGAGGAAATATTATATTATGTTATAAATATCTACATAAAAAAGAACATTTCAAAAACAACTTAATAATGCTTCTTAAAGAATGGAAAAAACAATAACAAACAAATCCCCAAATTAGTAAATGAAAAAAAAGAAATAAAAAATCAGAGCAAAAATAAATGAAATTGAATGGAAGAAAACAATACAAAATTCTACAAAACAAAACAAAACAAAAAAAAAAGATTTTTTGTAAAAGTAAACTACACTGAAAAACCTGTAGCCAGATTAACTAAACACACACACACACAAAAGGGAGAGAGAGAGAGAGAGAGAGAGAAGACCCAAACAAATGAAATCAGATATGAAAAAGGAGACATGACAACTGAAACTGCAGAAATTCATTAGTGGATAATTAGTGGCAACTATGAGCAAATATATGCAAATAAATTGCAAAATCTTGAAGAAATAGACACATATAACCTACTAAAATTGAACCATGAAGAAATCCAAAACCCGAACAGACTAATAACAAGTAACAAGGTTGAAGCCATAATAAAAAGTCAGTAGTATTTTCGTATGCCAACAGTGAACAATCTGAAAAAATAATAATCTTATTTACAACTGGTACAAATAAAAAAAAATTTAAGAATTAACAAAAGAAGTGAAAGACCTCTACAATGTAAACTATAAAGCATTGATTCAAGAAATTGAAGAAGACATCAAAAACTGGAAAGGTATT